>NW_026683188.1:0-323125 GCF_027579445.1 Ammospiza nelsoni | reverse complement strand
GGCAAGAAGCCTAACACCAGGCTGATTTCCCTTCCCAGGGTTACTGTTAGGCTTAGGCCTAGGGCTAGGATTTTTGAAACTAGGAAGCCCTGGGCTCCAGCCACACTGCAGCTGTTCAAGGCATCCCAAGGGGAGTACAAAAGTGCAACAACATGGCAGCTTTCACAGCTTTTTCCTTGGCACCATCCCTATACCTAGGCTGATTTATCTGCCTAGGGTTAGGGTTAGCGTTCAGCCTAGGGCTTGGATTTCTTTAACCAGGAAGCCCTGAGTTCCAGGCTTACTTCATCTGCCAAAGGCATCCCAAAGGGAGTGCAGAAGTGCCACAACATGGCTGCTTTCACGGCTTTTCCCTTAGGAAGAACCCTAATACCCGGCTGATTTACCTTCCTAGGGTTACTGTTAGGCTTAGGCCTAGGACTTTTAAAACCAGGAAGCCCTGGGCTCCAGGCACACTGCAGCTGCGAAAGGCATCCCAAGGGGAGCGCAAAAGTGACGCAACTTGGCTGCCACCACTGATATTTCCATGAGACCATCCCGAACCATAGGCTGATTTTCCTTCCTAGGGTTAAAGTTTGAGTTACGCCTAGGGTAAGGGCTCTATTAACCAGAAAGCCCTGAGTTCCAAGAACACAGCAGCTGCGAAGGACTAGCCAAGAAGAGCGCAAAAGTAGCACAACATGCCTGCCTCCACAGCTTTTTCCTTGGGGACATGCCTAATTCCTGGCTGATTTGCCTTTCTCGTCTTAGGGTTGGGGTTCGGCCTAGGGCTAGGATTTTTAAAATCAGGAAGCCCTGAGTTCCAGGCACACTGGAGCTGTGAAAGGCATCCAAAAGGGAGTGCAAAAGTGCCACAACATGGCTGCTTTCACGGCTTTTTCCTTGGCAAGAAGCCTAACACCAGGCTGATTTACCTTCCCAGGGTTACTGTTAGGCTTAGGCCTAGGGCTAGGATTTTTGAAACTAGGAAGCCCTGGGCTCCAGGCACACTGCAGCTGTTCAAGGCATCCCAAGGGGAGTACAAAAGTGCAACAACATGGCAGCTTTCACAGCTTTTTCCTTGGCACCATCCCTATACCTAGGCTGATTTATCTGCCTAGGGTTAGGGTTAGGGTTCAGCCTAGGGCTTGGATTTCTTTAACCAGGAAGCCCTGAGTTCCAGGCTTACTTCATCTGCCAAAGGCATCCCAAAGGGAGTGCAGAAGTGCCACAACATGGCTGCTTTCACGGCTTTTCCCTTAGGAAGAACCCTAATAGCCGGCTGATTTACCTTCCTAGGGTTACTGTTAGGCTTAGGCCTAGGACTTTTAAAACCAGGAAGCCCTGGGCTCCAGGCACACTGCAGCTGCGAAAGGCATCCCAAGGGGAGCGCAAAAGTGACGCAACTTGGCTGCCACCACTGATATTTCCATGAGACCATCCCGAACCATAGGCTGATTTTCCTTCCTAGGGTTAAGGTTTGAGTTATGCCTAGGGTAAGGGCTCTATTAACCAGAAAGCCCTGAGTTCCAAGAACACAGCAGCTGCGAAGGACTAGCCAAGAAGAGCGCAAAAGTAGCACAACATGCCTGCCTCCACAGCTTTTTCCTTGGGGACATGCCTAATTCCTGGCTGATTTGCCTTTCTCGTCTTAGGGTTGGGGTTCGGCCTAGGGCTAGGATTTTTAAAATCAGGAAGCCCTGAGTTCCAGGCACACTGCAGCTGTGAAAGGCATCCAAAAGGGAGTGCAAAAGTGCCACAACATGGCTGCTTTCACGGCTTTTTCCTTGGCAAGAAGCCTAACACCAGGCTGATTTACCTTCCCAGGGTTACTGTTAGGCTTAGGCCTAGGGCTAGGATTTTTGAAACTGGGAAGCCCTTAGCTCCAGGCACACTGCAGCTGTTCAAGGCATCCCAAGGGGAGTACAAAAGTGCAACAACATGGCAGCTTTCACAGCTTTTTCCTTGGCACCATCCCTATACCTAGGCTGATTTATCTGCCTAGGGTTAGGGTTAGGCTTCAGCCTAGGGCTTTGATTTCTTTAACCAGGAAGCCCTCAGTTCCAGGCTTACTTCATCTGCCAAAGGCATCCCAAAGGGAGTGCAGAAGTGCCACAACATGGCTGCTTTCACGGCTTTTCCCTTAGGAAGAACCCTAATACCCAGCTGATTTACCTTCCTAGGGTTACTGTTAGGCTTAGGCCTAGGACTTTTAAAACCAAGAAGCCCTGGGCTCTAGGCACACTGCAGCTGCGAAAGGCATCCCTAGGGAGCGCAAAAGTGACGCAACTTGGCTGCCACCAGTGATATTTCCATGAGACCATCCCGAACCTTAGGCTCACTTTCCTTCCTAGGGTTAAGGTTTGAGTTATGCCTAGGGTAAGGGCTCTATTAACCAGAAAGCCCTGAGTTCCAAGAACACAGCAGCTGCGAAGGACTAGCCAAGAAGAGCGCAAAAGTACCACAACATGCCTGCCTCCACAGCTTTTTCCTTGGGGACATGCCTAATTCCTGGCTGATTTGCATTTCTCGTCATAGGGTTGGGGTTCGGCCTAGGGCTAGGATTTTTAAAATCAGGAAGCCCTGAGTTCCAGGCACACTGGAGCTGTGAAAGGCATCCAAAAGGGAGTGCAAAAGTGCCACAACATGGCAGCTTTCACAGCTTTTTCCTTGGCACCATCCCTATACCTAGGCTGATTTATCTGCCTAGGGTTAGGGTTAGGCTTCAGCCTAGGGCTTGGATTTCTTTAACCAGGAAGCCCTGAGTTCCAGGCTTACTTCATCTGCCAAAGGCATCCCAAAGGGAGTGCAGAAGTGCCACAACATGGCTGCTTTCACGGCTTTTCCCTTAGGAAGAACCCTAATAGCCGGCTGATTTACCTTCCTAGGGTTACTGTTAGGCTTAGGCCTAGGACTTTTAAAACCAGGAAGCCCTGGGCTCCAGGCACACTGCAGCTGCGAAAGGCATCCCAAGGGGAGCGCAAAAGTGACGCAACTTGGCTGCCACCACTGATATTTCCATGAGACCATCCCGAACCATAGGCTGATTTTCCTTCCTAGGGTTAAGGTTTGAGTTACGCCTAGGGTAAGGGCTCTATTAACCAGAAAGCCCTGAGTTCCAAGAACACAGCAGCTGCAAAGGACTAGCCAAGAAGAGCGCAAAAGTAGCACAACATGCCTGCCTCCACAGCTTTTTCCTTGGGGACATGCCTAATTCCTGGCTGATTTGCCTTTCTCGTCTTAGGGTTGGGGTTCGGCCTAGGGCTAGGATTTTTAAAATCAGGAAGCCCTGAGTTCCAGGCACACTGGAGCTGTGAAAGGCATCCAAAAGGGAGTGCAAAAGTGCCACAACATGGCTGCTTTCACGGCTTTTTCCTTGGCAAGAAGCCTAACACCAGGCTGATTTACCTTCCCAGGGTTACTGTTAGGCTTAGGCCTAGGGCTAGGATTTTTGAAACTAGGAAGCCCTGGGCTCCAGGCACACTGCAGCTGTTCAAGGCATCCCAAGGGGAGTACAAAAGTGCAACAACATGGCAGCTTTCACAGCTTTTTCCTTGGCACCATCCCTATACCTAGGCTGATTTATCTGCCTAGGGTTAGGGTTAGGCTTCAGCCTAGGGCTTGGATTTCTTTAACCAGGAAGCCCTGAGTTCCAGGCTTACTTCATCTGCCAAAGGCATCCCAAAGGGAGTGCAGAAGTGCCACAACATGGCTGCTTTCACGGCTTTTCCCTTAGGAAGAACCCTAATACCCGGCTGATTTACCTTCCTAGGGTTACTGTTAGGCTTAGGCCTAGGACTTTTAAAACCAAGAAGCCCTGGGCTCCAGGCACACTGCAGCTGCGAAAGGCATCCCAAGGGGAGCGCAAAAGTGACGCAACTTGGCTGTCACCACTGATATTTCCATGAGACCATCCCGAACCATAGGCTGATTTTCCTTCCTAGGGTTAAGGTTTGAGTTATGCCTAGGGTAAGGGCTCTATTAACCAGAAAGCCCTGAGTTCCAAGAACACAGCAGCTGCGAAGGACTACCCAAGAAGAGCGCAAAAGTAGCACAATATGCCTGCCTCCACAGCTTTTTCCTTGGGGACATGCCTAATTCCTGGCTGATTTGCCTTTCTCGTCTTAGGGTTGGGGTTCGGCCTAGGGCTAGGATTTTTAAAATCAGGAAGCCCTGAGTTCCAGGCACACTGGAGCTGTGAAAGGCATCCAAAAGGGAGTGCAAAAGTGCCACAACATGGCTGCTTTCACGGCTTTTTCCTTGGCAAGAAGCCTAACACCAGGCTGATTTACCTTCCCAGGGTTACTGTTAGGCTTAGGCCTAGGGCTAGGATTTTTAAAACTGGAAGGCCTTAGCTCCAGGCACACTGCAGCTGTTCAAGGCATCCCAAGGGGAGTACAAAAGTGCAACAACATGGCAGCTTTCACAGCTTTTTCCTTGGCACCATCCCTATACCTAGGCTGATTTATCTGCCTAGGGTTAGGGTTAGGCTTCAGCCTAGGGCTTGGATTTCTTTAACCAGGAAGCCCTGAGTTCCAGGCTTACTTCATCTGCCAAAGGCATCCCAAAGGGAGTGCAGAAGTGCCACAACATGGCTGCTTTCACGGCTTTTCCCTTAGGAAGAACCCTAATACCCGGCTGATTTACCTTCCTAGGGTTACTGTTAGGCTTAGGCCTAGGACTTTTAAAACCAGGAAGCCCTGGGCTCCAGGCACACTGCAGCTGCGAAAGGCATCCCAAGGGGAGCGCAAAAGTGACGCAACTTGGCTGCCACCACTGATATTTCCATGAGAGCATCCCGAACCATAGGCTGATTTTCCTTCCTAGGGTTAAGGTTTGAGTTACGCCTAGGGTAAGGGCTCTATTAACCAGAAAGCCCTGAGTTCCAAGAACACAGCAGCTGCGAAGGACTAGCCAAGAAGAGCGCAAAAGTAGCACAACATGCCTGCCTCCACAGCTTTTTCCTTGGGGACATGCCTAATTCCTGGCTGATTTGCCTTTCTCGTCTTAGGGTTGGGGTTCGGCCTAGGGCTAGGATTTTTAAAATCAGGAAGCCCTGAGTTCCAGGCACACTGGAGCTGTGAAAGGCATCCAAAAGGGAGTGCAAAAGTGCCACAACATGGCTGCTTTCACGGCTTTTTCCTTGGCAAGAAGCCTAACACCAGGCTGATTTACCTTCCCAGGGTTACTGTTAGGCTTAGGCCTAGGGCTAGGATTTTTGAAACTAGGAAGCCCTGGGCTCCAGGCACACTGCAGCTGTTCAAGGCATCCCAAGGGGAGTACAAAAGTGCAACAACATGGCAGCTTTCACAGCTTTTTCCTTGGCACCATCCCTATACCTAGGCTGATTTATCTGCCTAGGGTTAGGGTTAGGCTTCAGCCTAGGGCTTGGATTTCTTTAACCAGGAAGCCCTGAGTTCCAGGCTTACTTCATCTGCCAAAGGCATCCCAAAGGGAGTGCAGAAGTGCCACAACATGGCTGCTTTCACGGCTTTTCCCTTAGGAAGAACCCTAATACCCGGCTGATTTACCTTCCTAGGGTTACTGTTAGGCTTAGGCCTAGGACTTTTAAAACCAGGAAGCCCTGGGCTCCAGGCACACTGCAGCTGCGAAAGGCATCCCAAGGGGAGCGCAAAAGTGACGCAACTTGGCTGCCACCACTGATATTTCCATGAGACCATCCCGAACCATAGGCTGATTTTCCTTCCTAGGGTTAAGGTTTGAGTTATGCCTAGGGTAAGGGCTCTATTAACCAGAAAGCCCTGAGTTCCAAGAACACAGCAGCTGCGAAGGACTAGCCAAGAAGAGTGCAAAAGTAGCACAACATGGCTGCCTCCACAGCTTTTTCCTTGGGGACATGCCTAATTCCTGGCTGATTTGCCTTTCTCGTCTTAGGGTTGGGGTTCGGCCTAGGGCTAGGATTTTTAAAATCAGGAAGCCCTGAGTTCCAGGCACACTGGAGCTGTGAAAGGCATCCAAAAGGGAGTGCAAAAGTGCCACAACATGGCTGCTTTCACGGCTTTTTCCTTGGCAAGAAGCCTAACACCAGGCTGATTTACCTTCCCAGGGTTACTGTTAGGCTTAGGCCTAGGGCTAGGATTTTTGAAACTAGGAAGCCCTGGGCTCCAGGCACACTGCAGCTGTTCAAGGCATCCCAAGGGGAGTACAAAAGTGCAACAACATGGCAGCTTTCACAGCTTTTTCCTTGGCACCATCCCTATACCTAGGCTGATTTATCTGCCTAGGGTTAGGGTTAGGGTTCAGCCTAGGGCTTGGATTTCTTTAACCAGGAAGCCCTGAGTTCCAGGCTTACTTCATCTGCCAAAGGCATCCCAAAGGGAGTGCAGAAGTGCCACAACATGGCTGCTTTCACGGCTTTTCCCTTAGGAAGAACCCTAATACCCGGCTGATTTACCTTCCTAGGGTTACTCTTAGGCTTAGGCCTAGGACTTTTAAAACCAAGAAGCCCTGGGCTCCAGGCACACTGCAGCTGCGAAAGGCATCCCAAGGGGAGCGCAAAAGTGACGCAACTTGGCTGCCACCAGTGATATTTCCATGAGACCATCCCGAACCATAGGCTGATTTTCCTTTCTAGGGTTAAAGTTTGAGTTACGCCTAGGGTAAGGGCTCTATTAACCAGAAAGCCCTGAGTTCCAAGAACACAGCAGCTGCGAAGGACTAGCCAAGAAGAGCGCAAAAGTAGCACAACATGCCTGCCTCCACAGCTTTTTCCTTGGGGACATGCCTAATTCCTGGCTGATTTGCCTTTCTCGTCTTAGGGTTGGGGTTCGGCCTAGGGCTAGGATTTTTAAAATCAGGAAGCCCTGAGTTCCAGGCACACTGGAGCTGTGAAAGGCATCCAAAAGGGAGTGCAAAAGTGCCACAACATGGCTGCTTTCACGGCTTTTTCCTTGGCAAGAAGCCTAACACCAGGCTGATTTACCTTCCCAGGGTTACTGTTAGGCTTAGGCCTAGGGCTAGGATTTTTGAAACTAGGAAGCCCTGGGCTCCAGGCACACTGCAGCTGTTCAAGGCATCCCAAGGGGAGTACAAAAGTGCAACAACATGGCAGCTTTCACAGCTTTTTCCTTGGCACCATCCCTATACCTAGGCTGATTTATCTGCCTAGGGTTAGGGTTAGGCTTCAGCCTAGGGCTTGGATTTCTTTAACCAGGAAGCCCTGAGTTCCAGGCTTACTTCATCTGCCAAAGGCATCCCAAAGGGAGTGCAGAAGTGCCACAACATGGCTGCTTTCACGGCTTTTCCCTTAGCAAGAACCCTAATACCCGGCTGATTTACCTTCCTAGGGTTACTGTTAGGCTTAGGCCTAGGACTTTTAAAACCAGGAAGCCCTGGGCTCCAGGCACACTGCAGCTGCGAAAGGCATCCCAAGGGGAGCGCAAAAGTGACGCAACTTGGCTGCCACCACTGATATTTCCATGAGACCATCCCGAACCATAGGCTGATTTTCCTTCCTAGGGTTAAGGTTTGAGTTATGCCTAGGGTAAGGGCTCTATTAACCAGAAAGCCCTGAGTTCCAAGAACACAGCAGCTGCGAAGGACTAGCCAAGAAGAGTGCAAAAGTACCACAACATGCCTGCCTCCACAGCTTTTTCCTTGGGGACATGCCTAATTCCTGGCTGATTTGCCTTTCTCGTCTTAGGGTTGGGGTTCGGCCTAGGGCTAGGATTTTTAAAATCAGGAAGCCCTGAGTTCCAGGCACACTGCAGCTGTGAAAGGCATCCAAAAGGGAGTGCAAAAGTGCCACAACATGGCTGCTTTCACGGCTTTTTCCTTGGCAAGAAGCCTAACACCAGGCTGATTTACCTTCCCAGGGTTACTGTTAGGCTTAGGCCTAGGGCTAGGATTTTTGAAACTGGGAAGCCCTTAGCTCCAGGCACACTGCAGCTGTTCAAGGCATCCCAAGGGGAGTACAAAAGTGCAACAACATGGCAGCTTTCACAGCTTTTTCCTTGGCACCATCCCTATACCTAGGCTGATTTATCTGCCTAGGGTTAGGGTTAGGCTTCAGCCTAGGGCTTGGATTTCTTTAACCAGGAAGCCCTGAGTTCCAGGCTTACTTCATCTGCCAAAGGCATCCCAAAGGGAGTGCAGAAGTGCCACAACATGGCTGCTTTCACGGCTTTTCCCTTAGGAAGAACCCTAATACCCGGCTGATTTACCTTCCTAGGGTTACTGTTAGGCTTAGGCCTAGGACTTTTAAAACCAGGAAGCCCTGGGCTCCAGGCACACTGCAGCTGCAAAAGGCATCCCAAGGGGAGCGCAAAAGTGACGCAACTTGGCTGCCACCACTGATATTTCCATGAGACCATCCCGAACCATAGGCTGATTTTCCTTCCTAGGGTTAAAGTTTGAGTTACGCCTAGGGTAAGGGCTCTATTAACCAGAAAGCCCTGAGTTCCAAGAACACAGCAGCTGCGAAGGACTAGCCAAGAAGAGCGCAAAACTAGCACAACATGCCTGCCTCCACAGCTTTTTCCTTGGGGACATGCCTAATTCCTGGCTGATTTGCCTTTCTCGTCTTAGGGTTGGGGTTCGGCCTAGGGCTAGGATTTTTAAAATCAGGAAGCCCTGAGTTCCAGGCACACTGGAGCTGTGAAAGGCATCCAAAAGGGAGTGCAAAAGTGCCACAACATGGCTGCTTTCACGGCTTTTTCCTTGGCAAGAAGCCTAACACCAGGCTGATTTACCTTCCCAGGGTTACTGTTAGGCTTAGGCCTAGGGCTAGGATTTTTGAAACTAGGAAGCCCTGGGCTCCAGGCACACTGCAGCTGTTCAAGGCATCCCAAGGGGAGTACAAAAGTGCAACAACATGGCAGCTTTCACAGCTTTTTCCTTGGCACCATCCCTATACCTAGGCTGATTTATCTGCCTAGGGTTAGGGTTAGGCTTCAGCCTAGGGCTTGGATTTCTTTAACCAGGAAGCCCTGAGTTCCAGGCTTACTTCATCTGCCAAAGGCATCCCAAAGGGAGTGCAGAAGTGCCACAACATGGCTGCTTTCACGGCTTTTCCCTTAGGAAGAACCCTAATACCCGGCTGATTTACCTTCCTAGGGTTACTGTTAGGCTTAGGCCTAGGACTTTTAAAACCAGGAAGCCCTGGGCTCCAGGCACACTGCAGCTGCGAAAGGCATCCCAAGGGGAGCGCAAAAGTGACGCAACTTGCCTGCCACCACTGATATTTCCATGAGACCATCCCGAACCATAGGCTGATTTTCCTTCCTAGGGTTAAGGTTTGAGTTATGCCTAGGGTAAGGGCTCTATTAACCAGAAAGCCCTGAGTTCCAAGAACACAGCAGCTGCGAAGGACTAGCCAAGAAGAGTGCAAAAGTACCACAACATGCCTGCCTCCACAGCTTTTTCCTTGGGGACATGCCTAATTCCTGGCTGATTTGCCTTTCTCGTCTTAGGGTTGGGGTTCGGCCTAGGGCTAGGATTTTTAAAATCAGGAAGCCCTGAGTTCCAGGCACACTGGAGCTGTGAAAGGCATCCAAAAGGGAGTGCAAAAGTGCCACAACATGGCTGCTTTCACGGCTTTTTCCTTGGCAAGAAGCCTAACACCAGGCTGATTTACCTTCCCAGGGTTACTGTTAGGCTTAGGCCTAGGGCTAGGATTTTTGAAACTGGGAAGCCCTTAGCTCCAGGCACACTGCAGCTGTTCAAGGCATCCCAAGGGGAGTACAAAAGTGCAACAACATGGCAGCTTTCACAGCTTTTTCCTTGGCACCATCCCTATACCTAGGCTGATTTATCTGCCTAGGGTTAGGGTTAGGGTTCAGCCTAGGGCTTGGATTTCTTTAACCAGGAAGCCCTGAGTTCCAGGCTTACTTCATCTGCCAAAGGCATCCCAAAGGGAGTGCAGAAGTGCCACAACATGGCTGCTTTCACGGCTTTTCCCTTAGGAAGAACCCTAATACCCGGCTGATTTACCTTCCTAGGGTTACTGTTAGGCTTAGGCCTAGGACTTTTAAAACCAGGAAGCCCTGGGCTCCAGGCACACTGCAGCTGCGAAAGGCATCCCAAGGGGAGCGCAAAAGTGACGCAACTTGGCTGCCACCACTGATATTTCCATGAGACCATCCCGAACCATAGGCTGATTTTCCTTCCTAGGGTTAAGGTTTGAGTTACGCCTAGGGTAAGGGCTCTATTAACCAGAAAGCCCTGAGTTCCAAGAACACAGCAGCTGCGAAGGACTAGCCAAGAAGAGCGCAAAAGTAGCACAACATGCCTGCCTCCACAGCTTTTTCCTTGGGGACATGCCTAATTCCTGGCTGATTTGCCTTTCTCGTCTTAGGGTTGGGGTTCGGCCTAGGGCTAGGATTTTTAAAATCAGGAAGCCCTGAGTTCCAGGCACACTGGAGCTGTGAAAGGCATCCAAAAGGGAGTGCAAAAGTGCCACAACATGGCTGCTTTCACGGCTTTTTCCTTGGCAAGAAGCCTAACACCAGGCTGATTTCCCTTCCCAGGGTTACTGTTAGGCTTAGGCCTAAGGCTAGGATTTTTGAAACTAGGAAGCCCTGGGCTCCAGCCACATTGCAGCTGTTCAAGGCATCCCAAGGGGAGTACAAAAGTGCAACAACATGGCAGCTTTCACAGCTTTTTCCTTGGCACCATCCCTATACCTAGGCTGATTTATCTGCCTAGGGTTAGGGTTAGGCTTCAGCCTAGGGCTTGGATTTCTTTAACCAGGAAGCCCTGAGTTCCAGGCTTACTTCATCTGCCAAAGGCATCCCAAAGGGAGTGCAGAAGTGCCACAACATGGCTGCTTTCACGGCTTTTCCCTTAGGAAGAACCCTAATACCCAGCTGATTTACCTTCCTAGGGTTACTGTTAGGCTTAGGCCTAGGACTTTTAAAACCAAGAAGCCCTGGGCTCTAGGCACACTGCAGCTGCGAAAGGCATCCCTAGGGAGCGCAAAAGTGACGCAACTTGGCTGCCACCAGTGATATTTCCATGAGACCATCCCGAACCTTAGGCTCATTTTCCTTCCTAGGGTTAAGGTTTGAGTTATGCCTAGGGTAAGGGCTCTATTAACCAGAAAGCCCTGAGTTCCAAGAACACAGCAGCTGCGAAGGACTAGCCAAGAAGAGCGCAAAAGTACCACAACATGCCTGCCTCCACAGCTTTTTCCTTGGGGACATGCCTAATTCCTGGCTGATTTGCATTTCTCGTCATAGGGTTGGGGTTCGGCCTAGGGCTAGGATTTTTAAAATCAGGAAGCCCTGAGTTCCAGGCACACTGGAGCTGTGAAAGGCATCCAAAAGGGAGTGCAAAAGTGCCACAACATGGCTGCTTTCACAGCTTTTTCCTTGGCACCATCCCTATACCTAGGCTGATTTATCTGCCTAGGGTTAGGGTTAGGCTTCAGCCTAGGGCTTGGATTTCTTTAACCAGGAAGCCCTGAGTTCCAGGCTTACTTCATCTGCCAAAGGCATCCCAAAGGGAGTGCAGAAGTGCCACAACATGGCTGCTTTCACGGCTTTTCCCTTAGGAAGAACCCTAATACCCGGCTGATTTACCTTCCTAGGGTTACTGTTAGGCTTAGGCCTAGGACTTTTAAAACCAGGAAGCCCTGGGCTCCAGGCACACTGCAGCTGCGAAAGGCATCCCAAGGGGAGCGCAAAAGTGACGCAACTTGGCTGCCACCACTGATATTTCCATGAGACCATCCCGAACCATAGGCTGATTTTCCTTCCTAGGGTTAAGGTTTGAGTTACGCCTAGGGTAAGGGCTCTATTAACCAGAAAGCCCTGAGTTCCAAGAACACAGCAGCTGCAAAGGACTAGCCAAGAAGAGCGCAAAAGTAGCACAACATGCCTGCCTCCACAGCTTTTTCCTTGGGGACATGCCTAATTCCTGGCTGATTTGCCTTTCTCGTCTTAGGGTTGGGGTTCGGCCTAGGGCTAGGATTTTTAAAATCAGGAAGCCCTGAGTTCCAGGCACACTGGAGCTGTGAAAGGCATCCAAAAGGGAGTGCAAAAGTGCCACAACATGGCTGCTTTCACGGCTTTTTCCTTGGCAAGAAGCCTAACACCAGGCTGATTTACCTTCCCAGGGTTACTGTTAGGCTTAGGCCTAGGGCTAGGATTTTTGAAACTAGGAAGCCCTGGGCTCCAGGCACACTGCAGCTGTTCAAGGCATCCCAAGGGGAGTACAAAAGTGCAACAACATGGCAGCTTTCACAGCTTTTTCCTTGGCACCATCCCTATACCTAGGCTGATTTATCTGCCTAGGGTTAGGGTTAGGCTTCAGCCTAGGGCTTGGATTTCTTTAACCAGGAAGCCCTGAGTTCCAGGCTTACTTCATCTGCCAAAGGCATCCCAAAGGGAGTGCAGAAGTGCCACAACATGGCTGCTTTCACGGCTTTTCCCTTAGGAAGAACCCTAATACCCGGCTGATTTACCTTCCTAGGGTTACTGTTAGGCTTAGGCCTAGGACTTTTAAAACCAAGAAGCCCTGGGCTCCAGGCACACTGCAGCTGCGAAAGGCATCCCAAGGGGAGCGCAAAAGTGACGCAACTTGGCTGCCACCACTGATATTTCCATGAGACCATCCCGAACCATAGGCTGATTTTCCTTCCTAGGGTTAAGGTTTGAGTTATGCCTAGGGTAAGGGCTCTATTAACCAGAAAGCCCTGAGTTCCAAGAACACAGCAGCTGCGAAGGACTAGCCAAGAAGAGCGCAAAAGTAGCACAATATGCCTGCCTCCACAGCTTTTTCCTTGGGGACATGCCTAATTCCTGGCTGATTTGCCTTTCTCGTCTTAGGGTTGGGGTTCGGCCTAGGGCTAGGATTTTTAAAATCAGGAAGCCCTGAGTTCCAGGCACACTGGAGCTGTGAAAGGCATCCAAAAGGGAGTGCAAAAGTGCCACAACATGGCTGCTTTCACGGCTTTTTCCTTGGCAAGAAGCCTAACACCAGGCTGATTTACCTTCCCAGGGTTACTGTTAGGCTTAGGCCTAGGGCTAGGATTTTTAAAACTGGAAGGCCTTAGCTCCAGGCACACTGCAGCTGTTCAAGGCATCCCAAGGGGAGTACAAAAGTGCAACAACATGGCAGCTTTCACAGCTTTTTCCTTGGCACCATCCCTATACCTAGGCTGATTTATCTGCCTAGGGTTAGGGTTAGGCTTCAGCCTAGGGCTTGGATTTCTTTAACCAGGAAGCCCTGAGTTCCAGGCTTACTTCATCTGCCAAAGGCATCCCAAAGGGAGTGCAGAAGTGCCACAACATGGCTGCTTTCACGGCTTTTCCCTTAGGAAGAACCCTAATACCCGGCTGATTTACCTTCCTAGGGTTACTGTTAGGCTTAGGCCTAGGACTTTTAAAACCAGGAAGCCCTGGGCTCCAGGCACACTGCAGCTGCGAAAGGCATCCCAAGGGGAGCGCAAAAGTGACGCAACTTGGCTGCCACCACTGATATTTCCATGAGACCATCCCGAACCATAGGCTGATTTTCCTTCCTAGGGTTAAGGTTTGAGTTACGCCTAGGGTAAGGGCTCTATTAACCAGAAAGCCCTGAGTTCCAAGAACACAGCAGCTGCGAAGGACTAGCCAAGAAGAGCGCAAAAGTAGCACAACATGCCTGCCTCCACAGCTTTTTCCTTGGGGACATGCCTAATTCCTGGCTGATTTGCCTTTCTCGTCTTAGGGTTGGGGTTCGGCCTAGGGCTAGGATTTTTAAAATCAGGAAGCCCTGAGTTCCAGGCACACTGGAGCTGTGAAAGGCATCCAAAAGGGAGTGCAAAAGTGCCACAACATGGCTGCTTTCACGGCTTTTTCCTTGGCAAGAAGCCTAACACCAGGCTGATTTACCTTCCCAGGGTTACTGTTAGGCTTAGGCCTAGGGCTAGGATTTTTGAAACTAGGAAGCCCTGGGCTCCAGGCACACTGCAGCTGTTCAAGGCATCCCAAGGGGAGTACAAAAGTGCAACAACATGGCAGCTTTCACAGCTTTTTCCTTGGCACCATCCCTATACCTAGGCTGATTTATCTGCCTAGGGTTAGGGTTAGGCTTCAGCCTAGGGCTTGGATTTCTTTAACCAGGAAGCCCTGAGTTCCAGGCTTACTTCATCTGCCAAAGGCATCCCAAAGGGAGTGCAGAAGTGCCACAACATGGCTGCTTTCACGGCTTTTCCCTTAGGAAGAACCCTAATACCCGGCTGATTTACCTTCCTAGGGTTACTGTTAGGCTTAGGCCTAGGACTTTTAAAACCAGGAAGCCCTGGGCTCCAGGCACACTGCAGCTGCGAAAGGCATCCCAAGGGGAGCGCAAAAGTGACGCAACTTGGCTGCCACCACTGATATTTCCATGAGACCATCCCGAACCATAGGCTGATTTTCCTTCCTAGGGTTAAGGTTTGAGTTACGCCTAGGGTAAGGGCTCTATTAACCAGAAAGCCCTGAGTTCCAAGAACACAGCAGCTGCGAAGGACTAGCCAAGAAGAGCGCAAAAGTAGCACAACATGCCTGCCTCCACAGCTTTTTCCTTGGGGACATGCCTAATTCCTGGCTGATTTGCCTTTCTCGTCTTAGGGTTGGGGTTCGGCCTAGGGCTAGGATTTTTAAAATCAGGAAGCCCTGAGTTCCAGGCACACTGGAGCTGTGAAAGGCATCCAAAAGGGAGTGCAAAAGTGCCACAACATGGCTGCTTTCACGGCTTTTTCCTTGGCAAGAAGCCTAACACCAGGCTGATTTACCTTCCCAGGGTTACTGTTAGGCTTAGGCCTAGGGCTAGGATTTTTGAAACTAGGAAGCCCTGGGCTCCAGGCACACTGCAGCTGTTCAAGGCATCCCAAGGGGAGTACAAAAGTGCAACAACATGGCAGCTTTCACAGCTTTTTCCTTGGCACCATCCCTATACCTAGGCTGATTTATCTGCCTAGGGTTAGGGTTAGGCTTCAGCCTAGGGCTTGGATTTCTTTAACCAGGAAGCCCTGAGTTCCAGGCTTACTTCATCTGCCAAAGGCATCCCAAAGGGAGTGCAGAAGTGCCACAACATGGCTGCTTTCACGGCTTTTCCCTTAGGAAGAACCCTAATACCCGGCTGATTTACCTTCCTAGGGTTACTGTTAGGCTTAGGCCTAGGACTTTTAAAACCAGGAAGCCCTGGGCTCCAGGCACACTGCAGCTGCAAAAGGCATCCCAAGGGGAGCGCAAAAGTGACGCAACTTGGCTGCCACCACTGATATTTCCATGAGACCATCCTGAACCATAGGCTGATTTTCCTTCCTAGGGTTAAGGTTTGAGTTATGCCTAGGGTAAGGGCTCTATTAACCAGAAAGCCCTGAGTTCCAAGAACACAGCAGCTGCGAAGGACTAGCCAAGAAGAGTGCAAAAGTACCACAACATGCCTGCCTCCACAGCTTTTTCCTTGGGGACATGCCTAATTCCTGGCTGATTTGCCTTTCTCGTCTTAGGGTTGGGGTTCGGCCTAGGGCTAGGATTTTTAAAATCAGGAAGCCCTGAGTTCCAGGCACACTGCAGCTGTGAAAGGCATCCAAAAGGGAGTGCAAAAGTGCCACAACATGGCTGCTTTCACGGCTTTTTCCTTGGCAAGAAGCCTAACACCAGGCTGATTTACCTTCCCAGGGTTACTGTTAGGCTTAGGCCTAGGGCTAGGATTTTTGAAACTGGGAAGCCCTTAGCTCCAGGCACACTGCAGCTGTTCAAGGCATCCCAAGGGGAGTACAAAAGTGCAACAACATGGCAGCTTTCACAGCTTTTTCCTTGGCACCATCCCTATACCTAGGCTGATTTATCTGCCTAGGGTTAGGGTTAGGCTTCAGCCTAGGGCTTGGATTTCTTTAACCAGGAAGCCCTGAGTTCCAGGCTTACTTCATCTGCCAAAGGCATCCCAAAGGGAGTGCAGAAGTGCCACAACATAGCTGCTTTCACGGCTTTTCCCTTAGGAAGAACCCTAATAGCCGGCTGATTTACCTTCCTAGGGTTACTGTTAGGCTTAGGCCTAGGACTTTTAAAACCAGGAAGCCCTGGGCTCCAGGCACACTGCAGCTGCGAAAGGCATCCCAAGGGGAGCGCAAAAGTGACGCAACTTGGCTGCCACCACTGATATTTCCATGAGACCATCCCGAACCATAGGCTGATTTTCCTTCCTAGGGTTAAGGTTTGAGTTATGCCTAGGGTAAGGGCTCTATTAACCAGAAAGCCCTGAGTTCCAAGAACACAGCAGCTGCGAAGGACTAGCCAAGAAGAGTGCAAAAGTAGCACAACATGCCTGCCTCCACAGCTTTTTCCTTGGGGACATGCCTAATTCCTGGCTGATTTGCCTTTCTCGTCTTAGGGTTGGGGTTCGGCCTAGGGCTAGGATTTTTAAAATCAGGAAGCCCTGAGTTCCAGGCACACTGGAGCTGTGAAAGGCATCCAAAAGGGAGTGCAAAAGTGCCACAACATGGCTGCTTTCACGGCTTTTTCCTTGGCAAGAAGCCTAACACCAGGCTGATTTACCTTCCCAGGGTTACTGTTAGGCTTAGGCCTAGGGCTAGGATTTTTGAAACTGGGAAGCCCTTAGCTCCAGGCACACTGCAGCTGTTCAAGGCATCCCAAGGGGAGTACAAAAGTGCAACAACATGGCAGCTTTCACAGCTTTTTCCTTGGCACCATCCCTATACCTAGGCTGATTTATCTGCCTAGGGTTAGGGTTAGCGTTAAGCCTAGGGCTTGGATTTCTTTAACCAGGAAGCCCTGAGTTCCAGGCTTACTTCATCTGCCAAAGGCATCCCAAAGGGAGTGCAGAAGTGCCACAACATAGCTGCTTTCACGGCTTTTCCCTTAGGAAGAACCCTAATACCCGGCTGATTTACCTTCCTAGGGTTACTGTTAGGCTTAGGCCTAGGACTTTTAAAACCAAGAAGCCCTGGGCTCCAGGCACACTGCAGCTGCGAAAGGCATCCCAAGGGGAGCGCAAAAGTGACGCAACTTGGCTGCCACCACTGATATTTCCATGAGACCATCCCGAACCATAGGCTGATTTTCCTTCCTAGGCTTAAGGTTTGAGTTACGCCTAGGGTAAGGGCTCTATTAACCAGAAAGCCCTGAGTTCCAAGAACACAGCAGCTGCGAAGGACTAGCCAAGAAGAGCGCAAAAGTAGCACAACATGCCTGCCTCCACAGCTTTTTCCTTGGGGACATGCCTAATTCCTGGCTGATTTGCCTTTCTCGTCTTAGGGTTGGGGTTTGGCCTAGGGCTAGGATTTTTAAAATCAGGAAGCCCTGAGTTCCAGGCACACTGGAGCTGTGAAAGGCATCCAAAAGGGAGTGCAAAAGTGCCACAACATGGCTGCTTTCACGGCTTTTTCCTTGGCAAGAAGCCTAACACCAGGCTGATTTCCCTTCCCAGGGTTACTGTTAGGCTTAGGCCTAGGGCTAGGATTTTCTAAACTAGGAAGCCCTGGGCTCCAGCCACATTGCAGCTGTTCAAGGCATCCCAAGGGGAGTACAAAAGTGCAACAACATGGCAGCTTTCACAGCTTTTTCCTTGGCACCATCCCTATACCTAGGCTGATTTATCTGCCTAGGGTTAGGGTTAGGCTTCAGCCTAGGGCTTGGATTTCTTTAACCAGGAAGCCCTGAGTTCCAGGCTTACTTCATCTGCCAAAGGCATCCCAAAGGGAGTGCAGAAGTGCCACAACATGGCTGCTTTCACGGCTTTTCCCTTAGGAAGAACCCTAATACCTGGCTGATTTACCTTCCTAGGGTTACTGTTAGGCTTAGGCCTAGGACTTTTAAAACCAAGAAGCCCTGGGCTCTAGGCACACTGCAGCTGCGAAAGGCATCCCTAGGGGAGCGCAAAAGTGACGCAACTTGGCTGCCACCAGTGATATTTCCATGAGACCATCCCGAACCTTAGGCTCATTTTCCTTCCTAGGGTTAAGGTTTGAGTTATGCCTAGGGTAAGGGCTCTATTAACCAGAAAGCCCTGAGTTCCAAGAACACAGCAGCTGCGAAGGACTAGCCAAGAAGAGCGCAAAAGTACCACAACATGCCTGCCTCCACAGCTTTTTCCTTGGGGACATGCCTAATTCCTGGCTGATTTGCATTTCTCGTCATAGGGTTGGGGTTCGGCCTAGGGCTAGGATTTTTAAAATCAGGAAGCCCTGAGTTCCAGGCACACTGGAGCTGTGAAAGGCATCCAAAAGGGAGTGCAAAAGTGCCACAACATGGCTGCTTTCACAGCTTTTTCCTTGGCACCATCCCTATACCTAGGCTGATTTATCTGCCTAGGGTTAGGGTTAGGCTTCAGACTAGGGCTTGGATTTCTTTAACCAGGAAGCCCTGAGTTCCAGGCTTACTTCATCTGCCAAAGGCATCCCAAAGGGAGTGCAGAAGTGCCACAACATGGCTGCTTTCACGGCTTTTTCCTTGGCAAGAAGCCTAACACCAGGCTGATTTACCTTCCCAGGGTTACTGTTAGGCTTAGGCCTAGGGCTAGGATTTTTAAAACTGGGAAGCCCTTAGCTCCAGGCACACTGCAGCTGTTCAAGGCATCCCAAGGGGAGTACAAAAGTGCAACAACATGGCAGCTTTCACAGCTTTTTCCTTGGCACCATCCCTATACCTAGGCTGATTTATCTGCCTAGGGTACGGGTTAGCGTTAAGCCTAGGGCTTGGATTTCTTTAACCAGGAAGCCCTGAGTTCCAGGCTTACTTCATCTGCCAAAGGCATCCCAAAGGGAGTGCAGAAGTGCCACAACATGGCTGCTTTCACGGCTTTTCCCTTAGGAAGAACCCTAATACCCGGCTGATTTACCTTCCTAGGGTTACTGTTAGGCTTAGGCCTAGGACTTTTAAAACCAGGAAGCCCTGGGCTCCAGGCACACTGCAGCTGCGAAAGGCATCCCAAGGGGAGCGCAAAAGTGACGCAACTTGGCTGCCACCACTGATATTTCCATGAGACCATCCCGAACCATAGGCTGATTTTCCTTCCTAGGGTTAAGGTTTGAGTTACGCCTAGGGTAAGGGCTCTATTAACCAGAAAGCCCTGAGTTCCAAGAACACAGCAGCTGCGAAGGACTAGCCAAGAAGAGCGCAAAAGTAGCACAACATGCCTGCCTCCACAGCTTTTTCCTTGGGGACATGCCTAATTCCTGGCTGATTTGCCTTTCTCGTCTTAGGGTTGGGGTTCGGCCTAGGGCTAGGATTTTTAAAATCAGGAAGCCCTGAGTTCCAGGCACACTGCAGCTGTGAAAGGCATCCAAAAGGGAGTGCAAAAGTGCCACAACATGGCTGCTTTCACGGCTTTTTCTTTGGCAAGAAGCCTAACACCAGGCTGATTTACCTTCCCAGGGTTACTGTTAGGCTTAGGCCTAGGGCTAGGATTTTTGAAACTAGGAAGCCCTGGGCTCCAGGCACACTGCAGCTGTTCAAGGCATCCCAAGGGGAGTACAAAAGTGCAACAACATGGCAGCTTTCACAGCTTTTTCCTTGGCACCATCCCTATACCTAGGCTGATTTATCTGCCTAGGGTTAGGGTTAGGCTTCAGCCTAGGGCTTGGATTTCTTTAACCAGGAAGCCCTGAGTTCCAGGCTTACTTCATCTGCCAAAGGCATCCCAAAGGGAGTGCAGAAGTGCCACAACATGGCTGCTTTCACGGCTTTTCCCTTAGGAAGAACCCTAATACCCGGCTGATTTACCTTCCTAGGGTTACTGTTAGGCTTAGGCCTAGGACTTTTAAAACCAAGAAGCCCTGGGCTCCAGGCACACTGCAGCTGCGAAAGGCATCCCAAGGGGAGCGCAAAAGTGACGCAACTTGGCTGCCACCACTGATATTTCCATGAGACCATCCCGAAACATAGGTTGATTTTCCTTCCTAGGGTTAAGGTTTGAGTTATGCCTAGGGTAAGGGCTCTATTAACCAGAAAGCCCTGAGTTCCAAGAACACAGCAGCTGCGAAGGACTAGCCAAGAAGAGCGCAAAAGTAGCACAACATGCCTGCCTCCACAGCTTTTTCCTTGGGGACATGCCTAATTCCTGGCTGATTTGCCTTTCTCGTCTTAGGGTTGGGGTTCGGCCTAGGGCTAGGATTTTTAAAATCAGGAAGCCCTGAGTTCCAGGCACACTGCAGCTGTGAAAGGCATCCAAAAGGGAGTGCAAAAGTGCCACAACATGGCTGCTTTCACGGCTTTTTCCTTGGCAAGAAGCCTAACACCAGGCTGATTTACCTTCCCAGGGTTACTGTTAGGCTTAGGCCTAGGGCTAGGATTTTTGAAACTGGGAAGCCCTTAGCTCCAGGCACACTGCAGCTGTTCAAGGCATCCCAAGGGGAGTACAAAAGTGCAACAACATGGCAGCTTTCACAGCTTTTTCCTTGGCACCATCCCTATACCTAGGCTGATTTATCTGCCTAGGGTTAGGGTTAGCGTTAAGCCTAGGGCTTGGATTTCTTTAACCAGGAAGCCCTGAGTTCCAGGCTTACTTCATCTGCCAAAGGCATCCCAAAGGGAGTGCAGAAGTGCCACAACATAGCTGCTTTCACGGCTTTTCCCTTAGGAAGAACCCTAATACCCGGCTGATTTACCTTCCTAGGGTTACTGTTAGGCTTAGGCCTAGGACTTTTAAAACCAGGAAGCCCTGGGCTCCAGGCACACTGCAGCTGCAAAAGGCATCCCAAGGGGAGCGCAAAAGTGACGCAACTTGGCTGCCACCACTGATATTTCCATGAGACCATCCCGAACCATAGGCTGATTTTCCTTCCTAGGGTTAAGGTTTGAGTTATGCCTAGGGTAAGGGCTCTATTAACCAGAAAGCCCTGAGTTCCAAGAACACAGCAGCTGCGAAGGACTAGCCAAGAAGAGTGCAAAAGTAGCACAACATGCCTGCCTCCACAGCTTTTTCCTTGGGGACATGCCTAATTCCTGGCTGATTTGCCTTTCTCGTCTTAGGGTTGGGGTTCGGCCTAGGGCTAGGATTTTTAAAATCAGGAAGCCCTGAGTTCCAGGCACACTGGAGCTGTGAAAGGCATCCAAAAGGGAGTGCAAAAGTGCCACAACATGGCTGCTTTCACGGCTTTTTCCTTGGCAAGAAGCCTAACACCAGGCTGATTTACCTTCCCAGGGTTACTGTTAGGCTTAGGCCTAGGGCTAGGATTTTTGAAACTGGGAAGCCCTTAGCTCCAGGCACACTGCAGCTGTTCAAGGCATCCCAAGGGGAGTACAAAAGTGCAACAACATGGCAGCTTTCACAGCTTTTTCCTTGGCACCATCCCTATACCTAGGCTGATTTATCTGCCTAGGGTTAGGGTTAGGCTTCAGCCTAGGGCTTGGATTTCTTTAACCAGGAAGCCCTGAGTTCCAGGCTTACTTCATCTGCCAAAGGCATCCCAAAGGGAGTGCAGAAGTGCCACAACATAGCTGCTTTCACGGCTTTTCCCTTAGGAAGAACCCTAATACCCGGCTGATTTACCTTCCTAGGGTTACTGTTAGGCTTAGGCCTAGGACTTTTAAAACCAAGAAGCCCTGGGCTCCAGGCACACTGCAGCTGCGAAAGGCATCCCAAGGGGAGCGCAAAAGTGACGCAACTTGGCTGCCACCACTGATATTTCCATGAGACCATCCCGAACCATAGGCTGATTTTCCTTCCTAGGCTTAAGGTTTGAGTTACGCCTAGGGTAAGGGCTCTATTAACCAGAAAGCCCTGAGTTCCAAGAACACAGCAGCTGCGAAGGACTAGCCAAGAAGAGCGCAAAAGTAGCACAACATGCCTGCCTCCACAGCTTTTTCCTTGGGGACATGCCTAATTCCTGGCTGATTTGCCTTTCTCGTCTTAGGGTTGGGGTTTGGCCTAGGGCTAGGATTTTTAAAATCAGGAAGCCCTGAGTTCCAGGCACACTGGAGCTGTGAAAGGCATCCAAAAGGGAGTGCAAAAGTGCCACAACATGGCTGCTTTCACGGCTTTTTCCTTGGCAAGAAGCCTAACACCAGGCTGATTTCCCTTCCCAGGGTTACTGTTAGGCTTAGGCCTAGGGCTAGGATTTTTGAAACTAGGAAGCCCTGGGCTCCAGGCACACTGCAGCTGTTCAAGGCATCCCAAGGGGAGTACAAAAGTGCAACAACATGGCAGCTTTCACAGCTTTTTCCTTGGCACCATCCCTATACCTAGGCTGATTTATCTGCCTAGGGTTAGGGTTAGGCTTCAGCCTAGGGCTTGGATTTCTTTAACCAGGAAGCCCTGAGTTCCAGGCTTACTTCATCTGCCAAAGGCATCCCAAAGGGAGTGCAGAAGTGCCACAACATAGCTGCTTTCACGGCTTTTCCCTTAGGAAGAACCCTAATACCCGGCTGATTTACCTTCCTAGGGTTACTGTTAGGCTTAGGCCTAGGACTTTTAAAACCAGGAAGCCCTGGGCTCCAGGCACACTGCAGCTGCGAAAGGCATCCCAAGGGGAGCGCAAAAGTGACGCAACTTGGCTGCCACCACTGATATTTCCATGAGACCATCCCGAACCATAGGCTGATTTTCCTTCCTAGGGTTAAGGTTTGAGTTATGCCTAGGGTAAGGGCTCTATTAACCAGAAAGCCCTGAGTTCCAAGAACACAGCAGCTGCGAAGGACTAGCCAAGAAGAGTGCAAAAGTAGCACAACATGCCTGCCTCCACAGCTTTTTCCTTGGGGACATGCCTAATTCCTGGCTGATTTGCCTTTCTCGTCTTAGGGTTGGGGTTCGGCCTAGGGCTAGGATTTTTAAAATCAGGAAGCCCTGAGTTCCAGGCACACTGGAGCTGTGAAAGGCATCCAAAAGGGAGTGCAAAAGTGCCACAACATGGCTGCTTTCACGGCTTTTTCCTTGGCAAGAAGCCTAACACCAGGCTGATTTACCTTCCCAGGGTTACTGTTAGGCTTAGGCCTAGGGCTAGGATTTTTGAAACTGGGAAGCCCTTAGCTCCAGGCACACTGCAGCTGTTCAAGGCATCCCAAGGGGAGTACAAAAGTGCAACAACATGGCAGCTTTCACAGCTTTTTCCTTGGCACCATCCCTATACCTAGGCTGATTTATCTGCCTAGGGTTAGGGTTAGGCTTCAGCCTAGGGCTTGGATTTCTTTAACCAGGAAGCCCTGAGTTCCAGGCTTACTTCATCTGCCAAAGGCATCCCAAAGGGAGTGCAGAAGTGCCACAACATAGCTGCTTTCACGGCTTTTCCCTTAGGAAGAACCCTAATACCCGGCTGATTTACCTTCCTAGGGTTACTGTTAGGCTTAGGCCTAGGACTTTTAAAACCAAGAAGCCCTGGGCTCCAGGCACACTGCAGCTGCGAAAGGCATCCCAAGGGGAGCGCAAAAGTGACGCAACTTGGCTGCCACCACTGATATTTCCATGAGACCATCCCGAACCATAGGCTGATTTTCCTTCCTAGGCTTAAGGTTTGAGTTACGCCTAGGGTAAGGGCTCTATTAACCAGAAAGCCCTGAGTTCCAAGAACACAGCAGCTGCGAAGGACTAGCCAAGAAGAGCGCAAAAGTAGCACAACATGCCTGCCTCCACAGCTTTTTCCTTGGGGACATGCCTAATTCCTGGCTGATTTGCCTTTCTCGTCTTAGGGTTGGGGTTTGGCCTAGGGCTAGGATTTTTAAAATCAGGAAGCCCTGAGTTCCAGGCACACTGGAGCTGTGAAAGGCATCCAAAAGGGAGTGCAAAAGTGCCACAACATGGCTGCTTTCACGGCTTTTTCCTTGGCAAGAAGCCTAACACCAGGCTGATTTCCCTTCCCAGGGTTACTGTTAGGCTTAGGCCTAGGGCTAGGATTTTCTAAACTAGGAAGCCCTGGGCTCCAGCCACATTGCAGCTGTTCAAGGCATCCCAAGGGGAGTACAAAAGTGCAACAACATGGCAGCTTTCACAGCTTTTTCCTTGGCACCATCCCTATACCTAGGCTGATTTATCTGCCTAGGGTTAGGGTTAGGCTTCAGCCTAGGGCTTGGATTTCTTTCACCAGGAAGCCCTGAGTTCCAGGCTTACTTCATCTGCCAAAGGCATCCCAAAGGGAGTGCAGAAGTGCCACAACATGGCTGCTTTCACGGCTTTTCCCTTAGGAAGAACCCTAATACCTGGCTGATTTACCTTCCTAGGGTTACTGTTAGGCTTAGGCCTAGGACTTTTAAAACCAAGAAGCCCTGGGCTCTAGGCACACTGCAGCTGCGAAAGGCATCCCTAGGGGAGCGCAAAAGTGACGCAACTTGGCTGCCACCAGTGATATTTCCATGAGACCATCCCGAACCTTAGGCTCATTTTCCTTCCTAGGGTTAAGGTTTGAGTTATGCCTAGGGTAAGGGCTCTATTAACCAGAAAGCCCTGAGTTCCAAGAACACAGCAGCTGCGAAGGACTAGCCAAGAAGAGCGCAAAAGTAGCACAACATGCCTGCCTCCACAGCTTTTTCCTTGGGGACATGCCTAATTCCTGGCTGATTTGCATTTCTCGTCATAGGGTTGGGGTTCGGCCTAGGGCTAGGATTTTTAAAATCAGGAAGCCCTGAGTTCCAGGCACACTGGAGCTGTGAAAGGCATCCAAAAGGGAGTGCAAAAGTGCCACAACATGGCTGCTTTCACAGCTTTTTCCTTGGCACCATCCCTATACCTAGGCTGATTTATCTGCCTAGGGTTAGGGTTAGGCTTCAGACTAGGGCTTGGATTTCTTTAACCAGGAAGCCCTGAGTTCCAGGCTTACTTCATCTGCCAAAGGCATCCCAAAGGGAGTGCAGAAGTGCCACAACATGGCTGCTTTCACGGCTTTTTCCTTGGCAAGAAGCCTAACACCAGGCTGATTTACCTTCCCAGGGTTACTGTTAGGCTTAGGCCTAGGGCTAGGATTTTTAAAACTGGGAAGCCCTTAGCTCCAGGCACACTGCAGCTGTTCAAGGCATCCCAAGGGGAGTACAAAAGTGCAACAACATGGCAGCTTTCACAGCTTTTTCCTTGGCACCATCCCTATACCTAGGCTGATTTATCTGCCTAGGGTACGGGTTAGCGTTAAGCCTAGGGCTTGGATTTCTTTAACCAGGAAGCCCTGAGTTCCAGGCTTACTTCATCTGCCAAAGGCATCCCAAAGGGAGTGCAGAAGTGCCACAACATGGCTGCTTTCACGGCTTTTCCCTTAGGAAGAACCCTAATACCCGGCTGATTTACCTTCCTAGGGTTACTGTTAGGCTTAGGCCTAGGACTTTTAAAACCAGGAAGCCCTGGGCTCCAGGCACACTGCAGCTGCGAAAGGCATCCCAAGGGGAGCGCAAAAGTGACGCAACTTGGCTGCCACCACTGATATTTCCATGAGACCATCCCGAACCATAGGCTGATTTTCCTTCCTAGGGTTAAGGTTTGAGTTACGCCTAGGGTAAGGGCTCTATTAACCAGAAAGCCCTGAGTTCCAAGAACACAGCAGCTGCGAAGGACTAGCCAAGAAGAGCGCAAAAGTAGCACAACATGCCTGCCTCCACAGCTTTTTCCTTGGGGACATGCCTAATTCCTGGCTGATTTGCCTTTCTCGTCTTAGGGTTGGGGTTCGGCCTAGGGCTAGGATTTTTAAAATCAGGAAGCCCTGAGTTCCAGGCACACTGCAGCTGTGAAAGGCATCCAAAAGGGAGTGCAAAAGTGCCACAACATGGCTGCTTTCACGGCTTTTTCTTTGGCAAGAAGCCTAACACCAGGCTGATTTACCTTCCCAGGGTTACTGTTAGGCTTAGGCCTAGGGCTAGGATTTTTGAAACTAGGAAGCCCTGGGCTCCAGGCACACTGCAGCTGTTCAAGGCATCCCAAGGGGAGTACAAAAGTGCAACAACATGGCAGCTTTCACAGCTTTTTCCTTGGCACCATCCCTATACCTAGGCTGATTTATCTGCCTAGGGTTAGGGTTAGGCTTCAGCCTAGGGCTTGGATTTCTTTAACCAGGAAGCCCTGAGTTCCAGGCTTACTTCATCTGCCAAAGGCATCCCAAAGGGAGTGCAGAAGTGCCACAACATGGCTGCTTTCACGGCTTTTCCCTTAGGAAGAACCCTAATACCCGGCTGATTTACCTTCCTAGGGTTACTGTTAGGCTTAGGCCTAGGACTTTTAAAACCAAGAAGCCCTGGGCTCCAGGCACACTGCAGCTGCGAAAGGCATCCCAAGGGGAGCGCAAAAGTGACGCAACTTGGCTGCCACCACTGATATTTCCATGAGACCATCCCGAAACATAGGTTGATTTTCCTTCCTAGGGTTAAGGTTTGAGTTATGCCTAGGGTAAGGGCTCTATTAACCAGAAAGCCCTGAGTTCCAAGAACACAGCAGCTGCGAAGGACTAGCCAAGAAGAGCGCAAAAGTAGCACAACATGCCTGCCTCCACAGCTTTTTCCTTGGGGACATGCCTAATTCCTGGCTGATTTGCCTTTCTCGTCTTAGGGTTGGGGTTCGGCCTAGGGCTAGGATTTTTAAAATCAGGAAGCCCTGAGTTCCAGGCACACTGGAGCTGTGAAAGGCATCCAAAAGGGAGTGCAAAAGTGCCACAACATGGCTGCTTTCACGGCTTTTTCCTTGGCAAGAAGCCTAACACCAGGCTGATTTACCTTCCCAGGGTTACTGTTAGGCTTAGGCCTAGGGCTAGGATTTTTGAAACTAGGAAGCCCTGGGCTCCAGGCACACTGCAGCTGTTCAAGGCATCCCAAGGGGAGTACAAAAGTGCAACAACATGGCAGCTTTCACAGCTTTTTCCTTGGCACCATCCCTATACCTAGGCTGATTTATCTGCCTAGGGTTAGGGTTAGGCTTCAGCCTAGGGCTTGGATTTCTTTAACCAGGAAGCCCTGAGTTCCAGGCTTACTTCATCTGCCAAAGGCATCCCAAAGGGAGTGCAGAAGTGCCACAACATGGCTGCTTTCACGGCTTTTCCCTTAGGAAGAACCCTAATACCCGGCTGATTTACCTTCCTAGGGTTACTGTTAGGCTTAGGCCTAGGACTTTTAAAACCAGGAAGCCCTGGGCTCCAGGCACACTGCAGCTGCGAAAGGCATCCCAAGGGGAGCGCAAAAGTGACGCAACTTGGCTGCCACCACTGATATTTCCATGAGAACATCCCGAACCATAGGCTGATTTTCCTTCCTAGGGTTAAGGTTTGAGTTATGCCTAGGGTAAGGGCTCTATTAACCAGAAAGCCCTGAGTTCCAAGAACACAGCAGCTGCGAAGGACTAGCCAAGAAGAGCGCAAAAGTAGCACAACATGCCTGCCTCCACAGCTTTTTCCTTGGGGACATGCCTAATTCCTGGCTGATTTGCCTTTCTCGTCTTAGGGTTGGGGTTCGGCCTAGGGCTAGGATTTTTAAAATCAGGAAGCCCTGAGTTCCAGGCACACTGGAGCTGTGAAAGGCATCCAAAAGGGAGTGCAAAAGTGCCACAACATGGCTGCTTTCACGGCTTTTTCCTTGGCAAGAAGCCTAACACCAGGCTGATTTACCTTCCCAGGGTTACTGTTAGGCTTAGGCCTAGGGCTAGGATTTTTAAAACTAGGAAGCCCTGGGCTCCAGGCACACTGCAGCTGTTCAAGGCATCCCAAGGGGAGTACAAAAGTGCAACAACATGGCAGCTTTCACAGCTTTTTCCTTGGCACCATCCCTATACCTAGGCTGATTTATCTGCCTAGGGTTAGGGTTAGGCTTCAGCCTAGGGCTTGGATTTCTTTAACCAGGAAGCCCTGAGTTCCAGGCTTACTTCATCTGCCAAAGGCATCCCAAAGGGAGTGCAGAAGTGCCACAACATGGCTGCTTTCACGGCTTTTCCCTTAGGAAGAACCCTAATACCCGGCTGATTTACCTTCCTAGGGTTACTGTTAGGCTTAGGCCTAGGACTTTTAAAACCAGGAAGCCCTGGGCTCTAGGCACACTGCAGCTGCGAAAGGCATCCCAAGGGGAGCGCAAAAGTGACGCAACTTGGCTGCCACCACTGATATTTCCATGAGACCATCCCGAACCTTAGGCTCATTTTCCTTCCTAGGGTTAAGGTTTGAGTTATGCCTAGGGTAAGGGCTCTATTAACCAGAAAGCCCTGAGTTCCAAGAACACAGCAGCTGCGAAGGACTAGCCAAGAAGAGCGCAAAAGTACCACAACATGCCTGCCTCCACAGCTTTTTCCTTGGGGACATGCCTAATTCCTGGCTGATTTGCCTTTCTCGTCTTAGGGTTGGGGTTCGGCCTAGGGCTAGGATTTTTAAAATCAGGAAGCCCTGAGTTCCAGGCACACTGGAGCTGTGAAAGGCATCCAAAAGGGAGTGCAAAAGTGCCACAACATGGCTGCTTTCACGGCTTTTTCCTTGGCAAGAAGCCTAACACCAGGCTGATTTACCTTCCCAGGGTTACTGTTAGGCTTAGGCCTAGGGCTAGGATTTTTAAAACTGGGAAGCCCTTAGCTCCAGGCACACTGCAGCTGTTCAAGGCATCCCAAGGGGAGTACAAAAGTGCAACAACATGGCAGCTTTCACAGCTTTTTCCTTGGCACCATCCCTATACCTAGGCTGATTTATCTGCCTAGGGTACGGGTTAGCGTTAAGCCTAGGGCTTGGATTTCTTTAACCAGGAAGCCCTGAGTTCCAGGCTTACTTCATCTGCCAAAGGCATCCCAAAGGGAGTGCAGAAGTGCCACAACATGGCTGCTTTCACGGCTTTTCCCTTAGGAAGAACCCTAATACCCGGCTGATTTACCTTCCTAGGGTTACTGTTAGGCTTAGGCCTAGGACTTTTAAAACCAGGAAGCCCTGGGCTCCAGGCACACTGCAGCTGCGAAAGGCATCCCAAGGGGAGCGCAAAAGTGACGCAACTTGGCTGCCACCACTGATATTTCCATGAGACCATCCCGAACCATAGGCTGATTTTCCTTCCTAGGGTTAAGGTTTGAGTTACGCCTAGGGTAAGGGCTCTATTAACCAGAAAGCCCTGAGTTCCAAGAACACAGCAGCTGCAAAGGACTAGCCAAGAAGAGCGCAAAAGTAGCACAACATGCCTGCCTCCACAGCTTTTTCCTTGGGGACATGCCTAATTCCTGGCTGATTTGCCTTTCTCGTCTTAGGGTTGGGGTTCGGCCTAGGGCTAGGATTTTTAAAATCAGGAAGCCCTGAGTTCCAGGCACACTGGAGCTGTGAAAGGCATCCAAAAGGGAGTGCAAAAGTGCCACAACATGGCTGCTTTCACGGCTTTTTCCTTGGCAAGAAGCCTAACACCAGGCTGATTTACCTTCCCAGGGTTACTGTTAGGCTTAGGCCTAGGGCTAGGATTTTTGAAACTAGGAAGCCCTGGGCTCCAGGCACACTGCAGCTGTTCAAGGCATCCCAAGGGGAGTACAAAAGTGCAACAACATGGCAGCTTTCACAGCTTTTTCCTTGGCACCATCCCTATACCTAGGCTGATTTATCTGCCTAGGGTTAGGGTTAGGCTTCAGCCTAGGGCTTGGATTTCTTTAACCAGGAAGCCCTGAGTTCCAGGCTTACTTCATCTGCCAAAGGCATCCCAAAGGGAGTGCAGAAGTGCCACAACATGGCTGCTTTCACGGCTTTTCCCTTAGGAAGAACCCTAATAGCCGGCTGATTTACCTTCCTAGGGTTACTGTTAGGCTTAGGCCTAGGACTTTTAAAACCAAGAAGCCCTGGGCTCCAGGCACACTGCAGCTGCGAAAGGCATCCCAAGGGGAGCGCAAAAGTGACGCAACTTGGCTGTCACCACTGATATTTCCATGAGACCATCCCGAACCATAGGCTGATTTTCCTTCCTAGGGTTAAGGTTTGAGTTACGCCTAGGGTAAGGGCTCTATTAACCAGAAAGCCCTGAGTTCCAAGAACACAGCAGCTGCGAAGGACTAGCCAAGAAGAGCGCAAAAGTAGCACAACATGCCTGCCTCCACAGCTTTTTCCTTGGGGACATGCCTAATTCCTGGCTGATTTGCCTTTCTCGTCTTAGGGTTGGGGTTCGGCCTAGGGCTAGGATTTTTAAAATCAGGAAGCCCTGAGTTCCAGGCACACTGGAGCTGTGAAAGGCATCCAAAAGGGAGTGCAAAAGTGCCACAACATGGCTGCTTTCACGGCTTTTTCCTTGGCAAGAAGCCTAACACCAGGCTGATTTACCTTCCCAGGGTTACTGTTAGGCTTAGGCCTAGGGCTAGGATTTTTAAAACTGGGAAGCCCTTAGCTCCAGGCACACTGCAGCTGTTCAAGGCATCCCAAGGGGAGTACAAAAGTGCAACAACATGGCAGCTTTCACAGCTTTTTCCTTGGCACCATCCCTATACCTAGGCTGATTTATCTGCCTAGGGTTAGGGTTAGGCTTCAGCCTAGGGCTTGGATTTCTTTAACCAGGAAGCCCTGAGTTCCAGGCTTACTTCATCTGCCAAAGGCATCCCAAAGGGAGTGCAGAAGTGCCACAACATGGCTGCTTTCACGGCTTTTCCCTTAGGAAGAACCCTAATAGCCGGCTGATTTACCTTCCTAGGGTTACTGTTAGGCTTAGGCCTAGGACTTTTAAAACCAGGAAGCCCTGGGCTCCAGGCACACTGCAGCTGCGAAAGGCATCCCAAGGGGAGCGCAAAAGTGACGCAACTTGGCTGCCACCACTGATATTTCCATGAGACCATCCCGAACCATAGGCTGATTTTCCTTCCTAGGGTTAAAGTTTGAGTTACGCCTAGGGTAAGGGCTCTATTAACCAGAAAGCCCTGAGTTCCAAGAACACAGCAGCTGCGAAGGACTAGCCAAGAAGAGCGCAAAAGTAGCACAACATGCCTGCCTCCACAGCTTTTTCCTTGGGGACATGCCTAATTCCTGGCTGATTTGCCTTTCTCGTCTTAGGGTTGGGGTTCGGCCTAGGGCTAGGATTTTTAAAATCAGGAAGCCCTGAGTTCCAGGCACACTGGAGCTGTGAAAGGCATCCAAAAGGGAGTGCAAAAGTGCCACAACATGGCTGCTTTCACGGCTTTTTCCTTGGCAAGAAGCCTAACACCAGGCTGATTTCCCTTCCCAGGGTTACTGTTAGGCTTAGGCCTAGGGCTAGGATTTTTGAAACTAGGAAGCCCTGGGCTCCAGGCACACTGCAGCTGTTCAAGGCATCCCAAGGGGAGTACAAAAGTGCAACAACATGGCAGCTTTCACAGCTTTTTCCTTGGCACCATCCCTATACCTAGGCTGATTTATCTGCCTAGGGTTAGGGTTAGCGTTAAGCCTAGGGCTTGGATTTCTTTAACCAGGAAGCCCTGAGTTCCAGGCTTACTTCATCTGCCAAAGGCATCCCAAAGGGAGTGCAGAAGTGCCACAACATGGCTGCTTTCACGGCTTTTCCCTTAGGAAGAACCCTAATACCTGGCTGATTTACCTTCCTAGGGTTACTGTTAGGCTTAGGCCTAGGACTTTTAAAACCAGGAAGCCCTGGGCTCCAGGCACACTGCAGCTGCGAAAGGCATCCCAAGGGGAGCGCAAAAGTGACGCAACTTGGCTGCCACCACTGATATTTCCATGAGAGCATCCCGAACCATAGGCTCATTTTCCTTCCTAGGGTTAAGGTTTGAGTTATGCCTAGGGTAAGGGCTCTATTAACCAGAAAGCCCTGAGTTCCAAGAACACAGCAGCTGCGAAGGACTAGCCAAGAAGAGCGCAAAAGTAGCACAACATGCCTGCCTCCACAGCTTTTTCCTTGGGGACATGCCTAATTCCTGGCTGATTTGCCTTTCTCGTCTTAGGGTTGGGGTTCGGCCTAGGGCTAGGATTTTTAAAATCAGGAAGCCCTGAGTTCCAGGCACACTGGAGCTGTGAAAGGCATCCAAAAGGGAGTGCAAAAGTGCCACAACATGGCTGCTTTCACGGCTTTTTCCTTGGCAAGAAGCCTAACACCAGGCTGATTTACCTTCCCAGGGTTACTGTTAGGCTTAGGCCTAGGGCTAGGATTTTTAAAACTGGGAAGCCCTGGGCTCCAGGCACACTGCAGCTGTTCAAGGCATCCCAAGGGGAGTACAAAAGTGCAACAACATGGCAGCTTTCACAGCTTTTTCCTTGGCACCATCCCTATACCTAGGCTGATTTATCTGCCTAGGGTTAGGGTTAGGCTTCAGCCTAGGGCTTGGATTTCTTTAACCAGGAAGCCCTGAGTTCCAGGCTTACTTCATCTGCCAAAGGCATCCCAAAGGGAGTGCAGAAGTGCCACAACATGGCTGCTTTCACGGCTTTTCCCTTAGGAAGAACCCTAATACCCGGCTGATTTACCTTCCTAGGGTTACTGTTAGGCTTAGGCCTAGGACTTTTAAAACCAGGAAGCCCTGGGCTCCAGGCACACTGCAGCTGCGAAAGGCATCCCAAGGGGAGCGCAAAAGTGACGCAACTTGGCTGCCACCACTGATATTTCCATGAGACCATCCCGAACCATAGGCTGATTTTCCTTCCTAGGGTTAAAGTTTGAGTTACGCCTAGGGTAAGGGCTCTATTAACCAGAAAGCCCTGAGTTCCAAGAACACAGCAGCTGCGAAGGACTAGCCAAGAAGAGCGCAAAAGTAGCACAACATGCCTGCCTCCACAGCTTTTTCCTTGGGGACATGCCTAATTCCTGGCTGATTTGCCTTTCTCGTCTTAGGGTTGGGGTTCGGCCTAGGGCTAGGATTTTTAAAATCAGGAAGCCCTGAGTTCCAGGCACACTGGAGCTGTGAAAGGCATCCAAAAGGGAGTGCAAAAGTGCCACAACATGGCTGCTTTCACGGCTTTTTCCTTGGCAAGAAGCCTAACACCAGGCTCATTTACCTTCCCAGGGTTACTGTTAGGCTTAGGCCTAGGGCTAGGATTTTTAAAACTGGGAAGCCCTTAGCTCCAGGCACACTGCAGCTGTTCAAGGCATCCCAAGGGGAGTACAAAAGTGCAACAACATGGCAGCTTTCACAGCTTTTTCCTTGGCACCATCCCTATACCTAGGCTGATTTATCTGCCTAGGGTTAGGGTGTTGAAGTGAGGGGGAGAACGACCATCCTATAATGCATCGAACTCCAACTTTATTGATCGATCCGTCACTTTAAATAACAGTATTAATTAACTTCATGCATATTCCAAAATACAGCTTTATGATAGGCTAACTGAGAAAACTCTAACCACTCCTTTTGTTTTACAATACCGTTGATTGTTTACATCAAACAAAATCAGTGTTCTCACTGTGATACGAACGGTTCTCAAAACTTCCATAACTGTTCCCAGGGTGCCATCTTTTCCCAGAGAGGATGTTACCTTTGTTATGGGAAGACTGCCTGAGAACTTTATTGCTTATACAAGGATGCCTGAGAGAGACTAATTGTTTATAGAAGTCAGGCTGGAAACTGCTTTGAAACTGCTTCACAGCTACCTGTTACTTTTCTCTCAGCTGCATGGCTTCGTGGCCTTTTTCTTTAAGCCATGCTTGAACTAAACTCCCGACATTTCCCCCGTCTTTTTCTTTAAAAGAAAGGAGGTTAGTTTGCCACATTTTCTCTATCATCCTACTAACCATCTTTTGGATACAGCTACAGAAACAAGGTAATATAAGTAAAAGCAATAAGAGTACTCCTAATATCCCTATAGCATATGTTATAAGGTTTCTTAGCCAGGGTCCCAATCCAAAACTTTTAAGCCACCCATCAATACCTAATCCTTCTTCTTCCTTAAGCTTATTAAGTCCTAGCCGTAGCTCTTTTATCTTAGCATGAATAGATACAGAATGATCAGATAAATTCATGCAACACATTCCTTCAAACTCTTCACACCCATGGCCTTGAGCTAATAATAAGAAATCTATAGCAGCTCTATTTTGTAGAACAGCGTGATTAACACTTTGTACATCTGAAGTTAACATATCTAATATCTGTGAAGTTTTATTTAGTTCACCCTTAGCCCAACACCCTATTTGTTTTGCTAGAGTCATTGCTTTGCTTGCAGCACTCCATGGTAGGAAAGCTGAAACCATCACTTGTTTAAATTTACTCCAGAACCACGGATCTCCTATTTGACTACAGTCCAAGTCATGTAAGCTACGCTTTTGCCTGCTTACCTGATGACTTAATTGCATCAGCACAGATATATTAGGGTGAAATAGTGATAACTTGCCTAAATAACAAGGTCCGCCCTGAGGTTGAGCAGGTATACCATTCCAGGCTCTATCTCCGCAAATTAGAAATATTCCTGTAGGTAATTTCTTAGGTGTCATGATGCTAGAGCCTTTACAATGGCTGTAGAGTTGTTTAGACACTATGTTTGGCTTTAGGGCTGAATCCAAAGTTGCCCATGTTTGTTTATATGGATTCATCTTTTGAGGATTAAAATAATCAAAGTTAAACCATCCACCATCAGAAGTGCTGGTCATGCTAGCATTTGCACTTCCAAAAAGCTCTAACTCCTCAGGTGGAGAATGCAAAGGAATATTAAGAGATTGAACTAACAGGCATTGACGGTAGCCATCACTCTGACTGACAGTATACCCTTTAGGCAATTTAATATTTACCATACTGTGCATACATAAGGCACGGTTATTAATAAAACTGCAGAATTCTTGAGGAGACCATACTGGCAATGCTGAGACAAAGCGACGACTGATTAATCTGTCTAGCAAGTGTTATTCATACATTATCTCTAGGTTGATTAAACTGTATTACCCTTAATTCTTCAGCTACCACTACACCTAGCAATATAACAAAAGTAAACCTCATTTTTCTGTTTTTACTTTGACCTTTTTTTTTTTTCTTATCAGTTTTTAACCTTTAACCCTTTTCAAAATACACTGTACCTCCCATCGATAATAAGCCAAGATTTTCTGCTCATGTGACTCATAAAGATCTAAAGCTGAGGCAGTGTTGAGTCCTGTTGCATTTCGTAGAGCCCACTCCCAATTATATTCCCAGTTATGTCTATGATTACAGGTATCACACCATAAACGAGAAAGTGACAACTGATCCACCCAAAAGGTCTCATCACAACCTCCACAACACAGTGCAACCCAAGCAGCACAATGTGGGCTGTGACATTCAAGGCAGTTCTCTTTTGTCGATCCTTTTATATGGAAAGATGATAATGATTCAATAATGTCAATCAGTTCCCCGGTCGTCCGGCAACAGCGTTTTATCCCAAAGGGTTAAAACCACCCTCAGCTGAGCTACAATGTCCGGCCTTATCAGGCATTGCACGGTAGGTGGTAATTGGACTAAGAAAAGAAAGCTATTAGCTGTTTTCATTTATGTGAACCTGGAGAGGAGGCAAATGGCAAGTCTGAAAACGATCCTTTCTGTCCTTGAGATTTTCACATCCACCTCTTCCCTGGGTTTCTCAAAAATGTTCAAAATCAGTTTTATAGTCTGTAATCCTTTAGTCATTTGGCTGAAATGGCATCAGCTGGGCGATTCTCAGTCCTTTGTTGATTTGGAGTGGAGAGAAAGTAGTATGCACTTGAAGCACTTAAAATACTTAACTTAGCAGACTTATTTTCAAATTAATAGAACTTAACTGGCTTCAAAATTCTATGGGCTAACTGTGCTACACTCTTTGCAACATAAGAATAGGCAATTCTAATAACTAAATAGTATTTTCAGCTAGCAAGGTTTCTCTGATGTTTACAACAACACTTTGAACACAAGTCATAAAACAAACACCTATCCTAAAAGCATAAATCTAACATCACTTAAACTTAATAGCACTTATACTTAAAATACTTAAACTTAATAGAACTTAACATTACTTAAACTTATCTTTAAACTTAATAGAATTTTAAATCAACAGAACTTACATGTAAAATCTCTTAATTCTAACAAAACTATAACAAAATCTAACTGATTTTAGACTTATTTGTAAATAATGTAAGATCAAACTTAACAGAATCTAACTTATCTTAAACCTAATATGATTTAACCTTAACAGACCTCGAAACTTAACAGCAAATAAACTTAACAAACTTAACCTTAATAGTATTTAGCATTTAATTTAACTTAAACTACTTAATAACAGATAAAACTTACTATAGACATAAAATATAGCATTTACTATAACTTACTTACAGGCCTGATTCTAAAATATTAAGCTAAAATAACTTTGTTCACGTGTTTGCTATAGCATTTCTATATCAAAAAAGCACACTCACAACATCTCACTCATACAATCAGTCTAACATATCTTAACATTTTTAAACTTTTCAAAATATAATTCTAGAGTCTGATGTTCCACTGACTGAGCCATCCGGGCTTCTGATGTTAAAGTCTCTGCCAATACAGGTGATTTCAAGACAGCATACCAATGCCGAGCCAAACCGGCCGAAATTTGACCCATGCATACAGTACGCTGATTCCTGTTTCACAGTCTCTGCCAGGAAAAACAAAAGTTCCTTTAACTTTCCTTGTTTACCATCACTTGTTTCTTAATTTCAACAGGGATCTTTTCCTTTTGTTGACAAAAGTTACATCCATTAGGCTGTTAGGTCTTAAACTGAAGCTTTTGCCGGCTGTGGGGGGGAGGGAGAAACGCTCCCGCTGCAAAAAGCGCTCCAGTCCCGCGGTGCGTGTGTCGGAGCGGGCGAAAACTCCCCCCCTGCGCTGGGCTCTTTGTTTACTCGCCGGCAGGCTGACTCCGCTGCAGGCACCACAGCACCCGTGGCTCCCCCCGCGGCGGCTTCGCTCTCCCCCCGCGGCGGCTTCGCTCTCCCCCCGCGGCGGCTTCGCTCTCCCCCCGCGGCGGCTTCCTGTGGTGTCGGGTTGGAGACAGAAGAAGGTGCCGATGCTGCAGCGATGACTTCTGTTGGTGCCTGGTCGTCCGAGCGGCATTTTTGGGCCCATATTATTTGATTTGCAAATGCAGCTGACGCTTGGTGAGGTGCAAGAGCAGCTAATACCTGACTCTGAGAGGACTTTGCCTGTTCTTGCAAGCCTATTCCTGACGTTGATTTCTGTTTGATCGCATCTACCACAAAAGCCTGCTGTCCCGTAGATATGAGGGCTATCTTCTCTAATGCCTCTTCTATAGTCCAATTAGTACCTAGGGTGTTAAGTACTCTCCTAGTAGTAGAATTACAATTTCGGAGAGCACACTCCCTGAGCAATACTCCCCTAAGATATTTTGGCACCTCAGCTCTTTCAATTTCTGCAGCAACCTTGTCAATAAAAGAGCTAAATGATTCCTCTCTGCCTTGCTTGATTCCTATATATACAGGTCTCTCTTCTGGTTCCTTTACCCTTTCCATCGCGAGTCTGACTAACCTTATTGCCTCCCGGCACTTCTCTTGACCTATTAAGGCTTGTGCCTCAGGACGAAAGAAAGGTCCCAGACCCATAAGCTCACTAACAGTGACGCCATGGAGAGGGTCACCCTGCTGCCTTTGTACTGCCACGCACTCGCTAACGAGCGCTTGCCAATGAGCATTAAACAGCAATTGTTGATGTTGGGTAAAGATTAATTTAACTATGCCACGACAATCATTAATAAGAAGAATACTGGTGTCAAAAATATAGTCGAGCATTTGCTTGGCTGGTTCGCTTTTAAAGCCAAACTGGCTAACAGTAGCTCGCAACTGAGATAACATCTTCCAATCTAAAGCACTAATTGTCGCTTGCATACCTCCGCCAGCCTGGGGGGTGAAAATAACCGGACAAGCCAGTTCGCTCGCTAAGCTTATCAACTCCTGGTCTCCCTTCTCCATTGCATCTTTGGCAAGAGCTGCCCACGCATCCCGTCTTTCCCGTGCAATCATCACCGCTCGATCGTTTTCCAACCCAGGGCTCTGATTACTTTTCGGGAACGGGACACACGTTTGTGGCCCTGGCTGCTGTGATGCAAGCAATACGGGAGACTCAGAAGTGCTATGCGTAGCCTGCGGCGAAGCGGGCAATAAAGCACCCTGCGGAGCACCCTGCGGAGCTTGGCTCGTCAGGGGAGGCTGGCTCGTTAAAGGAGGCGGTAGAAGCGGCGCAGAGGGTAGTAAAGCGCCCTGTGGAGCCTGGCTCGGCGCCTGGCTTGCCGAGGGAGGAGGCGAGGTCGGTAATGAAACCGTCCTCATTGCAGGGCCAGGAGGAGTCCCCGACTCTTTATCAAACTCCCTCTCTTGATCGTATTCTTTATTACGATCGTGAGCGGCAGTAGCCTGATAGGCAGCCCTCTTTTCCGCCTGAAACTGCAACAGTTCGTTATTAATAACCCGCCATAATTTACCCATTTTCCTAGCAGTTTTATCATCGTCTAACGTAGCCTGCCATAATATATCACCAAATTTACGCCACTCCGACAACTTGTGAACCGTGTGGGGATTCACAAAGACTCCCCTTTCCAGACCATAAGCCAAAAGACCTTGCAATTCTTTCTGTAAGTCTATACCCTTAATTTGCCTTTTTTGCAAAAATGTAATAAAAAGTTCATATGCGGCTTGTCTTTCCATACCTCTTTTTAAGTGCGCACTTTCACCTAGCAGCGTATTCCAAGACTTCTATGCCGCACGTATCAGCTGGCCCATCTAATTATGGTCGCCAGGGCACGGCGCGTATCGGCGGTTTTCTTTTTTCCTCCGCTTTAATTTCGCGCTTATTGCCGCTCCCGCTGCTTCGGAGCCTGAACCATTCCTCACTTATCCTTTGGTGTTCGCAATCCCCGTGATGGCCGCGATCGTCGTGGTGTCCGCTATCACGTCCGGGTGTCACCAATTTGTTGAAGTGAGGGGGAGAACGACCATCCTATAATGCATCGAACTCCAACTTTATTGATCGATCCGTCACTTTAAATAACAGTATTAATTAACTTCATGCATATTCCAAAATACAGCTTTATGATAGGCTAACAGAGAAAACTCTAACCACTCCTTTTGTTTTACAATACCGTTGATTGTTTACATCAAACAAAATCAGTGTTCTCACTGTGATACGAACGGTTCTCAAAACTTCCATAACTGTTCCCAGGGTGCCATCTTTTCCCAGAGAGGATGTTACCTTTGTTATGGGAAGACTGCCTGAGAACTTTATTGCTTATACAAGGATGCCTGAGAGAGACTAATTGTTTATAGAAGTCAGGCTGGAAACTGTTTTGAAACTGCTTCACAGCTACCTGTTACTTTTCTCTCAGCTGCATGGCTTCGTGGCCTTTTTCTTTAAGCCATGCTTGAACTAAACTCCCGACATTAGGGTTAGGCTTCAGCCTAGGGCTTGGATTTCTTTAACCAGGAAGCCCTGAGTTCCAGGCTTACTTCATCTGCCAAAGGCATCCCAAAGGGAGTGCAGAAGTGCCACAACATGGCTGCTTTCACGGCTTTTCCCTTAGGAAGAACCCTAATACCCGGCTGATTTACCTTCCTAGGGTTACTGTTAGGCTTAGGCCTAGGACTTTTAAAACCAGGAAGCCCTGAGTTCCAGGCACACTGGAGCTGTGAAAGGCATCCAAAAGGGAGTGCAAAAGTGCCACAACATGGCTGCTTTCACGGCTTTTTCCTTGGCAAGAAGCCTAACACCAGGCTGATTTACCTTCCCAGGGTTACTGTTAGGCTTAGGCCTAGGGCTAGGATTTTTGAAACTAGGAAGCCCTGGGCTCCAGGCACACTGCAGCTGTTCAAGGCATCCCAAGGGGAGTACAAAAGTGCAACAACATGGCAGCTTTCACAGCTTTTTCCTTGGCACCATCCCTATACCTAGGCTGATTTATCTGCCTAGGGTTAGGGTTAGCGTTAAGCCTAGGGCTTGGATTTCTTTAACCAGGAAGCCCTGAGTTCCAGGCTTACTTCATCTGCCAAAGGCATCCCAAAGGGAGTGCAGAAGTGCCACAACATGGCTGCTTTCACGGCTTTTCCCTTAGGAAGAACCCTAATACCCAGCTGATTTACCTTCCTAGGGTTACTGTTAGGCTTAGGCCTAGGACTTTTAAAACCAAGAAGCCCTGGGCTCTAGGCACACTGCAGCTGCGAAAGGCATCCCTAGGGAGCGCAAAAGTGACGCAACTTGGCTGCCACCAGTGATATTTCCATGAGACCATCCCGAACCTTAGGCTCATTTTCCTTCCTAGGGTTAAGGTTTGAGTTATGCCTAGGGTAAGGGCTCTATTAACCAGAAAGCCCTGAGTTCCAAGAACACAGCAGCTGCGAAGGACTAGCCAAGAAGAGCGCAAAAGTACCACAACATGCCTGCCTCCACAGCTTTTTCCTTGGGGACATGCCTAATTCCTGGCTGATTTGCATTTCTCGTCATAGGGTTGGGGTTCGGCCTAGGGCTAGGATTTTTAAAATCAGGAAGCCCTGAGTTCCAGGCACACTGGAGCTGTGAAAGGCATCCAAAAGGGAGTGCAAAAGTGCCACAACATGGCTGCTTTCACGGCTTTTTCCTTGGCACCATCCCTATACCTAGGCTGATTTATCTGCCTAGGGTTAGGGTTAGGGTTCAGCCTAGGGCTTGGATTTCTTTAACCAGGAAGCCCTGAGTTCCAGGCTTACTTCATCTGCCAAAGGCATCCCAAAGGGAGTGCAGAAGTGCCACAACATGGCTGCTTTCACGGCTTTTCCCTTAGGAAGAACCCTAATAGCCGGCTGATTTACCTTCCTAGGGTTACTGTTAGGCTTAGGCCTAGGACTTTTAAAACCAGGAAGCCCTGGGCTCCAGGCACACTGCAGCTGCGAAAGGCATCCCAAGGGGAGCGCAAAAGTGACGCAACTTGGCTGCCACCACTGATATTTCCATGAGACCATCCCGAACCATAGGCTGATTTTCCTTCCTAGGGTTAAGGTTTGAGTTACGCCTAGGGTAAGGGCTCTATTAACCAGAAAGCCCTGAGTTCCAAGAACACAGCAGCTGCAAAGGACTAGCCAAGAAGAGCGCAAAAGTAGCACAACATGCCTGCCTCCACAGCTTTTTCCTTGGGGACATGCCTAATTCCTGGCTGATTTGCCTTTCTCGTCTTAGGGTTGGGGTTTGGCCTAGGGCTAGGATTTTTAAAATCAGGAAGCCCTGAGTTCCAGGCACACTGGAGCTGTGAAAGGCATCCAAAAGGGAGTGCAAAAGTGCCACAACATGGCTGCTTTCACGGCTTTTTCCTTGGCAAGAAGCCTAACACCAGGCTGATTTACCTTCCCAGGGTTACTGTTAGGCTTAGGCCTAGGGCTAGGATTTTTGAAACTAGGAAGCCCTGGGCTCCAGGCACACTGCAGCTGTTCAAGGCATCCCAAGGGGAGTACAAAAGTGCAACAACATGGCAGCTTTCACAGCTTTTTCCTTGGCACCATCCCTATACCTAGGCTGATTTATCTGCCTAGGGTTAGGGTTAGGCTTCAGCCTAGGGCTTGGATTTCTTTAACCAGGAAGCCCTGAGTTCCAGGCTTACTTCATCTGCCAAAGGCATCCCAAAGGGAGTGCAGAAGTGCCACAACATGGCTGCTTTCACGGCTTTTCCCTTAGGAAGAACCCTAATACCCGGCTGATTTACCTTCCTAGGGTTACTGTTAGGCTTAGGCCTAGGACTTTTAAAACCAAGAAGCCCTGGGCTCCAGGCACACTGCAGCTGCGAAAGGCATCCCAAGGGGAGCGCAAAAGTGACGCAACTTGGCTGTCACCACTGATATTTCCATGAGACCATCCCGAACCATAGGCTGATTTTCCTTCCTAGGGTTAAGGTTTGAGTTACGCCTAGGGTAAGGGCTCTATTAACCAGAAAGCCCTGAGTTCCAAGAACACAGCAGCTGCGAAGGACTAGCCAAGAAGAGCGCAAAAGTAGCACAATATGCCTGCCTCCACAGCTTTTTCCTTGGGGACATGCCTAATTCCTGGCTGATTTGCCTTTCTCGTCTTAGGGTTGGGGTTCGGCCTAGGGCTAGGATTTTTAAAATCAGGAAGCCCTGAGTTCCAGGCACACTGGAGCTGTGAAAGGCATCCAAAAGGGAGTGCAAAAGTGCCACAACATGGCTGCTTTCACGGCTTTTTCCTTGGCAAGAAGCCTAACACCAGGCTGATTTACCTTCCCAGGGTTACTGTTAGGCTTAGGCCTAGGGCTAGGATTTTTAAAACTGGAAGGCCTTAGCTCCAGGCACACTGCAGCTGTTCAAGGCATCCCAAGGGGAGTACAAAAGTGCAACAACATGGCAGCTTTCACAGCTTTTTCCTTGGCACCATCCCTATACCTAGGCTGATTTATCTGCCTAGGGTTAGGGTTAGGCTTCAGCCTAGGGCTTGGATTTCTTTAACCAGGAAGCCCTGAGTTCCAGGCTTACTTCATCTGCCAAAGGCATCCCAAAGGGAGTGCAGAAGTGCCACAACATGGCTGCTTTCACGGCTTTTCCCTTAGGAAGAACCCTAATACCCGGCTGATTTACCTTCCTAGGGTTACTGTTAGGCTTAGGCCTAGGACTTTTAAAACCAGGAAGCCCTGGGCTCCAGGCACACTGCAGCTGCGAAAGGCATCCCAAGGGGAGCGCAAAAGTGACGCAACTTGGCTGCCACCACTGATATTTCCATGAGACCATCCCGAACCATAGGCTGATTTTCCTTCCTAGGCTTAAGGTTTGAGTTACGCCTAGGGTAAGGGCTCTATTAACCAGAAAGCCCTGAGTTCCAAGAACACAGCAGCTGCGAAGGACTAGCCAAGAAGAGCGCAAAAGTAGCACAACATGCCTGCCTCCACAGCTTTTTCCTTGGGGACATGCCTAATTCCTGGCTGATTTGCCTTTCTCGTCTTAGGGTTGGGGTTTGGCCTAGGGCTAGGATTTTTAAAATCAGGAAGCCCTGAGTTCCAGGCACACTGGAGCTGTGAAAGGCATCCAAAAGGGAGTGCAAAAGTGCCACAACATGGCTGCTTTCACGGCTTTTTCCTTGGCAAGAAGCCTAACACCAGGCTGATTTCCCTTCCCAGGGTTACTGTTAGGCTTAGGCCTAGGGCTAGGATTTTTGAAACTAGGAAGCCCTGGGCTCCAGGCACACTGCAGCTGTCCAAGGCATCCCAAGGGGAGTACAAAAGTGCAACAACATGGCAGCTTTCACAGCTTTTTCCTTGGCACCATCCCTATACCTAGGCTGATTTATCTGCCTAGGGTTAGGGTTAGGCTTCAGCCTAGGGCTTGGATTTCTTTAACCAGGAAGCCCTGAGTTCCAGGCTTACTTCATCTGCCAAAGGCATCCCAAAGGGAGTGCAGAAGTGCCACAACATGGCTGCTTTCACGGCTTTTCCCTTAGGAAGAACCCTAATACCTGGCTGATTTACCTTCCCAGGGTTACTGTTAGGCTTAGGCCTAGGACTTTTAAAACCAAGAAGCCCTGGGCTCTAGGCACACTGCAGCTGCGAAAGGCATCCCTAGGGGAGCGCAAAAGTGACGCAACTTGGCTGCCACCAGTGATATTTCCATGAGACCATCCCGAACCTTAGGCTCATTTTCCTTCCTAGGGTTAAGGTTTGAGTTACGCCTAGGGTAAGGGCTCTATTAACCAGAAAGCCCTGAGTTCCAAGAACACAGCAGCTGCGAAGGACTAGCCAAGAAGAGCGCAAAAGTAGCACAACATGCCTGCCTCCACAGCTTTTTCCTTGGGGACATGCCTAATTCCTGGCTGATTTGCCTTTCTCGTCATAGGGTTGGGGTTCGGCCTAGGGCTAGGATTTTTAAAATCAGGAAGCCCTGAGTTCCAGGCACACTGGAGCTGTGAAAGGCATCCAAAAGGGAGTGCAAAAGTGCCACAACATGGCTGCTTTCACAGCTTTTTCCTTGGCACCATCCCTATACCTAGGCTGATTTATCTGCCTAGGGTTAGGGTTAGGCTTCAGACTAGGGCTTGGATTTCTTTAACCAGGAAGCCCTGAGTTCCAGGCTTACTTCATCTGCCAAAGGCATCCCAAAGGGAGTGCAGAAGTGCCACAACATGGCTGCTTTCACGGCTTTTTCCTTGGCAAGAAGCCTAACACCAGGCTGATTTACCTTCCCAGGGTTACTGTTAGGCTTCGGCCTAGGGCTAGGATTTTTAAAACTGGGAAGCCCTTAGCTCCAGGCACACTGCAGCTGTTCAAGGCATCCCAAGGGGAGTACAAAAGTGCAACAACATGGCAGCTTTCACAGCTTTTTCCTTGGCACCATCCCTATACCTAGGCTGATTTATCTGCTTAGGGTACGGGTTAGCGTTAAGCCTAGGGCTTGGATTTCTTTAACCAGGAAGCCCTGAGTTCCAGGCTTACTTCATCTGCCAAAGGCATCCCAAAGGGAGTGCAGAAGTGCCACAACATGGCTGCTTTCACGGCTTTTCCCTTAGGAAGAACCCTAATACCCGGCTGATTTACCTTCCTAGGGTTACTGTTAGGCTTAGGCCTAGGACTTTTAAAACCAGGAAGCCCTGGGCTCCAGGCACACTGCAGCTGCGAAAGGCATCCCAAGGGGAGCGCAAAAGTGACGCAACTTGGCTGCCACCACTGATATTTCCATGAGAGCATCCCGAACCATAGGCTGATTTTCCTTCCTAGGGTTAAGGTTTGAGTTATGCCTAGGGTAAGGGCTCTATTAACCAGAAAGCCCTGAGTTCCAAGAACACAGCAGCTGCGAAGGACTAGCCAAGAAGAGCGCAAAAGTAGCACAACATGCCTGCCTCCACAGCTTTTTCCTTGGGGACATGCCTAATTCCTGGCTGATTTGCCTTTCTCGTCTTAGGGTTGGGGTTCGGCCTAGGGCTAGGATTTTTAAAATCAGGAAGCCCTGAGTTCCAGGCACACTGCAGCTGTGAAAGGCATCCAAAAGGGAGTGCAAAAGTGCCACAACATGGCTGCTTTCACGGCTTTTTCTTTGGCAAGAAGCCTAACACCAGGCTGATTTACCTTCCCAGGGTTACTGTTAGGCTTAGGCCTAGGGCTAGGATTTTTGAAACTAGGAAGCCCTGGGCTCCAGGCACACTGCAGCTGTTCAAGGCATCCCAAGGGGAGTACAAAAGTGCAACAACATGGCAGCTTTCACAGCTTTTTCCTTGGCACCATCCCTATACCTAGGCTGATTTATCTGCCTAGGGTTAGGGTTAGGCTTCAGCCTAGGGCTTGGATTTCTTTAACCAGGAAGCCCTGAGTTCCAGGCTTACTTCATCTGCCAAAGGCATCCCAAAGGGAGTGCAGAAGTGCCACAACATGGCTGCTTTCACGGCTTTTCCCTTAGGAAGAACCCTAATACCCGGCTGATTTACCTTCCTAGGGTTACTGTTAGGCTTAGGCCTAGGACTTTTAAAACCAAGAAGCCCTGGGCTCCAGGCACACTGCAGCTGCGAAAGGCATCCCAAGGGGAGCGCAAAAGTGACGCAACTTGGCTGCCACCACTGATATTTCCATGAGACCATCCCGAACCATAGGTTGATTTTCCTTCCTAGGGTTAAGGTTTGAGTTATGCCTAGGGTAAGGGCTCTATTAACCAGAAAGCCCTGAGTTCCAAGAACACAGCAGCTGCGAAGGACTAGCCAAGAAGAGCGCAAAAGTAGCACAACATGCCTGCCTCCACAGCTTTTTCCTTGGGGACATGCCTAATTCCTGGCTGATTTGCCTTTCTCGTCTTAGGGTTGGGGTTCGGCCTAGGGCTAGGATTTTTAAAATCAGGAAGCCCTGAGTTCCAGGCACACTGGAGCTGTGAAAGGCATCCAAAAGGGAGTGCAAAAGTGCCACAACATGGCTGCTTTCACGGCTTTTTCCTTGGCAAGAAGCCTAACACCAGGCTGATTTACCTTCCCAGGGTTACTGTTAGGCTTAGGCCTAGGGCTAGGATTTTTGAAACTAGGAAGCCCTGGGCTCCAGGCACACTGCAGCTGTTCAAGGCATCCCAAGGGGAGTACAAAAGTGCAACAACATGGCAGCTTTCACAGCTTTTTCCTTGGCACCATCCCTATACCTAGGCTGATTTATCTGCCTAGGGTTAGGGTTAGGCTTCAGCCTAGGGCTTGGATTTCTTTAACCAGGAAGCCCTGAGTTCCAGGCTTACTTCATCTGCCAAAGGCATCCCAAAGGGAGTGCAGAAGTGCCACAACATGGCTGCTTTCACGGCTTTTCCCTTAGGAAGAACCCTAATACCCGGCTGATTTACCTTCCTAGGGTTACTGTTAGGCTTAGGCCTAGGACTTTTAAAACCAGGAAGCCCTGGGCTCCAGGCACACTGCAGCTGCGAAAGGCATCCCAAGGGGAGCGCAAAAGTGACGCAACTTGGCTGCCACCACTGATATTTCCATGAGAACATCCCGAACCATAGGCTGATTTTCCTTCCTAGGGTTAAGGTTTGAGTTATGCCTAGGGTAAGGGCTCTATTAACCAGAAAGCCCTGAGTTCCAAGAACACAGCAGCTGCGAAGGACTAGCCAAGAAGAGCGCAAAAGTAGCACAACATGCCTGCCTCCACAGCTTTTTCCTTGGGGACATGCCTAATTCCTGGCTGATTTGCCTTTCTCGTCTTAGGGTTGGGGTTCGGCCTAGGGCTAGGATTTTTAAAATCAGGAAGCCCTGAGTTCCAGGCACACTGGAGCTGTGAAAGGCATCCAAAAGGGAGTGCAAAAGTGCCACAACATGGCTGCTTTCACGGCTTTTTCCTTGGCAAGAAGCCTAACACCAGGCTGATTTACCTTCCCAGGGTTACTGTTAGGCTTAGGCCTAGGGCTAGGATTTTTAAAACTAGGAAGCCCTGGGCTCCAGGCACACTGCAGCTGTTCAAGGCATCCCAAGGGGAGTACAAAAGTGCAACAACATGGCAGCTTTCACAGCTTTTTCCTTGGCACCATCCCTATACCTAGGCTGATTTATCTGCCTAGGGTTAGGGTTAGGCTTCAGCCTAGGGCTTGGATTTCTTTAACCAGGAAGCCCTGAGTTCCAGGCTTACTTCATCTGCCAAAGGCATCCCAAAGGGAGTGCAGAAGTGCCACAACATGGCTGCTTTCACGGCTTTTCCCTTAGGAAGAACCCTAATACCCGGCTGATTTACCTTCCTAGGGTTACTGTTAGGCTTAGGCCTAGGACTTTTAAAACCAGGAAGCCCTGGGCTCTAGGCACACTGCAGCTGCGAAAGGCATCCCAAGGGGAGCGCAAAAGTGACGCAACTTGGCTGCCACCACTGATATTTCCATGAGACCATCCCGAACCTTAGGCTGATTTTCCTTCCTAGGCTTAAGGTTTGAGTTATGCCTAGGGTAAGGGCTCTATTAACCAGAAAGCCCTGAGTTCCAAGAACACAGCAGCTGCGAAGGACTAGCCAAGAAGAGCGCAAAAGTACCACAACATGCCTGCCTCCACAGCTTTTTCCTTGGGGACATGCCTAATTCCTGGCTGATTTGCCTTTCTCGTCTTAGGGTTGGGGTTCGGCCTAGGGCTAGGATTTTTAAAATCAGGAAGCCCTGAGTTCCAGGCACACTGGAGCTGTGAAAGGCATCCAAAAGGGAGTGCAAAAGTGCCACAACATGGCTGCTTTCACGGCTTTTTCCTTGGCAAGAAGCCTAACACCAGGCTGATTTACCTTCCCAGGGTTACTGTTAGGCTTAGGCCTAGGGCTAGGATTTTTAAAACTGGGAAGCCCTTAGCTCCAGGCACACTGCAGCTGTTCAAGGCATCCCAAGGGGAGTACAAAAGTGCAACAACATGGCAGCTTTCACAGCTTTTTCCTTGGCACCATCCCTATACCTAGGCTGATTTATCTGCCTAGGGTACGGGTTAGCGTTAAGCCTAGGGCTTGGATTTCTTTAACCAGGAAGCCCTGAGTTCCAGGCTTACTTCATCTGCCAAAGGCATCCCAAAGGGAGTGCAGAAGTGCCACAACATGGCTGCTTTCACGGCTTTTCCCTTAGGAAGAACCCTAATACCCGGCTGATTTACCTTCCTAGGGTTACTGTTAGGCTTAGGCCTAGGACTTTTAAAACCAGGAAGCCCTGGGCTCCAGGCACACTGCAGCTGCGAAAGGCATCCCAAGGGGAGCGCAAAAGTGACGCAACTTGGCTGCCACCACTGATATTTCCATGAGACCATCCCGAACCATAGGCTGATTTTCCTTCCTAGGGTTAAGGTTTGAGTTACGCCTAGGGTAAGGGCTCTATTAACCAGAAAGCCCTGAGTTCCAAGAACACAGCAGCTGCAAAGGACTAGCCAAGAAGAGCGCAAAAGTACCACAACATGCCTGCCTCCACAGCTTTTTCCTTGGGGACATGCCTAATTCCTGGCTGATTTGCCTTTCTCGTCTTAGGGTTGGGGTTCGGCCTAGGGCTAGGATTTTTAAAATCAGGAAGCCCTGAGTTCCAGGCACACTGGAGCTGTGAAAGGCATCCAAAAGGGAGTGCAAAAGTGCCACAACATGGCTGCTTTCACGGCTTTTTCCTTGGCAAGAAGCCTAACACCAGGCTGATTTACCTTCCCAGGGTTACTGTTAGGCTTAGGCCTAGGGCTAGGATTTTTGAAACTAGGAAGCCCTGGGCTCCAGGCACACTGCAGCTGTTCAAGGCATCCCAAGGGGAGTACAAAAGTGCAACAACATGGCAGCTTTCACAGCTTTTTCCTTGGCACCATCCCTATACCTAGGCTGATTTATCTGCCTAGGGTTAGGGTTAGGCTTCAGCCTAGGGCTTGGATTTCTTTAACCAGGAAGCCCTGAGTTCCAGGCTTACTTCATCTGCCAAAGGCATCCCAAAGGGAGTGCAGAAGTGCCACAACATGGCTGCTTTCACGGCTTTTCCCTTAGGAAGAACCCTAATACCTGGCTGATTTACCTTCCTAGGGTTACTGTTAGGCTTAGGCCTAGGACTTTTAAAACCAAGAAGCCCTGGGCTCCAGGCACACTGCAGCTGCGAAAGGCATCCCAAGGGGAGCGCAAAAGTGACGCAACTTGGCTGTCACCACTGATATTTCCATGAGACCATCCCGAACCATAGGCTGATTTTCCTTCCTAGGGTTAAGGTTTGAGTTACGCCTAGGGTAAGGGCTCTATTAACCAGAAAGCCCTGAGTTCCAAGAACACAGCAGCTGCGAAGGACTACCCAAGAAGAGCGCAAAAGTAGCACAACATGCCTGCCTCCACAGCTTTTTCCTTGGGGACATGCCTAATTCCTGGCTGATTTGCCTTTCTCGTCTTAGGGTTGGGGTTCGGCCTAGGGCTAGGATTTTTAAAATCAGGAAGCCCTGAGTTCCAGGCACACTGGAGCTGTGAAAGGCATCCAAAAGGGAGTGCAAAAGTGCCACAACATGGCTGCTTTCACGGCTTTTTCCTTGGCAAGAAGCCTAACACCAGGCTGATTTACCTTCCCAGGGTTACTGTTAGGCTTAGGCCTAGGGCTAGGATTTTTAAAACTGGGAAGCCCTTAGCTCCAGGCACACTGCAGCTGTTCAAGGCATCCCAAGGGGAGTACAAAAGTGCAACAACATGGCAGCTTTCACAGCTTTTTCCTTGGCACCATCCCTATACCTAGGCTGATTTATCTGCCTAGGGTTAGGGTTAGGCTTCAGCCTAGGGCTTGGATTTCTTTAACCAGGAAGCCCTGAGTTCCAGGCTTACTTCATCTGCCAAAGGCATCCCAAAGGGAGTGCAGAAGTGCCACAACATGGCTGCTTTCACGGCTTTTCCCTTAGGAAGAACCCTAATACCCGGCTGATTTACCTTCCTAGGGTTACTGTTAGGCTTAGGCCTAGGACTTTTAAAACCAAGAAGCCCTGGGCTCCAGGCACACTGCAGCTGCGAAAGGCATCCCAAGGGGAGCGCAAAAGTGACGCAACTTGGCTGTCACCACTGATATTTCCATGAGACCATCCCGAACCATAGGCTGATTTTCCTTCCTAGGGTTAAGGTTTGAGTTACGCCTAGGGTAAGGGCTCTATTAACCAGAAAGCCCTGAGTTCCAAGAACACAGCAGCTGCGAAGGACTACCCAAGAAGAGCGCAAAAGTAGCACAACATGCCTGCCTCCACAGCTTTTTCCTTGGGGACATGCCTAATTCCTGGCTGATTTGCCTTTCTCGTCTTAGGGTTGGGGTTCGGCCTAGGGCTAGGATTTTTAAAATCAGGAAGCCCTGAGTTCCAGGCACACTGGAGCTGTGAAAGGCATCCAAAAGGGAGTGCAAAAGTGCCACAACATGGCTGCTTTCACGGCTTTTTCCTTGGCAAGAAGCCTAACACCAGGCTGATTTACCTTCCCAGGGTTACTGTTAGGCTTAGGCCTAGGGCTAGGATTTTTAAAACTGGGAAGCCCTTAGCTCCAGGCACACTGCAGCTGTTCAAGGCATCCCAAGGGGAGTACAAAAGTGCAACAACATGGCAGCTTTCACAGCTTTTTCCTTGGCACCATCCCTATACCTAGGCTGATTTATCTGCCTAGGGTACGGGTTAGCGTTAAGCCTAGGGCTTGGATTTCTTTAACCAGGAAGCCCTGAGTTCCAGGCTTACTTCATCTGCCAAAGGCATCCCAAAGGGAGTGCAGAAGTGCCACAACATGGCTGCTTTCACGGCTTTTCCCTTAGGAAGAACCCTAATAGCCGGCTGATTTACCTTCCTAGGGTTACTGTTAGGCTTAGGCCTAGGACTTTTAAAACCAGGAAGCCCTGGGCTCCAGGCACACTGCAGCTGCGAAAGGCATCCCAAGGGGAGCGCAAAAGTGACGCAACTTGGCTGCCACCACTGATATTTCCATGAGACCATCCCGAACCATAGGCTGATTTTCCTTCCTAGGGTTAAAGTTTGAGTTACGCCTAGGGTAAGGGCTCTATTAACCAGAAAGCCCTGAGTTCCAAGAACACAGCAGCTGCGAAGGACTAGCCAAGAAGAGCGCAAAAGTAGCACAACATGCCTGCCTCCACAGCTTTTTCCTTGGGGACATGCCTAATTCCTGGCTGATTTGCCTTTCTCGTCTTAGGGTTGGGGTTCGGCCTAGGGCTAGGATTTTTAAAATCAGGAAGCCCTGAGTTCCAGGCACACTGGAGCTGTGAAAGGCATCCAAAAGGGAGTGCAAAAGTGCCACAACATGGCTGCTTTCACGGCTTTTTCCTTGGCAAGAAGCCTAACACCAGGCTGATTTCCCTTCCCAGGGTTACTGTTAGGCTTAAGCCTAGGGCTAGGATTTTTGAAACTAGGAAGCCCTGGGCTCCAGGCACACTGCAGCTGTTCAAGGCATCCCAAGGGGAGTACAAAAGTGCAACAACATGGCAGCTTTCACAGCTTTTTCCTTGGCACCATCCCTATACCTAGGCTGATTTATCTGCCTAGGGTACGGGTTAGCGTTAAGCCTAGGGCTTGGATTTCTTTAACCAGGAAGCCCTGAGTTCCAGGCTTACTTCATCTGCCAAAGGCATCCCAAAGGGAGTGCAGAAGTGCCACAACATGGCTGCTTTCACGGCTTTTCCCTTAGGAAGAACCCTAATAGCCGGCTGATTTACCTTCCTAGGGTTACTGTTAGGCTTAGGCCTAGGACTTTTAAAACCAAGAAGCCCTGGGCTCCAGGCACACTGCAGCTGCGAAAGGCATCCCAAGGGGAGCGCAAAAGTGACGCAACTTGGCTGCCACCACTGATATTTCCATGAGACCATCCCGAACCATAGGCTGATTTTCCTTCCTAGGGTTAAAGTTTGAGTTACGCCTAGGGTAAGGGCTCTATTAACCAGAAAGCCCTGAGTTCCAAGAACACAGCAGCTGCGAAGGACTAGCCAAGAAGAGCGCAAAAGTAGCACAACATGCCTGCCTCCACAGCTTTTTCCTTGGGGACATGCCTAATTCCTGGCTGATTTGCCTTTCTCGTCTTAGGGTTGGGGTTCGGCCTAGGGCTAGGATTTTTAAAATCAGGAAGCCCTGAGTTCCAGGCACACTGGAGCTGTGAAAGGCATCCAAAAGGGAGTGCAAAAGTGCCACAACATGGCTGCTTTCACGGCTTTTTCCTTGGCAAGAAGCCTAACACCAGGCTGATTTCCCTTCCCAGGGTTACTGTTAGGCTTAAGCCTAGGGCTAGGATTTTTGAAACTAGGAAGCCCTGGGCTCCAGGCACACTGCAGCTGTTCAAGGCATCCCAAGGGGAGTACAAAAGTGCAACAACATGGCAGCTTTCACAGCTTTTTCCTTGGCACCATCCCTATACCTAGGCTGATTTATCTGCCTAGGGTTAGGGTTAGCGTTAAGCCTAGGGCTTGGATTTCTTTAACCAGGAAGCCCTGAGTTCCAGGCTTACTTCATCTGCCAAAGGCATCCCAAAGGGAGTGCAGAAGTGCCACAACATGGCTGCTTTCACGGCTTTTCCCTTAGGAAGAACCCTAATACCTGGCTGATTTACCTTCCTAGGGTTACTGTTAGGCTTAGGCCTAGGACTTTTAAAACCAGGAAGCCCTGGGCTCCAGGCACACTGCAGCTGCGAAAGGCATCCCAAGGGGAGCGCAAAAGTGACGCAACTTGGCTGCCACCACTGATATTTCCATGAGAGCATCCCGAACCATAGGCTCATTTTCCTTCCTAGGGTTAAGGTTTGAGTTATGCCTAGGGTAAGGGCTCTATTAACCAGAAAGCCCTGAGTTCCAAGAACACAGCAGCTGCGAAGGACTAGCCAAGAAGAGCGCAAAAGTAGCACAACATGCCTGCCTCCACAGCTTTTTCCTTGGGGACATGCCTAATTCCTGGCTGATTTGCCTTTCTCGTCTTAGGGTTGGGGTTCGGCCTAGGGCTAGGATTTTTAAAAGCAGGAAGCCCTGAGTTCCAGGCACACTGCAGCTGTGAAAGGCATCCAAAAGGGAGTGCAAAAGTGCCACAACATGGCTGCTTTCACGGCTTTTTCCTTGGCAAGAAGCCTAACACCAGGCTGATTTACCTTCCCAGGGTTACTGTTAGGCTTAGGCCTAGGCCTAGGATTTTTAAAACTGGGAAGCCCTTAGCTCCAGGCACACTGCAGCTGTTCAAGGCATCCCAAGGGGAGTACAAAAGTGCAACAACATGGCAGCTTTCACAGCTTTTTCCTTGGCACCATCCCTATACCTAGGCTGATTTATCTGCCTAGGGTTAGGGTTAGGCTTCAGCCTAGGGCTTGGATTTCTTTAACCAGGAAGCCCTGAGTTCCAGGCTTACTTCATCTGCCAAAGGCATCCCAAAGGGAGTGCAGAAGTGCCACAACATGGCTGCTTTCACGGCTTTTCCCTTAGGAAGAACCCTAATACCCGGCTGATTTACCTTCCTAGGGTTACTGTTAGGCTTAGGCCTAGGACTTTTAAAACCAGGAAGCCCTGGGCTCCAGGCACACTGCAGCTGCGAAAGGCATCCCAAGGGGAGCGCAAAAGTGACGCAACTTGGCTGCCACCACTGATATTTCCATGAGACCATCCCGAACCATAGGCTGATTTTCCTTCCTAGGGTTAAAGTTTGAGTTACGCCTAGGGTAAGGGCTCTATTAACCAGAAAGCCCTGAGTTCCAAGAACACAGCAGCTGCGAAGGACTAGCCAAGAAGAGCGCAAAAGTAGCACAACATGCCTGCCTCCACAGCTTTTTCCTTGGGGACATGCCTAATTCCTGGCTGATTTGCCTTTCTCGTCTTAGGGTTGGGGTTCGGCCTAGGGCTAGGATTTTTAAAATCAGGAAGCCCTGAGTTCCAGGCACACTGGAGCTGTGAAAGGCATCCAAAAGGGAGTGCAAAAGTGCCACAACATGGCTGCTTTCACGGCTTTTTCCTTGGCAAGAAGCCTAACACCAGGCTGATTTACCTTCCCAGGGTTACTGTTAGGCTTAGGCCTAGGGCTAGGATTTTTAAAACTGGGAAGCCCTTAGCTCCAGGCACACTGCAGCTGTTCAAGGCATCCCAAGGGGAGTACAAAAGTGCAACAACATGGCAGCTTTCACAGCTTTTTCCTTGGCACCATCCCTATACCTAGGCTGATTTATCTGCCTAGGGTTAGGGTGTTGAAGTGAGGGGGAGAACGACCATCCTATAATGCATCGAACTCCAACTTTATTGATCGATCCGTCACTTTAAATAACAGTATTAATTAACTTCATGCATATTCCAAAATACAGCTTTATGATAGGCTAACAGAGAAAACTCTAACCACTCCTTTTGTTTTACAATACCGTTGATTGTTTACATCAAACAAAATCAGTGTTCTCACTGTGATACGAACGGTTCTCAAAACTTCCATAACTGTTCCCTGGGTGCCATCTTTTCCCAGAGAGGATGTTACCTTTGTTATGGGAAGACTGCCTGAGAACTTTATTGCTTATACAAGGATGCCTGAGAGAGACTAATTGTTTATAGAAGTCAGGCTGGAAACTGCTTTGAAACTGCTTCACAGCTACCTGTTACTTTTCTCTCAGCTGCATGGCTTCGTGGCCTTTTTCTTTAAGCCATGCTTGAACTAAACTCCCGACATTTCCCCCGTCTTTTTCTTTAAAAGAAAGGAGGTTAGTTTGCCACATTTTCTCTATCATCCTACTAACCATCTTTTGGATACAGCTACAGAAACAAGGTAATATAAGTAAAAGCAATAAGAGTACTCCTAATATCCCTATAGCATATGTTATAAGGTTACTTAGCCAGGGTCCCAATCCAAAACTTTTAAGCCACCCATCAATACCTAATCCTTCTTCTTCCTTAAGCTTATTAAGTCCTAGCCGTAGCTCTTTTATCTTAGCATGAATAGATACAGAATGATCAGATAAATTCATGCAACACATTCCTTCAAACTCTTCACACCCATGGCCTTGAGCTAATAATAAGAAATCTATAGCAGCTCTATTTTGTAGAACAGCGTGATTAACACTTTGTACATCTGAAGTTAACATATCTAATATCTGTGAAGTTTTATTTAGTTCACCCTTAGCCCAACACCCTATTTGTTTTGCTAGAGTCATTGCTTTGCTTGCAGCACTCCATGGTAGGAAAGCTGAAACCATCACTTGTTTAAATTTACTCCAGAACCACGGATCTCCTATTTGACTACAGTCCAAGTCATGTAAGCTACGCTTTTGCCTGCTTACCTGATGACTTAATTGCATCAGCACAGATATATTAGGGTGAAATAGTGATAACTTGCCTAAATAACAAGGTCCGCCCTGAGGTTGAGCAGGTATACCATTCCAGGCTCTATCTCCGCAAATTAGAAATATTCCTGTAGGTAATTTCTTAGGTGTCATGATGCTAGAGCCTTTACAATGGCTGTAGAGTTGTTTAGACACTATGTTTGGCTTTAGGGCTGAATCCAAAGTTGCCCATGTTTGTTTATATGGATTCATCTTTTGAGGATTAAAATAATCAAAGTTAAACCATCCACCATCAGAAGTGCTGGTCATGCTAGCATTTGCACTTCCAAAAAGCTCTAACTCCTCAGGTGGAGAATGCAAAGGAATATTAAGAGATTGAACTAACAGGCATTGACGGTAGCCATCACTCTGACTGACAGTATACCCTTTAGGCAATTTAATATTTACCATACTGTGCATACATAAGGCACGGTTATTAATAAAACTGCAGAATTCTTGAGGAGACCATACTGGCAATGCTGAGACAAAGCGACGACTGATTAATCTGTCTAGCAAGTGTTATTCATACATTATCTCTAGGTTGATTAAACTGTATTACCCTTAATTCTTCAGCTACCACTACACCTAGCAATATAACAAAAGTAAACCTCATTTTTCTGTTTTTACTTTGACCTTTTTTTTTTTTCTTATCAGTTTTTAACCTTTAACCCTTTTCAAAATACACTGTACCTCCCATCGATAATAAGCCAAGATTTTCTGCTCATGTGACTCATAAAGATCTAAAGCTGAGGCAGTGTTGAGTCCTGTTGCATTTCGTAGAGCCCACTCCCAATTATATTCCCAGTTATGTCTATGATTACAGGTATCACACCATAAACGAGAAAGTGACAACTGATCCACCCAAAAGGTCTCATCACAACCTCCACAACACAGTGCAACCCAAGCAGCACAATGTGGGCTGTGACATTCAAGGCAGTTCTCTTTTGTCGATCCTTTTATATGGAAAGATGATAATGATTCAATAATGTCAATCAGTTCCCCGGTCGTCCGGCAACAGCGTTTTATCCCAAAGGGTTAAAACCACCCTCAGCTGAGCTACAATGTCCGGCCTTATCAGGCATTGCACGGTAGGTGGTAATTGGACTAAGAAAAGAAAGCTATTAGCTGTTTTCATTTATGTGAACCTGGAGAGGAGGCAAATGGCAAGTCTGAAAACGATCCTTTCTGTCCTTGAGATTTTCACATCCACCTCTTCCCTGGGTTTCTCAAAAATGTTCAAAATCAGTTTTATAGTCTGTAATCCTTTAGTCATTTGGCTGAAATGGCATCAGCTGGGCGATTCTCAGTCCTTTGTTGATTTGGAGTGGAGAGAAAGTAGTATGCACTTGAAGCACTTAAAATACTTAACTTAGCAGACTTATTTTCAAATTAATAGAACTTAACTGGCTTCAAAATTCTATGGGCTAACTGTGCTACACTCTTTGCAACATAAGAATAGGCAATTCTAATAACTAAATAGTATTTTCAGCTAGCAAGGTTTCTCTGATGTTTACAACAACACTTTGAACACAAGTCATAAAACAAACACCTATCCTAAAAGCATAAATCTAACATCACTTAAACTTAATAGCACTTATACTTAAAATACTTAAACTTAATAGAACTTAACATTACTTAAACTTATCTTTAAACTTAATAGAATTTTAAATCAACAGAACTTACATGTAAAATCTCTTAATTCTAACAAAACTATAACAAAATCTAACTGATTTTAGACTTATTTGTAAATAATGTAAGATCAAACTTAACAGAATCTAACTTATCTTAAACCTAATATGATTTAACCTTAACAGACCTCGAAACTTAACAGCAAATAAACTTAACAAACTTAACCTTAATAGTATTTAGCATTTAATTTAACTTAAACTACTTAATAACAGATAAAACTTACTATAGACATAAAATATAGCATTTACTATAACTTACTTACAGGCCTGATTCTAAAATATTAAGCTAAAATAACTTTGTTCACGTGTTTGCTATAGCATTTCTATATCAAAAAAGCACACTCACAACATCTCACTCATACAATCAGTCTAACATATCTTAACATTTTTAAACTTTTCAAAATATAATTCTAGAGTCTGATGTTCCACTGACTGAGCCATCCGGGCTTCTGATGTTAAAGTCTCTGCCAATACAGGTGATTTCAAGACAGCATACCAATGCCGAGCCAAACCGGCCGAAATTTGACCCATGCATACAGTACGCTGATTCCTGTTTCACAGTCTCTGCCAGGAAAAACAAAAGTTCCTTTAACTTTCCTTGTTTACCATCACTTGTTTCTTAATTTCAACAGGGATCTTTTCCTTTTGTTGACAAAAGTTACATCCATTAGGCTGTTAGGTCTTAAACTGAAGCTTTTGCCGGCTGTGGGGGGGAGGGAGAAACGCTCCCGCTGCAAAAAGCGCTCCAGTCCCGCGGTGCGTGTGTCGGAGCGGGCGAAAACTCCCCCCCTGCGCTGGGCTCTTTGTTTACTCGCCGGCAGGCTGACTCCGCTGCAGGCACCACAGCACCCGTGGCTCCCCCCGCGGCGGCTTCGCTCTCCCCCCGCGGCGGCTTCGCTCTCCCCCCGCGGCGGCTTCGCTCTCCCCCCGCGGCGGCTTCCTGTGGTGTCGGGTTGGAGACAGAAGAAGGTGCCGATGCTGCAGCGATGACTTCTGTTGGTGCCTGGTCGTCCGAGCGGCATTTTTGGGCCCATATTATTTGATTTGCAAATGCAGCTGACGCTTGGTGAGGTGCAAGAGCAGCTAATACCTGACTCTGAGAGGACTTTGCCTGTTCTTGCAAGCCTATTCCTGACGTTGATTTCTGTTTGATCGCATCTACCACAAAAGCCTGCTGTCCCGTAGATATGAGGGCTATCTTCTCTAATGCCTCTTCTATAGTCCAATTAGTACCTAGGGTGTTAAGTACTCTCCTAGTAGTAGAATTACAATTTCGGAGAGCACACTCCCTGAGCAATACTCCCCTAAGATATTTTGGCACCTCAGCTCTTTCAATTTCTGCAGCAACCTTGTCAATAAAAGAGCTAAATGATTCCTCTCTGCCTTGCTTGATTCCTATATATACAGGTCTCTCTTCTGGTTCCTTTACCCTTTCCATCGCGAGTCTGACTAACCTTATTGCCTCCCGGCACTTCTCTTGACCTATTAAGGCTTGTGCCTCAGGACGAAAGAAAGGTCCCAGACCCATAAGCTCACTAACAGTGACGCCATGGAGAGGGTCACCCTGCTGCCTTTGTACTGCCACGCACTCGCTAACGAGCGCTTGCCAATGAGCATTAAACAGCAATTGTTGATGTTGGGTAAAGATTAATTTAACTATGCCACGACAATCATTAATAAGAAGAATACTGGTGTCAAAAATATAGTCGAGCATTTGCTTGGCTGGTTCGCTTTTAAAGCCAAACTGGCTAACAGTAGCTCGCAACTGAGATAACATCTTCCAATCTAAAGCACTAATTGTCGCTTGCATACCTCCGCCAGCCTGGGGGGTGAAAATAACCGGACAAGCCAGTTCGCTCGCTAAGCTTATCAACTCCTGGTCTCCCTTCTCCATTGCATCTTTGGCAAGAGCTGCCCACGCATCCCGTCTTTCCCGTGCAATCATCACCGCTCGATCGTTTTCCAACCCAGGGCTCTGATTACTTTTCGGGAACGGGACACACGTTTGTGGCCCTGGCTGCTGTGATGCAAGCAATACGGGAGACTCAGAAGTGCTATGCGTAGCCTGCGGCGAAGCGGGCAATAAAGCACCCTGCGGAGCACCCTGCGGAGCTTGGCTCGTCAGGGGAGGCTGGCTCGTTAAAGGAGGCGGTAGAAGCGGCGCAGAGGGTAGTAAAGCGCCCTGTGGAGCCTGGCTCGGCGCCTGGCTTGCCGAGGGAGGAGGCGAGGTCGGTAATGAAACCGTCCTCATTGCAGGGCCAGGAGGAGTCCCCGACTCTTTATCAAACTCCCTCTCTTGATCGTATTCTTTATTACGATCGTGAGCGGCAGTAGCCTGATAGGCAGCCCTCTTTTCCGCCTGAAACTGCAACAGTTCGTTATTAATAACCCGCCATAATTTACCCATTTTCCTAGCAGTTTTATCATCGTCTAACGTAGCCTGCCATAATATATCACCAAATTTACGCCACTCCGACAACTTGTGAACCGTGTGGGGATTCACAAAGACTCCCCTTTCCAGACCATAAGCCAAAAGACCTTGCAATTCTTTCTGTAAGTCTATACCCTTAATTTGCCTTTTTTGCAAAAATGTAATAAAAAGTTCATATGCGGCTTGTCTTTCCATACCTCTTTTTAAGTGCGCACTTTCACCTAGCAGCGTATTCCAAGACTTCTATGCCGCACGTATCAGCTGGCCCATCTAATTATGGTCGCCAGGGCACGGCGCGTATCGGCGGTTTTCTTTTTTCCTCCGCTTTAATTTCGCGCTTATTGCCGCTCCCGCTGCTTCGGAGCCTGAACCATTCCTCACTTATCCTTTGGTGTTCGCAATCCCCGTGATGGCCGCGATCGTCGTGGTGTCCGCTATCACGTCCGGGTGTCACCAATTTGTTGAAGTGAGGGGGAGAACGACCATCCTATAATGCATCGAACTCCAACTTTATTGATCGATCCGTCACTTTAAATAACAGTATTAATTAACTTCATGCATATTCCAAAATACAGCTTTATGATAGGCTAACAGAGAAAACTCTAACCACTCCTTTTGTTTTACAATACCGTTGATTGTTTACATCAAACAAAATCAGTGTTCTCACTGTGATACGAACGGTTCTCAAAACTTCCATAACTGTTCCCAGGGTGCCATCTTTTCCCAGAGAGGATGTTACCTTTGTTATGGGAAGACTGCCTGAGAACTTTATTGCTTATACAAGGATGCCTGAGAGAGACTAATTGTTTATAGAAGTCAGGCTGGAAACTGCTTTGAAACTGCTTCACAGCTACCTGTTACTTTTCTCTCAGCTGCATGGCTTCGTGGCCTTTTTCTTTAAGCCATGCTTGAACTAAACTCCCGACATTAGGGTTAGGCTTCAGCCTAGGGCTTGGATTTCTTTAACCAGGAAGCCCTGAGTTCCAGGCTTACTTCATCTGCCAAAGGCATCCCAAAGGGAGTGCAGAAGTGCCACAACATGGCTGCTTTCACGGCTTTTCCCTTAGGAAGAACCCTAATACCCGGCTGATTTACCTTCCTAGGGTTACTGTTAGGCTTAGGCCTAGGACTTTTAAAACCAGGAAGCCCTGGGCTCCAGGCACACTGCAGCTGCGAAAGGCATCCCAAGGGGAGCGCAAAAGTGACGCAACTTGGCTGCCACCACTGATATTTCCATGAGACCATCCCGAACCATAGGCTGATTTTCCTTCCTAGGGTTAAAGTTTGAGTTACGCCTAGGGTAAGGGCTCTATTAACCAGAAAGCCCTGAGTTCCAAGAACACAGCAGCTGCGAAGGACTAGCCAAGAAGAGCGCAAAAGTAGCACAACATGCCTGCCTCCACAGCTTTTTCCTTGGGGACATGCCTAATTCCTGGCTGATTTGCCTTTCTCGTCTTAGGGTTGGGGTTCGGCCTAGGGCTAGGATTTTTAAAATCAGGAAGCCCTGAGTTCCAGGCACACTGGAGCTGTGAAAGGCATCCAAAAGGGAGTGCAAAAGTGCCACAACATGGCTGCTTTCACGGCTTTTTCCTTGGCAAGAAGCCTAACACCAGGCTGATTTACCTTCCCAGGGTTACTGTTAGGCTTAGGCCTAGGGCTAGGATTTTTGAAACTAGGAAGCCCTGGGCTCCAGGCACACTGCAGCTGTTCAAGGCATCCCAAGGGGAGTACAAAAGTGCAACAACATGGCAGCTTTCACAGCTTTTTCCTTGGCACCATCCCTATACCTAGGCTGATTTATCTGCCTAGGGTTAGGGTTAGCGTTAAGCCTAGGGCTTGGATTTCTTTAACCAGGAAGCCCTGAGTTCCAGGCTTACTTCATCTGCCAAAGGCATCCCAAAGGGAGTGCAGAAGTGCCACAACATGGCTGCTTTCACGGCTTTTCCCTTAGGAAGAACCCTAATACCCGGCTGATTTACCTTCCTAGGGTTACTGTTAGGCTTAGGCCTAGGACTTTTAAAACCAGGAAGCCCTGGGCTCCAGGCACACTGCAGCTGCGAAAGGCATCCCAAGGGGAGCGCAAAAGTGACGCAACTTGGCTGCCACCACTGATATTTCCATGAGACCATCCCGAACCATAGGCTGATTTTCCTTCCTAGGCTTAAGGTTTGAGTTATGCCTAGGGTAAGGGCTCTATTAACCAGAAAGCCCTGAGTTCCAAGAACACAGCAGCTGCGAAGGACTAGCCAAGAAGAGCGCAAAAGTACCACAACATGCCTGCCTCCACAGCTTTTTCCTTGGGGACATGCCTAATTCCTGGCTGATTTGCCTTTCTCGTCTTAGGGTTGGGGTTCGGCCTAGGGCTAGGATTTTTAAAATCAGGAAGCCCTGAGTTCCAGGCACACTGGAGCTGTGAAAGGCATCCAAAAGGGAGTGCAAAAGTGCCACAACATGGCTGCTTTCACGGCTTTTTCCTTGGCAAGAAGCCTAACACCAGGCTGATTTCCCTTCCCAGGGTTACTGTTAGGCTTAGGCCTAAGGCTAGGATTTTTGAAACTAGGAAGCCCTGGGCTCCAGCCACATTGCAGCTGTTCAAGGAATCCCAAGGGGAGTACAAAAGTGCAACAACATGGCAGCTTTCACAGCTTTTTCCTTGGCACCATCCCTATACCTAGGCTGATTTATCTGCCTAGGGTTAGGGTTAGGCTTCAGCCTAGGGCTTGGATTTCTTTAACCAGGAAGCCCTGAGTTCCAGGCTTACTTCATCTGCCAAAGGCATCCCAAAGGGAGTGCAGAAGTGCCACAACATGGCTGCTTTCACGGCTTTTCCCTTAGGAAGAACCCTAATACCCGGCTGATTTACCTTCCTAGGGTTACTGTTAGGCTTAGGCCTAGGACTTTTAAAACCAAGAAGCCCTGGGCTCCAGGCACACTGCAGCTGCGAAAGGCATCCCAAGGGGAGCGCAAAAGTGACGCAACTTGGCTGCCACCACTGATATTTCCATGAGACCATCCCAAACCATAGGTTGATTTTCCTTCCTAGGGTTAAGGTTTGAGTTATGCCTAGGGTAAGGGCTCTATTAACCAGAAAGCCCTGAGTTCCAAGAACACAGCAGCTGCGAAGGACTAGCCAAGAAGAGCGCAAAAGTAGCACAACATGCCTGCCTCCACAGCTTTTTCCTTGGGGACATGCCTAATTCCTGGCTGATTTGCCTTTCTCGTCTTAGGGTTGGGGTTCGGCCTAGGGCTAGGATTTTTAAAATCAGGAAGCCCTGAGTTCCAGGCACACTGGAGCTGTGAAAGGCATCCAAAAGGGAGTGCAAAAGTGCCACAACATGGCTGCTTTCACGGCTTTTTCCTTGGCAAGAAGCCTAACACCAGGCTGATTTACCTTCCCAGGGTTACTGTTAGGCTTAGGCCTAGGGCTAGGATTTTTGAAACTAGGAAGCCCTGGGCTCCAGGCACACTGCAGCTGTTCAAGGCATCCCAAGGGGAGCACAAAAGTGCAACAACATGGCAGCTTTCACAGCTTTTTCCTTGGCACCATCCCTATACCTAGGCTGATTTATCTGCCTAGGGTTAGGGTTAGGGTTCAGCCTAGGGCTTGGATTTCTTTAACCAGGAAGCCCTGAGTTCCAGGCTTACTTCATCTGCCAAAGGCATCCCAAAGGGAGTGCAGAAGTGCCACAACATGGCTGCTTTCACGGCTTTTCCCTTAGGAAGAACCCTAATAGCCGGCTGATTTACCTTCCTAGGGTTACTGTTAGGCTTAGGCCTAGGACTTTTAAAACCAGGAAGCCCTGGGCTCCAGGCACACTGCAGCTGCGAAAGGCATCCCAAGGGGAGCGCAAAAGTGACGCAACTTGGCTGCCACCACTGATATTTCCATGAGACCATCCCGAACCATAGGCTGATTTTCCTTCCTAGGGTTAAGGTTTGAGTTATGCCTAGGGTAAGGGCTCTATTAACCAGAAAGCCCTGAGTTCCAAGAACACAGCAGCTGCGAAGGACTAGCCAAGAAGAGCGCAAAAGTAGCACAACATGCCTGCCTCCACAGCTTTTTCCTTGGGGACATGCCTAATTCCTGGCTGATTTGCCTTTCTCATCTTAGGGTTGGGGTTCGGCCTAGGGCTAGGATTTTTAAAATCAGGAAGCCCTGAGTTCCAGGCACACTGCAGCTGTGAAAGGCATCCAAAAGGGAGTGCAAAAGTGCCACAACATGGCTGCTTTCACGGCTTTTTCCTTGGCAAGAAGCCTAACACCAGGCTGATTTACCTTCCCAGGGTTACTGTTAGGCTTAGGCCTAGGGCTAGGATTTTTAAAATTAGGAAGCCCTGGGCTCCAGGCACACTGCAGCTGTTCAAGGCATCCCAAGGGGAGTACAAAAGTGCAACAACATGGCAGCTTTCACAGCTTTTTCCTTGGCACCATCCCTATACCTAGGCTGATTTATCTGCCTAGGGTTAGGGTTAGGCTTCAGCCTAGGGCTTGGATTTCTTTAACCAGGAAGCCCTGAGTTCCAGGCTTACTTCATCTGCCAAAGGCATCCCAAAGGGAGTGCAGAAGTGCCACAACATGGCTGCTTTCACGGCTTTTCCCTTAGGAAGAACCCTAATACCCGGCTGATTTACCTTCCTAGGGTTACTGTTAGGCTTAGGCCTAGGACTTTTAAAACCAGGAAGCCCTGGGCTCTAGGCACACTGCAGCTGCGAAAGGCATCCCAAGGGGAGCGCAAAAGTGACGCAACTTGGCTGCCACCACTGATATTTCCATGAGACCATCCCGAACCTTAGGCTCATTTTCCTTCCTAGGGTTAAGGTTTGAGTTATGCCTAGGGTAAGGGCTCTATTAACCAGAAAGCCCTGAGTTCCAAGAACACAGCAGCTGCGAAGGACTACCCAAGAAGAGCGCAAAAGTACCACAACATGCCTGCCTCCACAGCTTTTTCCTTGGGGACATGCCTAATTCCTGGCTGATTTGCATTTCTCGTCATAGGGTTGGGGTTCGGCCTAGGGCTAGGATTTTTAAAATCAGGAAGCCCTGAGTTCCAGGCACACTGGAGCTGTGAAAGGCATCCAAAAGGCAGTGCAAAAGTGCCACAACATGGCTGCTTTCACGGCTTTTTCCTTGGCAAGAAGCCTAACACCAGGCTGATTTACCTTCCCAGGGTTACTGTTAGGCTTAGGCCTAGGGCTAGGATTTTTGAAACTAGGAAGCCCTTAGCTCCAGGCACACTGCAGCTGTTCAAGGCATCCCAAGGGGAGTACAAAAGTGCAACAACATGGCAGCTTTCACAGCTTTTTCCTTGGCACCATCCCTATACCTAGGCTGATTTATCTGCCTAGGGTTAGGGTTAGGCTTCAGCCTAGGGCTTGGATTTCTTTAACCAGGAAGCCCTGAGTTCCAGGCTTACTTCATCTGCCAAAGGCATCCCAAAGGGAGTGCAGAAGTGCCACAACATGGCTGCTTTCACGGCTTTTCCCTTAGGAAGAACCCTAATACCCAGCTGATTTACCTTCCTAGGGTTACTGTTAGGCTTAGGCCTAGGACTTTTAAAACCAGGAAGCCCTGGGCTCCAGGCACACTGCAGCTGCGAAAGGCATCCCAAGGGGAGCGCAAAAGTGATGCAACTTGGCTGCCACCACTGATATTTCCATGAGACCATCCCGAACTATAGGCTGATTTTCCTTCCTAGGCTTAAGGTTTGAGTTACGCCTAGGGTAAGGGCTCTATTAACCAGAAAGCCCTGAGTTCCAAGAACACAGCAGCTGCGAAGGACTAGCCAAGAAGAGCGCAAAAGTAGCACAACATGCCTGCCTCCACAGCTTTTTCCTTGGGGACATGCCTAATTCCTGGCTGATTTGCCTTTCTCGTCTTAGGGTTGGGGTTTGGCCTAGGGCTAGGATTTTTAAAATCAGGAAGCCCTGAGTTCCAGGCACACTGCAGCTGTGAAAGGCATCCAAAAGGGAGTGCAAAAGTGCCACAACATGGCTGCTTTCACGGCTTTTTCTTTGGCAAGAAGCCTAACACCAGGCTGATTTCCCTTCCCAGGGTTACTGTTAGGCTTAGGCCTAGGGCTAGGATTTTTGAAACTAGGAAGCCCTGGGCTCCAGGCACACTGCAGCTGTTCAAGGCATCCCAAGGGGAGTACAAAAGTGCAACAACATGGCAGCTTTCACAGCTTTTTCCTTGGCACCATCCCTATACCTAGGCTGATTTATCTGCCTAGGGTTAGGGTTAGGGTTCAGCCTAGGGCTTGGATTTCTTTAACCAGGAAGCCCTGAGTTCCAGGCTTACTTCATCTGCCAAAGGCATCCCAAAGGGAGTGCAGAAGTGCCACAACATGGCTGCTTTCACGGCTTTTCCCTTAGGAAGAACCCTAATACCCGGCTGATTTACCTTCCTAGGGTTACTGTTAGGCTTAGGCCTAGGACTTTTAAAACCAAGAAGCCCTGGGCTCCAGGCACACTGCAGCTGCGAAAGGCATCCCAAGGGGAGCGCAAAAGTGACGCAACTTGGCTGTCACCACTGATATTTCCATGAGACCATCCCGAAACATAGGTTGATTTTCCTTCCTAGGGTTAAGGTTTGAGTTATGCCCAGGGTAAGGGCTCTATTAACCAGAAAGCCCTGAGTTCCAAGAACACAGCAGCTGCGAAGGACTAGCCAAGAAGAGCGCAAAAGTAGCACAACATGCCTGCCTCCACAGCTTTTTCCTTGGGGACATGCCTAATTCCTGGCTGATTTGCCTTTCTCGTCTTAGGGTTGGGGTTTGGCCTAGGGCTAGGATTTTTAAAATCAGGAAGCCCTGAGTTCCAGGCACACTGGAGCTGTGAAAGGCATCCAAAAGGGAGTGCAAAAGTGCCACAACATGGCTGCTTTCACGGCTTTTTCCTTGGCAAGAAGCCTAACACCAGGCTGATTTACCTTCCCAGGGTTACTGTTAGGCTTAGGCCTAGGGCTAGGATTTTTGAAACTAGGAAGCCCTGGGCTCCAGCCACACTGCAGCTGTTCAAGGCATCCCAAGGGGAGTACAAAAGTGCAACAACATGGCAGCTTTCACAGCTTTTTCCTTGGCACCATCCCTCTACCTAGGCTGATTTATCTGCCTAGGGTTAGGGTTAGCGTTAAGCCTAGGGCTTGGATTTCTTTAACCAGGAAGCCCTGAGTTCCAGGCTTACTTCATCTGCCAAAGGCATCCCAAAGGGAGTGCAGAAGTGCCACAACATGGCTGCTTTCACGGCTTTTCCCTTAGGAAGAACCCTAATACCCGGCTGATTTACCTTCCTAGGGTTACTGTTAGGCTTAGGCCTAGGACTTTTAAAACCAGGAAGCCCTGGGCTCCAGGCACACTGCAGCTGCGAAAGGCATCCCAAGGGGAGCGCAAAAGTGACGCAACTTGGCTGCCACCACTGATATTTCCATGAGACCATCCCGAACCATAGGCTGATTTTCCTTCCTAGGCTTAAGGTTTGAGTTACGCCTAGGGTAAGGGCTCTATTAACCAGAAAGCCCTGAGTTCCAAGAACACAGCAGCTGCGAAGGACTAGCCAAGAAGAGCGCAAAAGTACCACAACATGCCTGCCTCCACAGCTTTTTCCTTGGGGACATGCCTAATTCCTGGCTGATTTGCCTTTCTCGTCTTAGGGTTGGGGTTCGGCCTAGGGCTAGGATTTTTAAAATCAGGAAGCCCTGAGTTCCAGGCACACTGGAGCTGTGAAAGGCATCCAAAAGGGAGTGCAAAAGTGCCACAACATGGCTGCTTTCACGGCTTTTTCTTTGGCAAGAAGCCTAACACCAGGCTGATTTACCTTCCCAGGGTTACTGTTAGGCTTAGGCCTAGGGCTAGGATTTTTGAAACTAGGAAGCCCTGGGCTCCAGGCACACTGCAGCTGTTCAAGGCATCCCAAGGGGAGTACAAAAGTGCAACAACATGGCAGCTTTCACAGCTTTTTCCTTGGCACCATCCCTATACCTAGGCTGATTTATCTGCCTAGGGTTAGGGTTAGGCTTCAGCCTAGGGCTTGGATTTCTTTAACCAGGAAGCCCTGAGTTCCAGGCTTACTTCATCTGCCAAAGGCATCCCAAAGGGAGTGCAGAAGTGCCACAACATGGCTGCTTTCACGGCTTTTCCCTTAGGAAGAACCCTAATAGCCGGCTGATTTACCTTCCTAGGGTTACTGTTAGGCTTAGGCCTAGGACTTTTAAAACCATGAAGCCTTGGGCTCTAGGCACACTGCAGCTGCGAAAGGCATCCCAAGGGGAGCGCAAAAGTGACGCAACTTGGCTTCCACCAGTGATATTTCCATGAGACCATCCCGAACCTTAGGCTCATTTTCCTTCCTAGGGTTAAGGTTTGAGTTATGCCTAGGGTAAGGGCTCTATTAACCAGAAAGCCCTGAGTTCCAAGAACACAGCAGCTGCGAAGGACTAGCCAAGAAGAGCGCAAAAGTAGCACAACATGCCTGCCTCCACAGCTTTTTCCTTGGGGACATGCCTAATTCCTGGCTGATTTGCATTTCTCGTCATAGGGTTGGGGTTCGGCCTAGGGCTAGGATTTTTAAAATCAGGAAGCCCTGAGTTCCAGGCACACTGGAGCTGTGAAAGGCATCCAAAAGGGAGTGCAAAAGTGCCACAACATGGCTGCTTTCACGGCTTTTTCCTTGGCAAGAAGCCTAACACCAGGCTGATTTACCTTCCCAGGGTTACTGTTAGGCTTAGGCCTAGGGCTAGGATTTTTAAAACTAGGAAGCCCTGGGCTCCAGGCACACTGCAGCTGTTCAAGGCATCCCAAGGGGAGTACAAAAGTGCAACAACATGGCAGCTTTCACAGCTTTTTCCTTGGCACCATCCCTATACCTAGGCTGATTTATCTGCCTAGGGTTAGGGTTAGGCTTCAGCCTAGGGCTTGGATTTCTTTAACCAGGAAGCCCTGAGTTCCAGGCTTACTTCATCTGCCAAAGGCATCCCAAAGGGAGTGCAGAAGTGCCACAACATGGCTGCTTTCACGGCTTTTCCCTTAGGAAGAACCCTAATACCCGGCTGATTTACCTTCCTAGGGTTACTGTTAGGCTTAGGCCTAGGACTTTTAAAACCAGGAAGCCCTGGGCTCTAGGCACACTGCAGCTGCGAAAGGCATCCCAAGGGGAGCGCAAAAGTGACGCAACTTGGCTGCCACCACTGATATTTCCATGAGACCATCCCGAACCTTAGGCTCATTTTCCTTCCTAGGGTTAAGGTTTGAGTTATGCCTAGGGTAAGGGCTCTATTAACCAGAAAGCCCTGAGTTCCAAGAACACAGCAGCTGCGAAGGACTACCCAAGAAGAGCGCAAAAGTACCACAACATGCCTGCCTCCACAGCTTTTTCCTTGGGGACATGCCTAATTCCTGGCTGATTTGCATTTCTCGTCATAGGGTTGGGGTTCGGCCTAGGGCTAGGATTTTTAAAATCAGGAAGCCCTGAGTTCCAGGCACACTGGAGCTGTGAAAGGCATCCAAAAGGGAGTGCAAAAGTGCCACAACATGGCTGCTTTCACGGCTTTTTCCTTGGCAAGAAGCCTAACACCAGGCTGATTTACCTTCCCAGGGTTACTGTTAGGCTTAGGCCTAGGGCTAGGATTTTTGAAACTAGGAAGCCCTGGGCTCCAGGCACACTGCAGCTGTTCAAGGCATCCCAAGGGGAGTACAAAAGTGCAACAACATGGCAGCTTTCACAGCTTTTTCCTTGGCACCATCCCTATACCTAGGCTGATTTATCTGCCTACGGTTAGGGTTAGGGTTCAGCCTAGGGCTTGGATTTCTTTAACCAGGAAGCCCTGAGTTCCAGGCTTACTTCATCTGCCAAAGGCATCCCAAAGGGAGTGCAGAAGTGCCACAACATGGCTGCTTTCACGGCTTTTCCCTTAGGAAGAACCCTAATAGCCGGCTGATTTACCTTCCTAGGGTTACTGTTAGGCTTAGGCCTAGGACTTTTAAAACCAGGAAGCCCTGGGCTCCAGGCACACTGCAGCTGCGAAAGGCATCCCAAGGGGAGCGCAAAAGTGACGCAACTTGGCTGCCACCACTGATATTTCCATGAGACCATCCCGAACCATAGGCTGATTTTCCTTCCTAGGCTTAAGGTTTGAGTTACGCCTAGGGTAAGGGCTCTATTAACCAGAAAGCCCTGAGTTCCAAGAACACAGCAGCTGCGAAGGACTAGCCAAGAAGAGCGCAAAAGTAGCACAACATGCCTGCCTCCACAGCTTTTTCCTTGGGGACATGCCTAATTCCTGGCTGATTTGCCTTTCTCGTCTTAGGGTTGGGGTTTGGCCTAGGGCTAGGATTTTTAAAATCAGGAAGCCCTGAGTTCCAGGCACACTGGAGCTGTGAAAGGCATCCAAAAGGGAGTGCAAAAGTGCCACAACATGGCTGCTTTCACGGCTTTTTCTTTGGCAAGAAGCCTAACACCAGGCTGATTTCCCTTCCCAGGGTTACTGTTAGGCTTAGGCCTAGGGCTAGGATTTTTGAAACTAGGAAGCCCTGGGCTCCAGCCACACTGCAGCTGTTCAAGGCATCCCAAGGGGAGTACAAAAGTGCAACAACATGGCAGCTTTCACAGCTTTTTCCTTGGCACCATCCCTATACCTAGGCTGATTTATCTGCCTAGGGTTAGGGTTAGGCTTCAGCCTAGGGCTTGGATTTCTTTAACCAGGAAGCCCTGAGTTCCAGGCTTACTTCATCTGCCAAAGGCATCCCAAAGGGAGTGCAGAAGTGCCACAACATGGCTGCTTTCACGGCTTTTCCCTTAGGAAGAACCCTAATACCCGGCTGATTTACCTTCCTAGGGTTACTGTTAGGCTTAGGCCTAGGACTTTTAAAACCAAGAAGCCCTGGGCTCCAGGCACACTGCAGCTGCGAAAGGCATCCCAAGGGGAGCGCAAAAGTGACGCAACTTGGCTGCCACCACTGATATTTCCATGAGACCATCCCGAAACATAGGTTGATTTTCCTTCCTAGGCTTAAGGTTTGAGTTATGCCCAGGGTAAGGGCTCTATTAACCAGAAAGCCCTGAGTTCCAAGAACACAGCAGCTGCGAAGGACTAGCCAAGAAGAGCGCAAAAGTAGCACAACATGCCTGCCTCCACAGCTTTTTCCTTGGGGACATGCCTAATTCCTGGCTGATTTGCCTTTCTCGTCTTAGGGTTGGGGTTCGGCCTAGGGCTAGGATTTTTAAAATCAGGAAGCCCTGAGTTCCAGGCACACTGGAGCTGTGAAAGGCATCCAAAAGGGAGTGCAAAAGTGCCACAACATGGCTGCTTTCACGGCTTTTTCCTTGGCAAGAAGCCTAACACCAGGCTGATTTACCTTCCCAGGGTTACTGTTAGGCTTAGGCCTAGGGCTAGGATTTTTGAAACTAGGAAGCCCTGGGCTCCAGCCACACTGCAGCTGTTCAAGGCATCCCAAGGGGAGTACAAAAGTGCAACAACATGGCAGCTTTCACAGCTTTTTCCTTGGCACCATCCCTCTACCTAGGCTGATTTATCTGCCTAGGGTTAGGGTTAGCGTTAAGCCTAGGGCTTGGATTTCTTTAACCAGGAAGCCCTGAGTTCCAGGCTTACTTCATCTGCCAAAGGCATCCCAAAGGGAGTGCAGAAGTGCCACAACATGGCTGCTTTCACGGCTTTTCCCTTAGGAAGAACCCTAATACCCGGCTGATTTACCTTCCTAGGGTTACTGTTAGGCTTAGGCCTAGGACTTTTAAAACCAGGAAGCCCTGGGCTCCAGGCACACTGCAGCTGCGAAAGGCATCCCAAGGGGAGCGCAAAAGTGACGCAACTTGGCTGCCACCACTGATATTTCCATGAGACCATCCCGAACCATAGGCTGATTTTCCTTCCTAGGCTTAAGGTTTGAGTTACGCCTAGGGTAAGGGCTCTATTAACCAGAAAGCCCTGAGTTCCAAGAACACAGCAGCTGCGAAGGACTAGCCAAGAAGAGCGCAAAAGTACCACAACATGCCTGCCTCCACAGCTTTTTCCTTGGGGACATGCCTAATTCCTGGCTGATTTGCCTTTCTCGTCTTAGGGTTGGGGTTCGGCCTAGGGCTAGGATTTTTAAAATCAGGAAGCCCTGAGTTCCAGGCACACTGGAGCTGTGAAAGGCATCCAAAAGGGAGTGCAAAAGTGCCACAACATGGCTGCTTTCACGGCTTTTTCTTTGGCAAGAAGCCTAACACCAGGCTGATTTACCTTCCCAGGGTTACTGTTAGGCTTAGGCCTAGGGCTAGGATTTTTGAAACTAGGAAGCCCTGGGCTCCAGGCACACTGCAGCTGTTCAAGGCATCCCAAGGGGAGTACAAAAGTGCAACAACATGGCAGCTTTCACAGCTTTTTCCTTGGCACCATCCCTATACCTAGGCTGATTTATCTGCCTAGGGTTAGGGTTAGGCTTCAGCCTAGGGCTTGGATTTCTTTAACCAGGAAGCCCTGAGTTCCAGGCTTACTTCATCTGCCAAAGGCATCCCAAAGGGAGTGCAGAAGTGCCACAACATGGCTGCTTTCACGGCTTTTCCCTTAGGAAGAACCCTAATAGCCGGCTGATTTACCTTCCTAGGGTTACTGTTAGGCTTAGGCCTAGGACTTTTAAAACCATGAAGCCTTGGGCTCTAGGCACACTGCAGCTGCGAAAGGCATCCCAAGGGGAGCGCAAAAGTGACGCAACTTGGCTTCCACCAGTGATATTTCCATGAGACCATCCCGAACCTTAGGCTCATTTTCCTTCCTAGGGTTAAGGTTTGAGTTATGCCTAGGGTAAGGGCTCTATTAACCAGAAAGCCCTGAGTTCCAAGAACACAGCAGCTGCGAAGGACTAGCCAAGAAGAGCGCAAAAGTAGCACAACATGCCTGCCTCCACAGCTTTTTCCTTGGGGACATGCCTAATTCCTGGCTGATTTGCATTTCTCGTCATAGGGTTGGGGTTCGGCCTAGGGCTAGGATTTTTAAAATCAGGAAGCCCTGAGTTCCAGGCACACTGGAGCTGTGAAAGGCATCCAAAAGGGAGTGCAAAAGTGCCACAACATGGCTGCTTTCACGGCTTTTTCCTTGGCAAGAAGCCTAACACCAGGCTGATTTACCTTCCCAGGGTTACTGTTAGGCTTAGGCCTAGGGCTAGGATTTTTAAAACTAGGAAGCCCTGGGCTCCAGGCACACTGCAGCTGTTCAAGGCATCCCAAGGGGAGTACAAAAGTGCAACAACATGGCAGCTTTCACAGCTTTTTCCTTGGCACCATCCCTATACCTAGGCTGATTTATCTGCCTAGGGTTAGGGTTAGGCTTCAGCCTAGGGCTTGGATTTCTTTAACCAGGAAGCCCTGAGTTCCAGGCTTACTTCATCTGCCAAAGGCATCCCAAAGGGAGTGCAGAAGTGCCACAACATGGCTGCTTTCACGGCTTTTCCCTTAGGAAGAACCCTAATACCCGGCTGATTTACCTTCCTAGGGTTACTGTTAGGCTTAGGCCTAGGACTTTTAAAACCAGGAAGCCCTGGGCTCTAGGCACACTGCAGCTGCGAAAGGCATCCCAAGGGGAGCGCAAAAGTGACGCAACTTGGCTGCCACCACTGATATTTCCATGAGACCATCCCGAACCTTAGGCTCATTTTCCTTCCTAGGGTTAAGGTTTGAGTTATGCCTAGGGTAAGGGCTCTATTAACCAGAAAGCCCTGAGTTCCAAGAACACAGCAGCTGCGAAGGACTACCCAAGAAGAGCGCAAAAGTACCACAACATGCCTGCCTCCACAGCTTTTTCCTTGGGGACATGCCTAATTCCTGGCTGATTTGCATTTCTCGTCATAGGGTTGGGGTTCGGCCTAGGGCTAGGATTTTTAAAATCAGGAAGCCCTGAGTTCCAGGCACACTGGAGCTGTGAAAGGCATCCAAAAGGGAGTGCAAAAGTGCCACAACATGGCTGCTTTCACGGCTTTTTCCTTGGCAAGAAGCCTAACACCAGGCTGATTTACCTTCCCAGGGTTACTGTTAGGCTTAGGCCTAGGGCTAGGATTTTTGAAACTAGGAAGCCCTGGGCTCCAGGCACACTGCAGCTGTTCAAGGCATCCCAAGGGGAGTACAAAAGTGCAACAACATGGCAGCTTTCACAGCTTTTTCCTTGGCACCATCCCTATACCTAGGCTGATTTATCTGCCTACGGTTAGGGTTAGGCTTCAGCCTAGGGCTTGGATTTCTTTAACCAGGAAGCCCTGAGTTCCAGGCTTACTTCATCTGCCAAAGGCATCCCAAAGGGAGTGCAGAAGTGCCACAACATGGCTGCTTTCACGGCTTTTCCCTTAGGAAGAACCCTAATACCCGGCTGATTTACCTTCCTAGGGTTACTGTTAGGCTTAGGCCTAGGACTTTTAAAACCAGGAAGCCCTGGGCTCCAGGCACACTGCAGCTGCGAAAGGCATCCCAAGGGGAGCGCAAAAGTGACGCAACTTGGCTGCCACCACTGATATTTCCATGAGACCATCCCGAACCATAGGCTGATTTTCCTTCCTAGGCTTAAGGTTTGAGTTACGCCTAGGGTAAGGGCTCTATTAACCAGAAAGCCCTGAGTTCCAAGAACACAGCAGCTGCGAAGGACTAGCCAAGAAGAGCGCAAAAGTAGCACAACATGCCTGCCTCCACAGCTTTTTCCTTGGGGACATGCCTAATTCCTGGCTGATTTGCCTTTCTCGTCTTAGGGTTGGGGTTTGGCCTAGGGCTAGGATTTTTAAAATCAGGAAGCCCTGAGTTCCAGGCACACTGGAGCTGTGAAAGGCATCCAAAAGGGAGTGCAAAAGTGCCACAACATGGCTGCTTTCACGGCTTTTTCTTTGGCAAGAAGCCTAACACCAGGCTGATTTCCCTTCCCAGGGTTACTGTTAGGCTTAGGCCTAGGGCTAGGATTTTTGAAACTAGGAAGCCCTGGGCTCCAGCCACACTGCAGCTGTTCAAGGCATCCCAAGGGGAGTACAAAAGTGCAACAACATGGCAGCTTTCACAGCTTTTTCCTTGGCACCATCCCTATACCTAGGCTGATTTATCTGCCTAGGGTTAGGGTTAGGCTTCAGCCTAGGGCTTGGATTTCTTTAACCAGGAAGCCCTGAGTTCCAGGCTTACTTCATCTGCCAAAGGCATCCCAAAGGGAGTGCAGAAGTGCCACAACATGGCTGCTTTCACGGCTTTTCCCTTAGGAAGAACCCTAATACCCGGCTGATTTACCTTCCTAGGGTTACTGTTAGGCTTAGGCCTAGGACTTTTAAAACCAAGAAGCCCTGGGCTCCAGGCACACTGCAGCTGCGAAAGGCATCCCAAGGGGAGCGCAAAAGTGACGCAACTTGGCTGCCACCACTGATATTTCCATGAGACCATCCCGAAACATAGGTTGATTTTCCTTCCTAGGCTTAAGGTTTGAGTTATGCCTAGGGTAAGGGCTCTATTAACCAGAAAGCCCTGAGTTCCAAGAACACAGCAGCTGCGAAGGACTAGCCAAGAAGAGCGCAAAAGTAGCACAACATGCCTGCCTCCACAGCTTTTTCCTTGGGGACATGCCTAATTCCTGGCTGATTTGCCTTTCTCGTCTTAGGGTTGGGGTTCGGCCTAGGGCTAGGATTTTTAAAATCAGGAAGCCCTGAGTTCCAGGCACACTGGAGCTGTGAAAGGCATCCAAAAGGGAGTGCAAAAGTGCCACAACATGGCTGCTTTCACGGCTTTTTCCTTGGCAAGAAGCCTAACACCAGGCTGATTTACCTTCCCAGGGTTACTGTTAGGCTTAGGCCTAGGGCTAGGATTTTTGAAACTAGGAAGCCCTGGGCTCCAGGCACACTGCAGCTGTTCAAGGCATCCCAAGGGGAGTACAAAAGTGCAACAACATGGCAGCTTTCACAGCTTTTTCCTTGGCACCATCCCTATACCTAGGCTGATTTATCTGCCTAGGGTTAGGGTTAGGGTTCAGCCTAGGGCTTGGATTTCTTTAACCAGGAAGCCCTGAGTTCCAGGCTTACTTCATCTGCCAAAGGCATCCCAAAGGGAGTGCAGAAGTGCCACAACATGGCTGCTTTCACGGCTTTTCCCTTAGGAAGAACCCTAATACCCGGCTGATTTACCTTCCTAGGGTTACTGTTAGGCTTAGGCCTAGGACTTTTAAAACCAGGAAGCCCTGGGCTCCAGGCACACTGCAGCTGCGAAAGGCATCCCAAGGGGAGCGCAAAAGTGACGCAACTTGGCTGCCACCACTGATATTTCCATGAGACCATCCCGAACCATAGGCTGATTTTCCTTCCTAGGGTTAAGGTTTGAGTTACGCCTAGGGTAAGGGCTCTATTAACCAGAAAGCCCTGAGTTCCAAGAACACAGCAGCTGCGAAGGACTAGCCAAGAAGAGCGCAAAAGTAGCACAACATGCCTGCCTCCACAGCTTTTTCCTTGGGGACATGCCTAATTCCTGGCTGATTTGCCTTTCTCGTCTTAGGGTTGGGGTTCGGCCTAGGGCTAGGATTTTTAAAAGCAGGAAGCCCTGAGTTCCAGGCACACTGGAGCTGTGAAAGGCATCCAAAAGGGAGTGCAAAAGTGCCACAACATGGCTGCTTTCACGGCTTTTTCTTTGGCAAGAAGCCTAACACCAGGCTGATTTACCTTCCCAGGGTTACTGTTAGGCTTAGGCCTAGGGCTAGGATTTTTGAAACTAGGAAGCCCTGGGCTCCAGGCACACTGCAGCTGTTCAAGGCATCCCAAGGGGAGTACAAAAGTGCAACAACATGGCAGCTTTCACAGCTTTTTCCTTGGCACCATCCCTATACCTAGGCTGATTTATCTGCCTAGGGTTAGGGTTAGGCTTCAGCCTAGGGCTTGGATTTCTTTAACCAGGAAGCCCTGAGTTCCAGGCTTACTTCATCTGCCAAAGGCATCCCAAAGGGAGTGCAGAAGTGCCACAACATGGCTGCTTTCACGGCTTTTCCCTTAGGAAGAACCCTAATAGCCGGCTGATTTACCTTCCTAGGGTTACTGTTAGGCTTAGGCCTAGGACTTTTAAAACCAAGAAGCCCTGGGCTCTAGGCACACTGCAGCTGCGAAAGGCATCCCAAGGGGAGCGCAAAAGTGACGCAACTTGGCTTCCACCAGTGATATTTCCATGAGACCATCCCGAACCTTAGGCTCATTTTCCTTCCTAGGGTTAAGGTTTGAGTTATGCCTAGGGTAAGGGCTCTATTAACCAGAAAGCCCTGAGTTCCAAGAACACAGCAGCTGCGAAGGACTAGCCAAGAAGAGCGCAAAAGTACCACAACATGCCTGCCTCCACAGCTTTTTCCTTGGGGACATGCCTAATTCCTGGCTGATTTGCATTTCTCGTCATAGGGTTGGGGTTCGGCCTAGGGCTAGGATTTTTAAAATCAGGAAGCCCTGAGTTCCAGGCACACTGGAGCTGTGAAAGGCATCCAAAAGGGAGTGCAAAAGTGCCACAACATGGCTGCTTTCACGGCTTTTTCCTTGGCAAGAAGCCTAACACCAGGCTGATTTACCTTCCCAGGGTTACTGTTAGGCTTAGGCCTAGGGCTAGGATTTTTGAAACTAGGAAGCCCTGGGCTCCAGGCACACTGCAGCTGTCCAAGGCATCCCAAGGGGAGTACAAAAGTGCAACAACATGGCAGCTTTCACAGCTTTTTCCTTGGCACCATCCCTATACCTAGGCTGATTTATCTGCCTAGGGTTAGGGTTAGGCTTCAGCCTAGGGCTTGGATTTCTTTAACCAGGAAGCCCTGAGTTCCAGGCTTACTTCATCTGCCAAAGGCATCCCAAAGGGAGTGCAGAAGTGCCACAACATGGCTGCTTTCACGGCTTTTCCCTTAGGAAGAACCCTAATACCCGGCTGATTTACCTTCCTAGGGTTACTGTTAGGCTTAGGCCTAGGACTTTTAAAACCAAGAAGCCCTGGGCTCCAGGCACACTGCAGCTGCGAAAGGCATCCCAAGGGGAGCGCAAAAGTGACGCAACTTGGCTGCCACCACTGATATTTCCATGAGACCATCCCGAAACATAGGTTGATTTTCCTTCCTAGGGTTAAGGTTTGAATTATGCCTAGGGTAAGGGCTCTATTAACCAGAAAGCCCTGAGTTCCAAGAACACAGCAGCTGCGAAGGACTAGCCAAGAAGAGCGCAAAAGTACCACAACATGCCTGCCTCCACAGCTTTTTCCTTGGGGACATGCCTAATTCCTGGCTGATTTGCCTTTCTCGTCTTAGGGTTGGGGTTCGGCCTAGGGCTAGGATTTTTAAAATCAGGAAGCCCTGAGTTCCAGGCACACTGGAGCTGTGAAAGGCATCCAAAAGGGAGTGCAAAAGTGCCACAACATGGCTGCTTTCACGGCTTTTTCCTTGGCAAGAAGCCTAACACCAGGCTGATTTACCTTCCCAGGGTTACTGTTAGGCTTAGGCCTAGGGCTAGGATTTTTAAAACTAGGAAGCCCTTAGCTCCAGGCACACTGCAGCTGTTCAAGGCATCCCAAGGGGAGTACAAAAGTGCAACAACATGGCAGCTTTCACAGCTTTTTCCTTGGCACCATCCCTATACCTAGGCTGATTTATCTGCCTAGGGTTAGGGTTAGCGTTCAGCCTAGGGCTTGGATTTCTTTAACCAGGAAGCCCTGAGTTCCAGGCTTACTTCATCTGCCAAAGGCATCCCAAAGGGAGTGCAGAAGTGCCACAACATGGCTGCTTTCACGGCTTTTCCCTTAGGAAGAACCCTAATACCCGGCTGATTTACCTTCCTAGGGTTACTGTTAGGCTTAGGCCTAGGACTTTTAAAACCAAGAAGCCCTGGGCTCCAGGCACACTGCAGCTGCGAAAGGCATCCCAAGGGGAGCGCAAAAGTGATGCAACTTGGCTGCCACCACTGATATTTCCATGAGACCATCCCGAAACATAGGTTGATTTTCCTTCCTAGGGTTAAGGTTTGAGTTATGCCTAGGGTAAGGGCTCTATTAACCAGAAAGCCCTGAGTTCCAAGAACACAGCAGCTGCGAAGGACTAGCCAAGAAGAGCGCAAAAGTAGCACAACATGCCTGCCTCCACAGCTTTTTCCTTGGGGACATGCCTAATTCCTGGCTGATTTGCCTTTCTCGTCTTAGGGTTGGGGTTCGGCCTAGGGCTAGGATTTTTAAAATCAGGAAGCCCTGAGTTCCAGGCACACTGGAGCTGTGAAAGGCATCCAAAAGGGAGTGCAAAAGTGCCACAACATGGCTGCTTTCACGGCTTTTTCCTTGGCAAGAAGCCTAACACCAGGCTGATTTACCTTCCCAGGGTTACTGTTAGGCTTAGGCCTAGGGCTAGGATTTTTGAAACTAGGAAGCCCTGGGCTCCAGGCACACTGCAGCTGTTCAAGGCATCCCAAGGGGAGTACAAAAGTGCAACAACATGGCAGCTTTCACAGCTTTTTCCTTGGCACCATCCCTATACCTAGGCTGATTTATCTGCCTAGGGTTAGGGTTAGGGTTCAGCCTAGGGCTTGGATTTCTTTAACCAGGAAGCCCTGAGTTCCAGGCTTACTTCATCTGCCAAAGGCATCCCAAAGGGAGTGCAGAAGTGCCACAACATGGCTGCTTTCACGGCTTTTCCCTTAGGAAGAACCCTAATACCCGGCTGATTTACCTTCCTAGGGTTACTGTTAGGCTTAGGCCTAGGACTTTTAAAACCAGGAAGCCCTGGGCTCCAGGCACACTGCAGCTGCGAAAGGCATCCCAAGGGGAGCCCAAAAGTGATGCAACTTGGCTGCCACCACTGATATTTCCATGAGAGCATCCCGAACCATAGGCTGATTTTCCTTCCTAGGGTTAAAGTTTGAGTTACGCCTAGGGTAAGGGTTCTATTAACCAGAAAGCCCTGAGTTCCAAGAACACAGCAGCTGCAAAGGACTAGCCAAGAAGAGCGCAAAAGTACCACAACATGCCTGCCTCCACAGCTTTTTACTTGGGGACATGCCTAATTCCTGGCTGATTTGCCTTTCTCGTCTTAGGGTTGGGGTTCGGCCTAGGGCTAGGATTTTTAAAATCAGGAAGCCCTGAGTTCCAGGCACACTGGAGCTGTGAAAGGCATCCAAAAGGGAGTGCAAAAGTGCCACAACATGGCTGCTTTCACGGCTTTTTCCTTGGCAAGAAGCCTAACACCAGGCTGATTTACCTTCCCAGGGTTACTGTTAGGCTTAGGCCTAGGGCTAGGATTTTTGAAACTAGGAAGCCCTTAGCTCCAGGCACACTGCAGCTGTTCAAGGCATCCCAAGGGGAGTACAAAAGTGCAACAACATGGCAGCTTTCACAGCTTTTTCCTTGGCACCATCCCTCTACCTAGGCTGATTTATCTGCCTAGGGTTAGGGTTAGCGTTAAGCCTAGGGCTTGGATTTCTTTAACCAGGAAGCCCTGAGTTCCAGGCTTACTTCATCTGCCAAAGGCATCCCAAAGGGAGTGCAGAAGTGCCACAACATGGCTGCTTTCACGGCTTTTCCCTTAGCAAGAACCCTAATAGCCGGCTGATTTACCTTCCTAGGGTTACTGTTAGGCTTAGGCCTAGGACTTTTAAAACCAGGAAGCCCTGGGCTCCAGGCACACTGCAGCTGCGAAAGGCATCCCAAGGGGAGCGCAAAAGTGACGCAACTTGGCTGCCACCACTGATATTTCCATGAGACCATCCCGAACCATAGGCTGATTTTCCTTCCTAGGGTTAAGGTTTGAGTTACGCCTAGGGTAAGGGCTCTATTAACCAGAAAGCCCTGAGTTCCAAGAACACAGCAGCTGCGAAGGACTAGCCAAGAAGAGCGCAAAAGTAGCACAACATGCCTGCCTCCACAGCTTTTTCCTTGGGGACATGCCTAATTCCTGGCTGATTTGCCTTTCTCGTCTTAGGGTTGGGGTTTGGCCTAGGGCTAGGATTTTTAAAATCAGGAAGCCCTGAGTTCCAGGCACACTGGAGCTGTGAAAGGCATCCAAAAGGGAGTGCAAAAGTGCCACAACATGGCTGCTTTCACGGCTTTTTCCTTGGCAAGAAGCCTAACACCAGGCTGATTTACCTTCCCAGGGTTACTGTTAGGCTTAGGCCTAGGGCTAGGATTTTTGAAACTAGGAAGCCCTGGGCTCCAGCCACACTGCAGCTGTTCAAGGCATCCCAAGGGGAGTACAAAAGTGCAACAACATGGCAGCTTTCACAGCTTTTTCCTTGGCACCATCCCTATACCTAGGCTGATTTATCTGCCTAGGGTTAGGGTTAGGCTTCAGCCTAGGGCTTGGATTTCTTTAACCAGGAAGCCCTGAGTTCCAGGCTTACTTCATCTGCCAAAGGCATCCCAAAGGGAGTGCAGAAGTGCCACAACATGGCTGCTTTCACGGCTTTTCCCTTAGGAAGAACCCTAATACCCGGCTGATTTACCTTCCTAGGGTTACTGTTAGGCTTAGGCCTAGGACTTTTAAAACCAGGAAGCCCTGGGCTCCAGGCACACTGCAGCTGCGAAAGGCATCCCAAGGGGAGCGCAAAAGTGACGCAACTTGGCTGCCACCACTGATATTTCCATGAGACCATCCCGAACCATAGGCTGATTTTCCTTCCTAGGCTTAAGGTTTGAGTTATGCCTAGGGTAAGGGCTCTATTAACCAGAAAGCCCTGAGTTCCAAGAACACAGCAGCTGCGAAGGACTACCCAAGAAGAGCGCAAAAGTACCACAACATGCCTGCCTCCACAGCTTTTTCCTTGGGGACATGCCTAATTCCTGGCTGATTTGCCTTTCTCGTCTTAGGGTTGGGGTTTGGCCTAGGGCTAGGATTTTTAAAATCAGGAAGCCCTGAGTTCCAGGCACACTGGAGCTGTGAAAGGCATCCAAAAGGGAGTGCAAAAGTGCCACAACATGGCTGCTTTCACGGCTTTTTCCTTGGCAAGAAGCCTAACACCAGGCTGATTTACCTTCCCAGGGTTACTGTTAGGCTTAGGCCTAGGGCTAGGATTTTTGAAACTAGGAAGCCCTGGGCTCCAGGCACACTGCAGCTGTTCAAGGCATCCCAAGGGGAGTACAAAAGTGCAACAACATGGCAGCTTTCACAGCTTTTTCCTTGGCACCATCCCTCTACCTAGGCTGATTTATCTGCCTAGGGTTAGGGTTAGCGTTAAGCCTAGGGCTTGGATTTCTTTAACCAGGAAGCCCTGAGTTCCAGGCTTACTTCATCTGCCAAAGGCATCCCAAAGGGAGTGCAGAAGTGCCACAACATGGCTGCTTTCACGGCTTTTCCCTTAGGAAGAACCCTAATACCCGGCTGATTTACCTTCCTAGGGTTACTGTTAGGCTTAGGCCTAGGACTTTTAAAACCAGGAAGCCCTGGGCTCCAGGCACACTGCAGCTGCGAAAGGCATCCCAAGGGGAGCGCAAAAGTGACGCAACTTGGCTGCCACCACTGATATTTCCATGAGAGCATCCCGAACCATAGGCTGATTTTCCTTCCTAGGGTTAAGGTTTGAGTTACGCCTAGGGTAACGGCTCTATTAACCAGAAAGCCCTGAGTTCCAAGAACACAGCAGCTGCGAAGGACTAGCCAAGAAGAGCGCAAAAGTAGCACAACATGCCTGCCTGCACAGCTTTTTCCTTGGGGACATGCCTAATTCCTGGCTGATTTGCCTTTCTCGTCTTAGGGTTGGGGTTTGGCCTAGGGCTAGGATTTTTAAAATCAGGAAGCCCTGAGTTCCAGGCACACTGGAGCTGTGAAAGGCATCCAAAAGGGAGTGCAAAAGTGCCACAACATGGCTGCTTTCACGGCTTTTTCCTTGGCAAGAAGCCTAACACCAGGCTGATTTACCTTCCCAGGGTTACTGTTAGGCTTAGGCCTAGGGCTAGGATTTTTGAAACTAGGAAGCCCTGGGCTCCAGCCACACTGCAGCTGTTCAAGGCATCCCAAGGGGAGTACAAAAGTGCAACAACATGGCAGCTTTCACAGCTTTTTCCTTGGCACCATCCCTATACCTAGGCTGATTTATCTGCCTAGGGTTAGGGTTAGGCTTCAGCCTAGGGCTTGGATTTCTTTAACCAGGAAGCCCTGAGTTCCAGGCTTACTTCATCTGCCAAAGGCATCCCAAAGGGAGTGCAGAAGTGCCACAACATGGCTGCTTTCACGGCTTTTCCCTTAGGAAGAACCCTAATACCCGGCTGATTTACCTTCCTAGGGTTACTGTTAGGCTTAGGCCTAGGACTTTTAAAACCAGGAAGCCCTGGGCTCCAGGCACACTGCAGCTGCGAAAGGCATCCCAAGGGGAGCGCAAAAGTGACGCAACTTCGCTGCCACCACTGATATTTCCATGAGACGATCCCGAACCATAGGCTGATTTTCCTTCCTAGGCTTAAGGTTTGAGTTACGCCTAGGGTAAGGGCTCTATTAACCAGAAAGCCCTGAGTTCCAAGAACACAGCAGCTGCGAAGGACTAGCCAAGAAGAGCGCAAAAGTACCACAACATGCCTGCCTCCACAGCTTTTTCCTTGGGGACATGCCTAATTCCTGGCTGATTTGCCTTTCTCGTCTTAGGGTTGGGGTTTGGCCTAGGGCTAGGATTTTTAAAATCAGGAAGCCCTGAGTTCCAGGCACACTGGAGCTGTGAAAGGCATCCAAAAGGGAGTGCAAAAGTGCCACAACATGGCTGCTTTCACGGCTTTTTCCTTGGCAAGAAGCCTAACACCAGGCTGATTTACCTTCCCAGGGTTACTGTTAGGCTTAGGCCTAGGGCTAGGATTTTTGAAACTAGGAAGCCCTGGGCTCCAGCCACACTGCAGCTGTTCAAGGCATCCCAAGGGGAGTACAAAAGTGCAACAACATGGCAGCTTTCACAGCTTTTTCCTTGGCACCATCCCTCTACCTAGGCTGATTTATCTGCCTAGGGTTAGGGTTAGCGTTAAGCCTAGGGCTTGGATTTCTTTAACCAGGAAGCCCTGAGTTCCAGGCTTACTTCATCTGCCAAAGGCATCCCAAAGGGAGTGCAGAAGTGCCACAACATGGCTGCTTTCACGGCTTTTCCCTTAGGAAGAACCCTAATACCCAGCTGATTTACCTTCCTAGGGTTACTGTTAGGCTTAGGCCTAGGACTTTTAAAACCAGGAAGCCCTGGGCTCCAGGCACACTGCAGCTGCGAAAGGCATCCCAAGGGGAGCGCAAAAGTGACGCAACTTGGCTGCCACCACTGATATTTCCATGAGAGCATCCCGAACCATAGGCTGATTTTCCTTCCTAGGGTTAAGGTTTGAGTTACGCCTAGGGTAACGGCTCTATTAACCAGAAAGCCCTGAGTTCCAAGAACACAGCAGCTGCGAAGGACTAGCCAAGAAGAGCGCAAAAGTAGCACAACATGCCTGCCTCCACAGCTTTTTCCTTGGGGACATGCCTAATTCCTGGCTGATTTGCCTTTCTCGTCTTAGGGTTGGGGTTTGGCCTAGGGCTAGGATTTTTAAAATCAGGAAGCCCTGAGTTCCAGGCACACTGGAGCTGTGAAAGGCATCCAAAAGGGAGTGCAAAAGTGCCACAACATGGCTGCTTTCACGGCTTTTTCCTTGGCAAGAAGCCTAACACCAGGCTGATTTACCTTCCCAGGGTTACTGTTAGGCTTAGGCCTAGGGCTAGGATTTTTGAAACTAGGAAGCCCTGGGCTCCAGCCACACTGCAGCTGTTCAAGGCATCCCAAGGGGAGTACAAAAGTGCAACAACATGGCAGCTTTCACAGCTTTTTCCTTGGCACCATCCCTATACCTAGGCTGATTTATCTGCCTAGGGTTAGGGTTAGGCTTCAGCCTAGGGCTTGGATTTCTTTAACCAGGAAGCCCTGAGTTCCAGGCTTACTTCATCTGCCAAAGGCATCCCAAAGGGAGTGCAGAAGTGCCACAACATGGCTGCTTTCACGGCTTTTCCCTTAGGAAGAACCCTAATACCCGGCTGATTTACCTTCCTAGGGTTACTGTTAGGCTTAGGCCTAGGACTTTTAAAACCAGGAAGCCCTGGGCTCCAGGCACACTGCAGCTGCGAAAGGCATCCCAAGGGGAGCGCAAAAGTGACGCAACTTGGCTGCCACCACTGATATTTCCATGAGACCATCCCGAACCATAGGCTGATTTTCCTTCCTAGGGTTAAGGTTTGAGTTACGCCTAGGGTAAGGGCTCTATTAACCAGAAAGCCCTGAGTTCCAAGAACACAGCAGCTGCGAAGGACTAGCCAAGAAGAGCGCAAAAGTACCACAACATGCCTGCCTCCACAGCTTTTTCCTTGGGGACATGCCTAATTCCTGGCTGATTTGCCTTTCTCGTCTTAGGGTTGGGGTTTGGCCTAGGGCTAGGATTTTTAAAATCAGGAAGCCCTGAGTTCCAGGCACACTGCAGCTGTGAAAGGCATCCAAAAGGGAGTGCAAAAGTGCCACAACATGGCTGCTTTCACGGCTTTTTCCTTGGCAAGAAGCCTAACACCAGGCTGATTTACCTTCCCAGGGTTACTGTTAGGCTTAGGCCTAGGGCTAGGATTTTTGAAACTAGGAAGCCCTGGGCTCCAGCCACACTGCAGCTGTTCAAGGCATCCCAAGGGGAGTACAAAAGTGCAACAACATGGCAGCTTTCACAGCTTTTTCCTTGGCACCATCCCTATACCTAGGCTGATTTATCTGCCTAGGGTTAGGGTTAGGCTTCAGCCTAGGGCTTGGATTTCTTTAACCAGGAAGCCCTGAGTTCCAGGCTTACTTCATCTGCCAAAGGCATCCCAAAGGGAGTGCAGAAGTGCCACAACATGGCTGCTTTCACGGCTTTTCCCTTAGGAAGAACCCTAATAGCCGGCTGATTTACCTTCCTAGGGTTACTGTTAGGCTTAGGCCTAGGACTTTTAAAACCAGGAAGCCCTGGGCTCCAGGCACACTGCAGCTGCGAAAGGCATCCCAAGGGGAGCGCAAAAGTGACGCAACTTGGCTGCCACCACTGATATTTCCATGAGACCATCCCGAACCATAGGCTGATTTTCCTTCCTAGGGTTAAGGTTTGAGTTACGCCTAGGGTAAGGGCTCTATTAACCAGAAAGCCCTGAGTTCCAAGAACACAGCAGCTGCGAAGGACTAGCCAAGAAGAGCGCAAAAGTAGCACAACATGCCTGCCTCCACAGCTTTTTCCTTGGGGACATGCCTAATTCCTGGCTGATTTGCCTTTCTCGTCTTAGGGTTGGGGTTCGGCCTAGGGCTAGGATTTTTAAAATCAGGAAGCCCTGAGTTCCAGGCACACTGCAGCTGTGAAAGGCATCCAAAAGGGAGTGCAAAAGTGCCACAACATGGCTGCTTTCACGGCTTTTTCCTTGGCAAGAAGCCTAACACCAGGCTGATTTACCTTCCCAGGGTTACTGTTAGGCTTAGGCCTAGGGCTAGGATTTTTGAAACTAGGAAGCCCTGGGCTCCAGGCACACTGCAGCTGTTCAAGGCATCCCAAGGGGAGTACAAAAGTGCAACAACATGGCAGCTTTCACAGCTTTTTCCTTGGCACCATCCCTATACCTAGGCTGATTTATCTGCCTAGGGTTAGGGTTAGGCTTCAGCCTAGGGCTTGGATTTCTTTAACCAGGAAGCCCTGAGTTCCAGGCTTACTTCATCTGCCAAAGGCATCCCAAAGGGAGTGCAGAAGTGCCACAACATGGCTGCTTTCACGGCTTTTCCCTTAGGAAGAACCCTAATACCCGGCTGATTTACCTTCCTAGGGTTACTGTTAGGCTTAGGCCTAGGACTTTTAAAACCAGGAAGCCCTGGGCTCTAGGCACACTGCAGCTGCGAAAGGCATCCCAAGAGGAGCGCAAAAGTGACGCAACTTGGCTGCCACCAGTGATATTTCCATGGGACCATCCCGAACCTTAGGCTCATTTTCCTTCCTAGGGTTAAGGTTTGAGTTATGCCTAGGGTAAGGGCTCTATTAACCAGAAAGCCCTGAGTTCCAAGAACACAGCAGCTGCGAAGGACTACCCAAGAAGAGCGCAAAAGTACCACAACATGCCTGCCTCCACAGCTTTTTCCTTGGGGACATGCCTAATTCCTGGCTGATTTGCATTTCTCGTCATAGGGTTGGGGTTCGGCCTAGGGCTAGGATTTTTAAAATCAGGAAGCCCTGAGTTCCAGGCACACTGGAGCTGTGAAAGGCATCCAAAAGGGAGTGCAAAAGTGCCACAACATGGCTGCTTTCACGGCTTTTTCCTTGGCAAGAAGCCTAACACCAGGCTGATTTACCTTCCCAGGGTTACTGTTAGGCTTAGGCCTAGGGCTAGGATTTTTGAAACTAGGAAGCCCTGGGCTCCAGGCACACTGCAGCTGTTCAAGGCATCCCAAGGGGAGTACAAAAGTGCAACAACATGGCAGCTTTCACAGCTTTTTCCTTGGCACCATCTCTATACCTAGGCTGATTTATCTGCCTAGGGTTAGGGTTAGGCTTCAGCCTAGGGCTTGGATTTCTTTAACCAGGAAGCCCTGAGTTCCAGGCTTACTTCATCTGCCAAAGGCATCCCAAAGGGAGTGCAGAAGTGACCACAACATGGCTGCTTTCACGGCTTTTCCCTTAGGAAGAACCCTAATACCCGGCTGATTTACCTTCCTAGGGTTACTGTTAGGCTTAGGCCTAGGACTTTTAAAACCAGGAAGCCCTGGGCTCCAGGCACACTGCAGCTGCGAAAGGCATCCCAAGGGGAGCGCAAAAGTGACGCAACTTGGCTGCCACCACTGATATTTCCATGAGAGCATCCCGAACCATAGGCTGATTTTCCTTCCTAGGGTTAAGGTTTGAGTTACGCCTAGGGTAAGGGCTCTATTAACCAGAAAGCCCTGAGTTCCAAGAACACAGCAGCTGCGAAGGACTAGCCAAGAAGAGCGCAAAAGTAGCACAACATGCCTGCCTCCACAGCTTTTTCCTTGGGGACATGCCTAATTCCTGGCTGATTTGCCTTTCTCGTCTTAGGGTTGGGGTTCGGCCTAGGGCTAGGATTTTTAAAATCAGGAAGCCCTGAGTTCCAGGCACACTGGAGCTGTGAAAGGCATCCAAAAGGGAGTGCAAAAGTGCCACAACATGGCTGCTTTCACGGCTTTTTCCTTGGCAAGAAGCCTAACACCAGGCTGATTTCCCTTCCCAGGGTTACTGTTAGGCTTAGGCCTAGGGCTAGGATTTTTGAAACTAGGAAGCCCTGGGCTCCAGCCACACTGCAGCTGTTCAAGGCATCCCAAGGGGAGTACAAAAGTGCAACAACATGGCAGCTTTCACAGCTTTTTCCTTGGCACCATCCCTATACCTAGGCTGATTTATCTGCCTAGGGTTAGGGTTAGGGTTCAGCCTAGGGCTTGGATTTCTTTAACCAGGAAGCCCTGAGTTCCAGGCTTACTTCATCTGCCAAAGGCATCCCAAAGGGAGTGCAGAAGTGCCACAACATGGCTGCTTTCACGGCTTTTCCCTTAGGAAGAACCCTAATACCCGGCTGATTTACCTTCCTAGGGTTACTGTTAGGCTTAGGCCTAGGACTTTTAAAACCAAGAAGCCCTGGGCTCCAGGCACACTGCAGCTGCGAAAGGCATCCCAAGGGGAGCGCAAAAGTGACGCAACTTGGCTGCCACCACTGATATTTCCATGAGACCATCCCGAACCATAGGTTGATTTTCCTTCCTAGGGTTAAGGTTTGAGTTATGCCTAGGGTAAGGGCTCTATTAACCAGAAAGCCCTGAGTTCCAAGAACACAGCAGCTGCGAAGGACTACCCAAGAAGAGCGCAAAAGTACCACAACATGCCTGCCTCCACAGCTTTTTCCTTGGGGACATGCCTAATTCCTGGCTGATTTGCCTTTCTCGTCTTAGGGTTGGGGTTCGGCCTAGGGCTAGGATTTTTAAAATCAGGAAGCCCTGAGTTCCAGGCACACTGGAGCTGTGAAAGGCATCCAAAAGGGAGTGCAAAAGTGCCACAACATGGCTGCTTTCACGGCTTTTTCCTTGGCAAGAAGCCTAACACCAGGCTGATTTACCTTCCCAGGGTTACTGTTAGGCTTAGGCCTAGGGCTAGGATTTTTGAAACTAGGAAGCCCTGGGCTCCAGGCACACTGCAGCTGTTCAAGGCATCCCAAGGGGAGTACAAAAGTGCAACAACATGGCAGCTTTCACAGCTTTTTCCTTGGCACCATCCCTATACCTAGGCTGATTTATCTGCCTAGGGTTAGGGTTAGGCTTCAGCCTAGGGCTTGGATTTCTTTAACCAGGAAGCCCTGAGTTCCAGGCTTACTTCATCTGCCAAAGGCATCCCAAAGGGAGTGCAGAAGTGCCACAACATGGCTGCTTTCACGGCTTTTCCCTTAGGAAGAACCCTAATACCCAGCTGATTTACCTTCCTAGGGTTACTGTTAGGCTTAGGCCTAGGACTTTTAAAACCAGGAAGCCCTGGGCTCCAGGCACACTGCAGCTGCGAAAGGCATCCCAAGGGGAGCGCAAAAGTGACGCAACTTGGCTGCCACCACTGATATTTCCATGAGACCATCCCGAACCATAGGTTGATTTTCCTTCCTAGGGTTAAGGTTTGAGTTATGCCTAGGGTAAGGGCTCTATTAACCAGAAAGCCCTGAGTTCCAAGAACACAGCAGCTGCGAAGGACTAGCCAAGAAGAGCGCAAAAGTAGCACAACATGCCTGCCTCCACAGCTTTTTCCTTGGGGACATGCCTAATTCCTGGCTGATTTGCCTTTCTCGTCTTAGGGTTGGGGTTCGGCCTAGGGCTAGGATTTTTAAAATCAGGAAGCCCTGAGTTCCAGGCACACTGCAGCTGTGAAAGGCATCCAAAAGGGAGTGCAAAAGTGCCACAACATGGCTGCTTTCACGGCTTTTTCCTTGGCAAGAAGCCTAACACCAGGCTGATTTACCTTCCCAGGGTTACTGTTAGGCTTAGGCCTAGGGCTAGGATTTTTGAAACTAGGAAGCCCTTAGCTCCAGGCACACTGCAGCTGTTCAAGGCATCCCAAGGGGAGTACAAAAGTGCAACAACATGGCAGCTTTCACAGCTTTTTCCTTGGCACCATCCCTATACCTAGGCTGATTTATCTGCCTAGGGTTAGGGTTAGCGTTAAGCCTAGGGCTTGGATTTCTTTAACCAGGAAGCCCTGAGTTCCAGGCTTACTTCATCTGCCAAAGGCATCCCAAAGGGAGTGCAGAAGTGCCACAACATGGCTGCTTTCACGGCTTTTCCCTTAGGAAGAACCCTAATACCCGGCTGATTTACCTTCCTAGGGTTACTGTTAGGCTTAGGCCTAGGACTTTTAAAACCAGGAAGCCCTGGGCTCCAGGCACACTGCAGCTGCGAAAGGCATCCCAAGGGGAGCGCAAAAGTGACGCAACTTGCCTGCCACCACTGATATTTCCATGAGACCATGCCGAACCATAGGCTGATTTTCCTTCCTAGGGTTAAGGTTTGAGTTACGCTTAGGGTAAGGGCTCTATTAACCAGAAAGCCCTGAGTTCCAAGAACACAGCAGCTGCGAAGGACTAGCCAAGAAGAGCGCAAAAGTAGCACAACATGCCTGCCTCCACAGCTTTTTCCTTGGGGACATGCCTAATTCCTGGCTGATTTGCCTTTCTCGTCTTAGGGTTGGGGTTCGGCCTAGGGCTAGGATTTTTAAAAGCAGGAAGCCCTGAGTTCCAGGCACACTGCAGCTGTGAAAGGCATCCAAAAGGGAGTGCAAAAGTGCCACAACATGGCTGCTTTCACGGCTTTTTCCTTGGCAAGAAGCCTAACACCAGGCTGATTTACCTTCCCAGGGTTACTGTTAGGCTTAGGCCTAGGGCTAGGATTTTTGAAACTAGGAAGCCCTGGGCTCCAGGCACACTGCAGCTGTTCAAGGCATCCCAAGGGGAGTACAAAAGTGCAACAACATGGCAGCTTTCACAGCTTTTTCCTTGGCACCATCCCTATACCTAGGCTGATTTATCTGCCTAGGGTTAGGGTTAGGCTTCAGCCTAGGGCTTGGATTTCTTTAACCAGGAAGCCCTGAGTTCCAGGCTTACTTCATCTGCCAAAGGCATCCCAAAGGGAGTGCAGAAGTGCCACAACATGGCTGCTTTCACGGCTTTTCCCTTAGCAAGAACCCTAATACCCGGCTGATTTACCTTCCTAGGGTTACTGTTAGGCTTAGGCCTAGGACTTTTAAAACCAAGAAGCCCTGGGCTCCAGGCACACTGCAGCTGCGAAAGGCATCCCAAGGGGAGCGCAAAAGTGACGCAACTTGGCTGCCACCACTGATATTTCCATGAGACCATCCCGAACCATAGGTTGATTTTCCTTCCTAGGGTTAAGGTTTGAGTTATGCCTAGGGTAAGGGCTCTATTAACCAGAAAGCCCTGAGTTCCAAGAACACAGCAGCTGCGAAGGACTAGCCAAGAAGAGCGCAAAAGTAGCACAACATGCCTGCCTCCACAGCTTTTTCCTTGGGGACATGCCTAATTCCTGGCTGATTTGCCTTTCTCGTCTTAGGGTTGGGATTCGGCCTAGGGCTAGGATTTTTAAAATCAGGAAGCCCTGAGTTCCAGGCACACTGGAGCTGTGAAAGGCATCCAAAAGGGAGTGCAAAAGTGCCACAACATGGCTGCTTTCACGGCTTTTTCCTTGGCAAGAAGCCTAACACCAGGCTGATTTCCCTTCCCAGGGTTACTGTTAGGCTTAGGCCTAGGGCTAGGATTTTTGAAACTAGGAAGCCCTGGGCTCCAGGCACACTGCAGCTGTTCAAGGCATCCCAAGGGGAGTACAAAAGTGCAACAACATGGCAGCTTTCACAGCTTTTTCCTTGGCACCATCCCTATACCTAGGCTGATTTATCTGCCTAGGGTTAGGGTTAGGCTTCAGCCTAGGGCTTGGATTTCTTTAACCAGGAAGCCCTGAGTTCCAGGCTTACTTCATCTGCCAAAGGCATCCCAAAGGGAGTGCAGAAGTGCCACAACATGGCTGCTTTCACGGCTTTTCCCTTAGGAAGAACCCTAATACCCGGCTGATTTACCTTCCTAGGGTTACTGTTAGGCTTAGGCCTAGGACTTTTAAAACCAGGAAGCCCTGGGCTCCAGGCACACTGCAGCTGCGAAAGGCATCCCAAGGGGAGCGCAAAAGTGACGCAACTTGGCTGCCACCACTGATATTTCCATGAGACCATCCCGAACCATAGGTTGATTTTCCTTCCTAGGGTTAAGGTTTGAGTTATGCCTAGGGTAAGGGCTCTATTAACCAGAAAGCCCTGAGTTCCAAGAACACAGCAGCTGCGAAGGACTAGCCAAGAAGAGCGCAAAAGTACCACAACATGCCTGCCTCCACAGCTTTTTCCTTGGGGACATGCCTAATTCCTGGCTGATTTGCCTTTCTCGTCTTAGGGTTGGGGTTCGGCCTAGGGCTAGGATTTTTAAAATCAGGAAGCCCTGAGTTCCAGGCACACTGGAGCTGTGAAAGGCATCCAAAAGGGAGTGCAAAAGTGCCACAACATGGCTGCTTTCACGGCTTTTTCCTTGGCAAGAAGCCTAACACCAGGCTGATTTACCTTCCCAGGGTTACTGTTAGGCTTAGGCCTAGGGCTAGGATTTTTGAAACTAGGAAGCCCTTAGCTCCAGGCACACTGCAGCTGTTCAAGGCATCCCAAGGGGAGTACAAAAGTGCAACAACATGGCAGCTTTCACAGCTTTTTCCTTGGCACCATCCCTATACCTAGGCTGATTTATCTGCCTAGGGTTAGGGTTAGCGTTAAGCCTAGGGCTTGGATTTCTTTAACCAGGAAGCCCTGAGTTCCAGGCTTACTTCATCTGCCAAAGGCATCCCAAAGGGAGTGCAGAAGTGCCACAACATGGCTGCTTTCACGGCTTTTCCCTTAGGAAGAACCCTAATACCCGGCTGATTTACCTTCCTAGGGTTACTGTTAGGCTTAGGCCTAGGACTTTTAAAACCAGGAAGCCCTGGGCTCCAGGCACACTGCAGCTGCGAAAGGCATCCCAAGGGGAGCGCAAAAGTGACGCAACTTGGCTGCCACCACTGATATTTCCATGAGACCATCCCGAACCATAGGCTGATTTTCCTTCCTAGGGTTAAGGTTTGAGTTACGCTTAGGGTAAGGGCTCTATTAACCAGAAAGCCCTGAGTTCCAAGAACACAGCAGCTGCGAAGGACTACCCAAGAAGAGCGCAAAAGTACCACAACATGCCTGCCTCCACAGCTTTTTCCTTGGGGACATGCCTAATTCCTGGCTGATTTGCCTTTCTCGTCTTAGGGTTGGGGTTCGGCCTAGGGCTAGGATTTTTAAAATCAGGAAGCCCTGAGTTCCAGGCACACTGGAGCTGTGAAAGGCATCCAAAAGGGAGTGCAAAAGTGCCACAACATGGCTGCTTTCACGGCTTTTTCCTTGGCAAGAAGCCTAACACCAGGCTGATTTACCTTCCCAGGGTTACTGTTAGGCTTAGGCCTAGGGCTAGGATTTTTGAAACTAGGAAGCCCTGGGCTCCAGGCACACTGCAGCTGTTCAAGGCATCCCAAGGGGAGTACAAAAGTGCAACAACATGGCAGCTTTCACAGCTTTTTCCTTGGCACCATCCCTATACCTAGGCTGATTTATCTGCCTAGGGTTAGGGTTAGCGTTAAGCCTAGGGCTTGGATTTCTTTAACCAGGAAGCCCTGAGTTCCAGGCTTACTTCATCTGCCAAAGGCATCCCAAAGGGAGTGCAGAAGTGCCACAACATGGCTGCTTTCACGGCTTTTCCCTTAGGAAGAACCCTAATAGCCGGCTGATTTACCTTCCTAGGGTTACTGTTAGGCTTAGGCCTAGGACTTTTAAAACCAAGAAGCCCTGGGCTCCAGGCACACTGCAGCTGCGAAAGGCATCCCAAGGGGAGCGCAAAAGTGACGCAACTTGGCTGCCACCACTGATATTTCCATGAGACCATCCCGAACCATAGGTTGATTTTCCTTCCTAGGGTTAAGGTTTGAGTTATGCCTAGGGTAAGGGCTCTATTAACCAGAAAGCCCTGAGTTCCAAGAACACAGCAGCTGCGAAGGACTAGCCAAGAAGAGCGCAAAAGTAGCACAACATGCCTGCCTCCACAGCTTTTTCCTTGGGGACATGCCTAATTCCTGGCTGATTTGCCTTTCTCGTCTTAGGGTTGGGATTCGGCCTAGGGCTAGGATTTTTAAAATCAGGAAGCCCTGAGTTCCAGGCACACTGGAGCTGTGAAAGGCATCCAAAAGGGAGTGCAAAAGTGCCACAACATGGCTGCTTTCACGGCTTTTTCCTTGGCAAGAAGCCTAACACCAGGCTGATTTACCTTCCCAGGGTTACTGTTAGGCTTAGGCCTAGGGCTAGGATTTTTGAAACTAGGAAGCCCTGGGCTCCAGGCACACTGCAGCTGTTCAAGGCATCCCAAGGGGAGTACAAAAGTGCAACAACATGGCAGCTTTCACAGCTTTTTCCTTGGCACCATCCCTATACCTAGGCTGATTTATCTGCCTAGGGTTAGGGTTAGCGTTCAGCCTAGGGCTTGGATTTCTTTAACCAGGAAGCCCTGAGTTCCAGGCTTACTTCATCTGCCAAAGGCATCCCAAAGGGAGTGCAGAAGTGCCACAACATGGCTGCTTTCACGGCTTTTCCCTTAGCAAGAACCCTAATACCCGGCTGATTTACCTTCCTAGGGTTACTGTTAGGCTTAGGCCTAGGACTTTTAAAACCAGGAAGCCCTGGGCTCCAGGCACACTGCAGCTGCGAAAGGCATCCCAAGGGGAGCGCAAAAGTGACGCAACTTGCCTGCCACCACTGATATTTCCATGAGAGCATCCCGAACCATAGGCTGATTTTCCTTCCTAGGGTTAAGGTTTGAGTTACGCCTAGGGTAAGGGCTCTATTAACCAGAAAGCCCTGAGTTCCAAGAACACAGCAGCTGCGAAGGACTAGCCAAGAAGAGCGCAAAAGTAGCACAACATGCCTGCCTCCACAGCTTTTTCCTTGGGGACATGCCTAATTCCTGGCTGATTTGCCTTTCTCGTCTTAGGGTTGGGGTTCGGCCTAGGGCTAGGATTTTTAAAATCAGGAAGCCCTGAGTTCCAGGCACACTGGAGCTGTGAAAGGCATCCAAAAGGGAGTGCAAAAGTGCCACAACATGGCTGCTTTCACGGCTTTTTCCTTGGCAAGAAGCCTAACACCAGGCTGATTTACCTTCCCAGGGTTACTGTTAGGCTTAGGCCTAGGGCTAGGATTTTTGAAACTAGGAAGCCCTTAGCTCCAGGCACACTGCAGCTGTTCAAGGCATCCCAAGGGGAGTACAAAAGTGCAACAACATGGCAGCTTTCACAGCTTTTTCCTTGGCACCATCCCTATACCTAGGCTGATTTATCTGCCTAGGGTTAGGGTTAGCGTTAAGCCTAGGGCTTGGATTTCTTTAACCAGGAAGCCCTGAGTTCCAGGCTTACTTCATCTGCCAAAGGCATCCCAAAGGGAGTGCAGAAGTGCCACAACATGGCTGCTTTCACGGCTTTTCCCTTAGGAAGAACCCTAATACCCGGCTGATTTACCTTCCTAGGGTTACTGTTAGGCTTAGGCCTAGGACTTTTAAAACCAGGAAGCCCTGGGCTCCAGGCACACTGCAGCTGCGAAAGGCATCCCAAGGGGAGCGCAAAAGTGATGCAACTTGGCTGCCACCACTGATATTTCCATGAGACCATCCCGAACCATAGGCTGATTTTCCTTCCTAGGGTTAAGGTTTGAGTTACGCTTAGGGTAAGGGCTCTATTAACCAGAAAGCCCTGAGTTCCAAGAACACAGCAGCTGCGAAGGACTACCCAAGAAGAGCGCAAAAGTACCACAACATGCCTGCCTCCACAGCTTTTTCCTTGGGGACATGCCTAATTCCTGGCTGATTTGCCTTTCTCGTCTTAGGGTTGGGGTTCGGCCTAGGGCTAGGATTTTTAAAAGCAGGAAGCCCTGAGTTCCAGGCACACTGCAGCTGTGAAAGGCATCCAAAAGGGAGTGCAAAAGTGCCACAACATGGCTGCTTTCACGGCTTTTTCCTTGGCAAGAAGCCTAACACCAGGCTGATTTACCTTCCCAGGGTTACTGTTAGGCTTAGGCCTAGGGCTAGGATTTTTGAAACTAGGAAGCCCTGGGCTCCAGGCACACTGCAGCTGTTCAAGGCATCCCAAGGGGAGTACAAAAGTGCAACAACATGGCAGCTTTCACAGCTTTTTCCTTGGCACCATCCCTATACCTAGGCTGATTTATCTGCCTAGGGTTAGGGTTAGCGTTAAGCCTAGGGCTTGGATTTCTTTAACCAGGAAGCCCTGAGTTCCAGGCTTACTTCATCTGCCAAAGGCATCCCAAAGGGAGTGCAGAAGTGCCACAACATGGCTGCTTTCACGGCTTTTCCCTTAGGAAGAACCCTAATAGCCGGCTGATTTACCTTCCTAGGGTTACTGTTAGGCTTAGGCCTAGGACTTTTAAAACCAGGAAGCCCTGGGCTCCAGGCACACTGCAGCTGCGAAAGGCATCCCAAGGGGAGCGCAAAAGTGACGCAACTTGGCTGCCACCACTGATATTTCCATGAGACCATCCCGAACCATAGGTTGATTTTCCTTCCTAGGCTTAAGGTTTGAGTTATGCCTAGGGTAAGGGCTCTATTAACCAGAAAGCCCTGAGTTCCAAGAACACAGCAGCTGCGAAGGACTAGCCAAGAAGAGCGCAAAAGTAGCACAACATGCCTGCCTCCACAGCTTTTTCCTTGGGGACATGCCTAATTCCTGGCTGATTTGCCTTTCTCGTCTTAGGGTTGGGGTTCGGCCTAGGGCTAGGATTTTTAAAATCAGGAAGCCCTGAGTTCCAGGCACACTGCAGCTGTGAAAGGCATCCAAAAGGGAGTGCAAAAGTGCCACAACATGGCTGCTTTCACGGCTTTTTCCTTGGCAAGAAGCCTAACACCAGGCTGATTTACCTTCCCAGGGTTACTGTTAGGCTTAGGCCTAGGGCTAGGATTTTTGAAACTAGGAAGCCCTGGGCTCCAGGCACACTGCAGCTGTTCAAGGCATCCCAAGGGGAGTACAAAAGTGCAACAACATGGCAGCTTTCACAGCTTTTTCCTTGGCACCATCCCTATACCTAGGCTGATTTATCTGCCTAGGGTTAGGGTTAGCGTTAAGCCTAGGGCTTGGATTTCTTTAACCAGGAAGCCCTGAGTTCCAGGCTTACTTCATCTGCCAAAGGCATCCCAAAGGGAGTGCAGAAGTGCCACAACATGGCTGCTTTCACGGCTTTTCCCTTAGGAAGAACCCTAATACCCGGCTGATTTACCTTCCTAGAATTACTGTTAGGCTTAGGCCTAGGACTTTTAAAACCAGGAAGCCCTGGGCTCTAGGCACACTGCAGCTGCGAAAGGCATCCCAAGAGGAGCGCAAAAGTGACGCAACTTGGCTGCCACCAGTGATATTTCCATGAGACCATCCCGAACCATAGGTTGATTTTCCTTCCTAGGGTTAAGGTTTGAGTTATGCCTAGGGTAAGGGTTCTATTAACCAGAAAGCCCTGAGTTCCAAGAACACAGCAGCTGCGAAGGACTACCCAAGAAGAGCGCAAAAGTACCACAACATGCCTGCCTCCACAGCTTTTTCCTTGGGGACATGCCTAATTCCTGGCTGATTTGCATTTCTCGTCATAGGGTTGGGGTTTGGCCTAGGGCTAGGATTTTTAAAATCAGGAAGCCCTGAGTTCCAGGCACACTGGAGCTGTGAAAGGCATCCAAAAGGGAGTGCAAAAGTGCCACAACATGGCTGCTTTCACGGCTTTTTCCTTGGCAAGAAGCCTAACACCAGGCTGATTTACCTTCCCAGGGTTACTGTTAGGCTTAGGCCTAGGGCTAGGATTTTTGAAACTAGGAAGCCCTGGGCTCCAGGCACACTGCAGCTGTTCAAGGCATCCCAAGGGGAGTACAAAAGTGCAACAACATGGCAGCTTTCACAGCTTTTTCCTTGGCACCATCCCTATACCTAGGCTGATTTATCTGCCTAGGGTTAGGGTTAGCGTTCAGCCTAGGGCTTGGATTTCTTTAACCAGGAAGCCCTGAGTTCCAGGCTTACTTCATCTGCCAAAGGCATCCCAAAGGGAGTGCAGAAGTGCCACAACATGGCTGCTTTCACGGCTTTTCCCTTAGCAAGAACCCTAATACCCGGCTGATTTACCTTCCTAGGGTTACTGTTAGGCTTAGGCCTAGGACTTTTAAAACCAGGAAGCCCTGGGCTCCAGGCACACTGCAGCTGCGAAAGGCATCCCAAGGGGAGCGCAAAAGTGACGCAACTTGGCTGCCACCACTGATATTTCCATGAGAGCATCCCGAACCATAGGCTGATTTTCCTTCCTAGGGTTAAGGTTTGAGTTATGCCTAGGGTAAGGGCTCTATTAACCAGAAAGCCCTGAGTTCCAAGAACACAGCAGCTGCGAAGGACTAGCCAAGAAGAGCGCAAAAGTAGCACAACATGCCTGCCTCCACAGCTTTTTCCTTGGGGACATGCCTAATTCCTGGCTGATTTGCCTTTCTCGTCTTAGGGTTGGGGTTCGGCCTAGGGCTAGGATTTTTAAAATCAGGAAGCCCTGAGTTCCAGGCACACTGGAGCTGTGAAAGGCATCCAAAAGGGAGTGCAAAAGTGCCACAACATGGCTGCTTTCACGGCTTTTTCCTTGGCAAGAAGCCTAACACCAGGCTGATTTACCTTCCCAGGGTTACTGTTAGGCTTAGGCCTAGGGCTAGGATTTTTGAAACTAGGAAGCCCTGGGCTCCAGGCACACTGCAGCTGTTCAAGGCATCCCAAGGGGAGTACAAAAGTGCAACAACATGGCAGCTTTCACAGCTTTTTCCTTGGCACCATCCCTATACCTAGGCTGATTTATCTGCCTAGGGTTAGGGTTAGGCTTCAGCCTAGGGCTTGGATTTCTTTAACCAGGAAGCCCTGAGTTCCAGGCTTACTTCATCTGCCAAAGGCATCCCAAAGGGAGTGCAGAAGTGCCACAACATGGCTGCTTTCACGGCTTTTCCCTTAGGAAGAACCCTAATACCCGGCTGATTTACCTTCCTAGGGTTACTGTTAGGCTTAGGCCTAGGACTTTTAAAACCAAGAAGCCCTGGGCTCCAGGCACACTGCAGCTGCGAAAGGCATCCCAAGGGGAGCGCAAAAGTGACGCAACTTGGCTGCCACCACTGATATTTCCATGAGACCATCCCGAACCATAGGTTGATTTTCCTTCCTAGGGTTAAGGTTTGAGTTATGCCTAGGGTAAGGGCTCTATTAACCAGAAAGCCCTGAGTTCCAAGAACACAGCAGCTGCGAAGGACTAGCCAAGAAGAGCGCAAAAGTAGCACAACATGCCTGCCTCCACAGCTTTTTCCTTGGGGACATGCCTAATTCCTGGCTGATTTGCCTTTCTCGTCTTAGGGTTGGGGTTCGGCCTAGGGCTAGGATTTTTAAAATCAGGAAGCCCTGAGTTCCAGGCACACTGGAGCTGTGAAAGGCATCCAAAAGGGAGTGCAAAAGTGCCACAACATGGCTGCTTTCACGGCTTTTTCCTTGGCAAGAAGCCTAACACCAGGCTGATTTACCTTCCCAGGGTTACTGTTAGGCTTAGGCCTAGGGCTAGGATTTTTGAAACTAGGAAGCCCTGGGCTCCAGCCACACTGCAGCTGTTCAAGGCATCCCAAGGGGAGTACAAAAGTGCAACAACATGGCAGCTTTCACAGCTTTTTCCTTGGCACCATCCCTATACCTAGGCTGATTTATCTGCCTAGGGTTAGGGTTAGGGTTCAGCCTAGGGCTTGGATTTCTTTAACCAGGAAGCCCTGAGTTCCAGGCTTACTTCATCTGCCAAAGGCATCCCAAAGGGAGTGCAGAAGTGCCACAACATGGCTGCTTTCACGGCTTTTCCCTTAGGAAGAACCCTAATACCCAGCGGATTTACCTTCCTAGGGTTACTGTTAGGCTTAGGCCTAGGACTTTTAAAACCAGGAAGCCCTGGGCTCCAGGCACACTGCAGCTGCGAAAGGCATCCCAAGGGGAGCGCAAAAGTGACGCAACTTGGCTGCCACCACTGATATTTCCATGAGACCATCCCGAACCATAGGTTGATTTTCCTTCCTAGGGTTAAGGTTTGAGTTATGCCTAGGGTAAGGGCTCTATTAACCAGAAAGCCCTGAGTTCCAAGAACACAGCAGCTGCGAAGGACTAGCCAAGAAGAGCGCAAAAGTAGCACAACATGCCTGCCTCCACAGCTTTTTCCTTGGGGACATGCCTAATTCCTGGCTGATTTGCCTTTCTCGTCTTAGGGTTGGGGTTCGGCCTAGGGCTAGGATTTTTAAAATCAGGAAGCCCTGAGTTCCAGGCACACTGCAGCTGTGAAAGGCATCCAAAAGGGAGTGCAAAAGTGCCACAACATGGCTGCTTTCACGGCTTTTTCCTTGGCAAGAAGCCTAACACCAGGCTGATTTACCTTCCCAGGGTTACTGTTAGGCTTAGGCCTAGGGCTAGGATTTTTGAAACTAGGAAGCCCTTAGCTCCAGGCACACTGCAGCTGTTCAAGGCATCCCAAGGGGAGTACAAAAGTGCAACAACATGGCAGCTTTCACAGCTTTTTCCTTGGCACCATCCCTATACCTAGGCTGATTTATCTGCCTAGGGTTAGGGTTAGCGTTAAGCCTAGGGCTTGGATTTCTTTAACCAGGAAGCCCTGAGTTCCAGGCTTACTTCATCTGCCAAAGGCATCCCAAAGGGAGTGCAGAAGTGCCACAACATGGCTGCTTTCACGGCTTTTCCCTTAGGAAGAACCCTAATACCCGGCTGATTTACCTTCCTAGGGTTACTGTTAGGCTTAGGCCTAGGACTTTTAAAACCAGGAAGCCCTGGGCTCCAGGCACACTGCAGCTGCGAAAGGCATCCCAAGGGGAGCGCAAAAGTGACGCAACTTGGCTGCCACCACTGATATTTCCATGAGAGCATCCCGAACCATAGGCTGATTTTCCTTCCTAGGGTTAAGGTTTGAGTTACGCTTAGGGTAAGGGCTCTATTAACCAGAAAGCCCTGAGTTCCAAGAACACAGCAGCTGCGAAGGACTACCCAAGAAGAGCGCAATAGTACCACAACATGCCTGCCTCCACAGCTTTTTCCTTGGGGACATGCCTAATTCCTGGCTGATTTGCCTTTCTCGTCTTAGGGTTGGGGTTCGGCCTAGGGCTAGGATTTTTAAAAGCAGGAAGCCCTGAGTTCCAGGCACACTGCAGCTGTGAAAGGCATCCAAAAGGGAGTGCAAAAGTGCCACAACATGGCTGCTTTCACGGCTTTTTCCTTGGCAAGAAGCCTAACACCAGGCTGATTTACCTTCCCAGGGTTACTGTTAGGCTTAGGCCTAGGGCTAGGATTTTTAAAACTAGGAAGCCCTGGGCTCCAGGCACACTGCAGCTGTTCAAGGCATCCCAAGGGGAGTACAAAAGTGCAACAACATGGCAGCTTTCACAGCTTTTTCCTTGGCACCATCCCTATACCTAGGCTGATTTATCTGCCTAGGGTTAGGGTTAGCGTTAAGCCTAGGGCTTGGATTTCTTTAACCAGGAAGCCCTGAGTTCCAGGCTTACTTCATCTGCCAAAGGCATCCCAAAGGGAGTGCAGAAGTGCCACAACATGGCTGCTTTCACGGCTTTTCCCTTAGGAAGAACCCTAATACCCGGCTGATTTACCTTCCCAGGGTTACTGTTAGGCTTAGGCCTAGGACTTTTAAAACCAAGAAGCCCTGGGCTCCAGGCACACTGCAGCTGCGAAAGGCATCCCAAGGGGAGCGCAAAAGTGACGCAACTTGGCTGCCACCACTGATATTTCCATGAGACCATCCCGAACCATAGGTTGATTTTCCTTCCTAGGGTTAAGGTTTGAGTTATGCCTAGGGTAAGGGCTCTATTAACCAGAAAGCCCTGAGTTCCAAGAACACAGCAGCTGCGAAGGACTAGCCAAGAAGAGCGCAAAAGTAGCACAACATGCCTGCCTCCACAGCTTTTTCCTTGGGGACATGCCTAATTCCTGGCTGATTTGCCTTTCTCGTCTTAGGGTTGGGGTTCGGCCTAGGGCTAGGATTTTTAAAATCAGGAAGCCCTGAGTTCCAGGCACACTGGAGCTGTGAAAGGCATCCAAAAGGGAGTGCAAAAGTGCCACAACATGGCTGCTTTCACGGCTTTTTCCTTGGCAAGAAGCCTAACACCAGGCTGATTTCCCTTCCCAGGGTTACTGTTAGGCTTAGGCCTAGGGCTAGGATTTTTGAAACTAGGAAGCCCTTAGCTCCAGGCACACTGCAGCTGTTCAAGGCATCCCAAGGGGAGTACAAAAGTGCAACAACATGGCAGCTTTCACAGCTTTTTCCTTGGCACCATCCCTATACCTAGGCTGATTTATCTGCCTAGGGTTAGGGTTAGCGTTAAGCCTAGGGCTTGGATTTCTTTAACCAGGAAGCCCTGAGTTCCAGGCTTACTTCATCTGCCAAAGGCATCCCAAAGGGAGTGCAGAAGTGCCACAACATGGCTGCTTTCACGGCTTTTCCCTTAGGAAGAACCCTAATACCCGGCTGATTTACCTTCCTAGGGTTACTGTTAGGCTTAGGCCTAGGACTTTTAAAACCAGGAAGCCCTGGGCTCCAGGCACACTGCAGCTGCGAAAGGCATCCCAAGGGGAGCGCAAAAGTGACGCAACTTGGCTGCCACCACTGATATTTCCATGAGAGCATCCCGAACCATAGGCTGATTTTCCTTCCTAGGGTTAAGGTTTGAGTTACGCTTAGGGTAAGGGCTCTATTAACCAGAAAGCCCTGAGTTCCAAGAACACAGCAGCTGCGAAGGACTACCCAAGAAGAGCGCAAAAGTACCACAACATGCCTGCCTCCACAGCTTTTTCCTTGGGGACATGCCTAATTCCTGGCTGATTTGCCTTTCTCGTCTTAGGGTTGGGGTTCGGCCTAGGGCTAGGATTTTTAAAAGCAGGAAGCCCTGAGTTCCAGGCACACTGCAGCTGTGAAAGGCATCCAAAAGGGAGTGCAAAAGTGCCACAACATGGCTGCTTTCACGGCTTTTTCCTTGGCAAGAAGCCTAACACCAGGCTGATTTACCTTCCCAGGGTTACTGTTAGGCTTAGGCCTAGGGCTAGGATTTTTAAAACTAGGAAGCCCTGGGCTCCAGGCACACTGCAGCTGTTCAAGGCATCCCAAGGGGAGTACAAAAGTGCAACAACATGGCAGCTTTCACAGCTTTTTCCTTGGCACCATCCCTATACCTAGGCTGATTTATCTGCCTAGGGTTAGGGTTAGCGTTAAGCCTAGGGCTTGGATTTCTTTAACCAGGAAGCCCTGAGTTCCAGGCTTACTTCATCTGCCAAAGGCATCCCAAAGGGAGTGCAGAAGTGCCACAACATGGCTGCTTTCACGGCTTTTCCCTTAGGAAGAACCCTAATACCCGGCTGATTTACCTTCCCAGGGTTACTGTTAGGCTTAGGCCTAGGACTTTTAAAACCAAGAAGCCCTGGGCTCCAGGCACACTGCAGCTGCGAAAGGCATCCCAAGGGGAGCGCAAAAGTGACGCAACTTGGCTGCCACCACTGATATTTCCATGAGACCATCCCGAACCATAGGTTGATTTTCCTTCCTAGGGTTAAGGTTTGAGTTATGCCTAGGGTAAGGGCTCTATTAACCAGAAAGCCCTGAGTTCCAAGAACACAGCAGCTGCGAAGGACTAGCCAAGAAGAGCGCAAAAGTAGCACAACATGCCTGCCTCCACAGCTTTTTCCTTGGGGACATGCCTAATTCCTGGCTGATTTGCCTTTCTCGTCTTAGGGTTGGGGTTCGGCCTAGGGCTAGGATTTTTAAAATCAGGAAGCCCTGAGTTCCAGGCACACTGGAGCTGTGAAAGGCATCCAAAAGGGAGTGCAAAAGTGCCACAACATGGCTGCTTTCACGGCTTTTTCCTTGGCAAGAAGCCTAACACCAGGCTGATTTCCCTTCCCAGGGTTACTGTTAGGCTTAGGCCTAGGGCTAGGATTTTTGAAACTAGGAAGCCCTGGGCTCCAGCCACACTGCAGCTGTTCAAGGCATCCCAAGGGGAGTACAAAAGTGCAACAACATGGCAGCTTTCACAGCTTTTTCCTTGGCACCATCCCTATACCTAGGCTGATTTATCTGCCTAGGGTTAGGGTTAGGGTTCAGCCTAGGGCTTGGATTTCTTTAACCAGGAAGCCCTGAGTTCCAGGCTTACTTCATCTGCCAAAGGCATCCCAAAGGGAGTGCAGAAGTGCCACAACATGGCTGCTTTCACGGCTTTTCCCTTAGGAAGAACCCTAATACCCAGCTGATTTACCTTCCTAGGGTTACTGTTAGGCTTAGGCCTAGGACTTTTAAAACCAGGAAGCCCTGGGCTCCAGGCACACTGCAGCTGCGAAAGGCATCCCAAGGGGAGCGCAAAAGTGACGCAACTTGGCTGCCACCAGTGATATTTCCATGAGACCATCCCGAACCATAGGTTGATTTTCCTTCCTAGGGTTAAGGTTTGAGTTATGCCTAGGGTAAGGGCTCTATTAACCAGAAAGCCCTGAGTTCCAAGAACACAGCAGCTGCGAAGGACTAGCCAAGAAGAGCGCAAAAGTAGCACAACATGCCTGCCTCCACAGCTTTTTCCTTTGGGACATGCCTAATTCCTGGCTGATTTGCCTTTCTCGTCTTAGGGTTGGGGTTCGGCCTAGGGCTAGGATTTTTAAAATCAGGAAGCCCTGAGTTCCAGGCACACTGCAGCTGTGAAAGGCATCCAAAAGGGAGTGCAAAAGTGCCACAACATGGCTGCTTTCACGGCTTTTTCCTTGGCAAGAAGCCTAACACCAGGCTGATTTACCTTCCCAGGGTTACTGTTAGGCTTAGGCCTAGGGCTAGGATTTTTGAAACTAGGAAGCCCTTAGCTCCAGGCACACTGCAGCTGTTCAAGGCATCCCAAGGGGAGTACAAAAGTGCAACAACATGGCAGCTTTCACAGCTTTTTCCTTGGCACCATCCCTATACCTAGGCTGATTTATCTGCCTAGGGTTAGGGTTAGCGTTAAGCCTAGGGCTTGGATTTCTTTAACCAGGAAGCCCTGAGTTCCAGGCTTACTTCATCTGCCAAAGGCATCCCAAAGGGAGTGCAGAAGTGCCACAACATGGCTGCTTTCACGGCTTTTCCCTTAGGAAGAACCCTAATACCCGGCTGATTTACCTTCCTAGGGTTACTGTTAGGCTTAGGCCTAGGACTTTTAAAACCAGGAAGCCCTGGGCTCCAGGCACACTGCAGCTGCGAAAGGCATCCCAAGGGGAGCGCAAAAGTGATGCAACTTGGCTGCCACCACTGATATTTCCATGAGACCATCCCGAACCATAGGCTGATTTTCCTTCCTAGGGTTAAGGTTTGAGTTACGCTTAGGGTAAGGGCTCTATTAACCAGAAAGCCCTGAGTTCCAAGAACACAGCAGCTGCGAAGGACTAGCCAAGAAGAGCGCAAAAGTACCACAACATGCCTGCCTCCACAGCTTTTTCCTTGGGGACATGCCTAATTCCTGGCTGATTTGCCTTTCTCGTCTTAGGGTTGGGGTTCGGCCTAGGGCTAGGATTTTTAAAAGCAGGAAGCGCTGAGTTCCAGGCACACTGGAGCTGTGAAAGGCATCCAAAAGGGAGTGCAAAAGTGCCACAACATGGCTGCTTTCACGGCTTTTTCCTTGGCAAGAAGCCTAACACCAGGCTGATTTACCTTCCCAGGGTTACTGTTAGGCTTAGGCCTAGGGCTAGGATTTTTGAAACTAGGAAGCCCTGGGCTCCAGGCACACTGCAGCTGTTCAAGGCATCCCAAGGGGAGTACAAAAGTGCAACAACATGGCAGCTTTCACAGCTTTTTCCTTGGCACCATCCCTATACCTAGGCTGATTTATCTGCCTAGGGTTAGGGTTAGCGTTAAGCCTAGGGCTTGGATTTCTTTAACCAGGAAGCCCTGAGTTCCAGGCTTACTTCATCTGCCAAAGGCATCCCAAAGGGAGTGCAGAAGTGCCACAACATGGCTGCTTTCACGGCTTTTCCCTTAGGAAGAACCCTAATACCCGGCTGATTTACCTTCCTAGGGTTACTGTTAGGCTTAGGCCTAGGACTTTTAAAACCAAGAAGCCCTGGGCTCCAGGCACACTGCAGCTGCGAAAGGCATCCCAAGGGGAGCGCAAAAGTGACGCAACTTGGCTGCCACCACTGATATTTCCATGAGACCATCCCGAACCATAGGTTGATTTTCCTTCCTAGGGTTAAGGTTTGAGTTATGCCTAGGGTAAGGGCTCTATTAACCAGAAAGCCCTGAGTTCCAAGAACACAGCAGCTGCGAAGGACTAGCCAAGAAGAGCGCAAAAGTAGCACAACATGCCTGCCTCCACAGCTTTTTCCTTGGGGACATGCCTAATTCCTGGCTGATTTGCCTTTCTCGTCTTAGGGTTGGGGTTCGGCCTAGGGCTAGGATTTTTAAAATCAGGAAGCCCTGAGTTCCAGGCACACTGGAGCTGTGAAAGGCATCCAAAAGGGAGTGCAAAAGTGCCACAACATGGCTGCTTTCACGGCTTTTTCCTTGGCAAGAAGCCTAACACCAGGCTGATTTACCTTCCCAGGGTTACTGTTAGGCTTAGGCCTAGGGCTAGGATTTTTGAAACTAGGAAGCCCTGGGCTCCAGCCACACTGCAGCTGTTCAAGGCATCCCAAGGGGAGTACAAAAGTGCAACAACATGGCAGCTTTCACAGCTTTTTCCTTGGCACCATCCCTATACCTAGGCTGATTTATCTGCCTAGGGTTAGGGTTAGGGTTCAGCCTAGGGCTTGGATTTCTTTAACCAGGAAGCCCTGAGTTCCAGGCTTACTTCATCTGCCAAAGGCATCCCAAAGGGAGTGCAGAAGTGCCACAACATGGCTGCTTTCACGGCTTTTCCCTTAGGAAGAACCCTAATACCCAGCTGATTTACCTTCCTAGGGTTACTGTTAGGCTTAGGCCTAGGACTTTTAAAACCAGGAAGCCCTGGGCTCCAGGCACACTGCAGCTGCGAAAGGCATCCCAAGGGGAGCGCAAAAGTGACGCAACTTGGCTGCCACCACTGATATTTCCATGAGACCATCCCGAACCATAGGTTGATTTTCCTTCCTAGGGTTAAGGTTTGAGTTATGCCTAGGGTAAGGGCTCTATTAACCAGAAAGCCCTGAGTTCCAAGAACACAGCAGCTGCGAAGGACTAGCCAAGAAGAGCGCAAAAGTAGCACAACATGCCTGCCTCCACAGCTTTTTCCTTGGGGACATGCCTAATTCCTGGCTGATTTGCCTTTCTCGTCTTAGGGTTGGGGTTCGGCCTAGGGCTAGGATTTTTAAAATCAGGAAGCCCTGAGTTCCAGGCACACTGGAGCTGTGAAAGGCATCCAAAAGGGAGTGCAAAAGTGCCACAACATGGCTGCTTTCACGGCTTTTTCCTTGGCAAGAAGCCTAACACCAGGCTGATTTACCTTCCCAGGGTTACTGTTAGGCTTAGGCCTAGGGCTAGGATTTTTGAAACTAGGAAGCCCTTAGCTCCAGGCACACTGCAGCTGTTCAAGGCATCCCAAGGGGAGTACAAAAGTGCAACAACATGGCAGCTTTCACAGCTTTTTCCTTGGCACCATCCCTATACCTAGGCTGATTTATCTGCCTAGGGTTAGGGTTAGCGTTAAGCCTAGGGCTTGGATTTCTTTAACCAGGAAGCCCTGAGTTCCAGGCTTACTTCATCTGCCAAAGGCATCCCAAAGGGAGTGCAGAAGTGCCACAACATGGCTGCTTTCACGGCTTTTCCCTTAGGAAGAACCCTAATACCCGGCTGATTTACCTTCCTAGGGTTACTGTTAGGCTTAGGCCTAGGACTTTTAAAACCAGGAAGCCCTGGGCTCCAGGCACACTGCAGCTGCGAAAGGCATCCCAAGGGGAGCGCAAAAGTGATGCAACTTGGCTGCCACCACTGATATTTCCATGAGACCATCCCGAACCATAGGCTGATTTTCCTTCCTAGGGTTAAGGTTTGAGTTACGCTTAGGGTAAGGGCTCTATTAACCAGAAAGCCCTGAGTTCCAAGAACACAGCAGCTGCGAAGGACTAGCCAAGAAGAGCGCAAAAGTACCACAACATGCCTGCCTCCACAGCTTTTTCCTTGGGGACATGCCTAATTCCTGGCTGATTTGCCTTTCTCGTCTTAGGGTTGGGGTTCGGCCTAGGGCTAGGATTTTTAAAAGCAGGAAGCGCTGAGTTCCAGGCACACTGGAGCTGTGAAAGGCATCCAAAAGGGAGTGCAAAAGTGCCACAACATGGCTGCTTTCACGGCTTTTTCCTTGGCAAGAAGCCTAACACCAGGCTGATTTACCTTCCCAGGGTTACTGTTAGGCTTAGGCCTAGGGCTAGGATTTTTGAAACTAGGAAGCCCTGGGCTCCAGGCACACTGCAGCTGTTCAAGGCATCCCAAGGGGAGTACAAAAGTGCAACAACATGGCAGCTTTCACAGCTTTTTCCTTGGCACCATCCCTATACCTAGGCTGATTTATCTGCCTAGGGTTAGGGTTAGCGTTAAGCCTAGGGCTTGGATTTCTTTAACCAGGAAGCCCTGAGTTCCAGGCTTACTTCATCTGCCAAAGGCATCCCAAAGGGAGTGCAGAAGTGCCACAACATGGCTGCTTTCACGGCTTTTCCCTTAGGAAGAACCCTAATACCCGGCTGATTTACCTTCCTAGGGTTACTGTTAGGCTTAGGCCTAGGACTTTTAAAACCAAGAAGCCCTGGGCTCCAGGCACACTGCAGCTGCGAAAGGCATCCCAAGGGGAGCGCAAAAGTGACGCAACTTGGCTGCCACCACTGATATTTCCATGAGACCATCCCGAACCATAGGTTGATTTTCCTTCCTAGGGTTAAGGTTTGAGTTATGCCTAGGGTAAGGGCTCTATTAACCAGAAAGCCCTGAGTTCCAAGAACACAGCAGCTGCGAAGGACTAGCCAAGAAGAGCGCAAAAGTAGCACAACATGCCTGCCTCCACAGCTTTTTCCTTGGGGACATGCCTAATTCCTGGCTGATTTGCCTTTCTCGTCTTAGGGTTGGGGTTCGGCCTAGGGCTAGGATTTTTAAAATCAGGAAGCCCTGAGTTCCAGGCACACTGGAGCTGTGAAAGGCATCCAAAAGGGAGTGCAAAAGTGCCACAACATGGCTGCTTTCACGGCTTTTTCCTTGGCAAGAAGCCTAACACCAGGCTGATTTACCTTCCCAGGGTTACTGTTAGGCTTAGGCCTAGGGCTAGGATTTTTGAAACTAGGAAGCCCTGGGCTCCAGGCACACTGCAGCTGTTCAAGGCATCCCAAGGGGAGTACAAAAGTGCAACAACATGGCAGCTTTCACAGCTTTTTCCTTGGCACCATCCCTATACCTAGGCTGATTTATCTGCCTAGGGTTAGGGTTAGGGTTCAGCCTAGGGCTTGGATTTCTTTAACCAGGAAGCCCTGAGTTCCAGGCTTACTTCATCTGCCAAAGGCATCCCAAAGGGAGTGCAGAAGTGCCACAACATGGCTGCTTTCACGGCTTTTCCCTTAGGAAGAACCCTAATACCCGGCTGATTTACCTTCCTAGGGTTACTGTTAGGCTTAGGCCTAGGACTTTTAAAACCAGGAAGCCCTGGGCTCCAGGCACACTGCAGCTGCGAAAGGCATCCCAAGGGGAGCGCAAAAGTGACGCAACTTGGCTGCCACCACTGATATTTCCATGAGACCATCCCGAACCATAGGTTGATTTTCCTTCCTAGGGTTAAGGTTTGAGTTATGCCTAGGGTAAGGGCTCTATTAACCAGAAAGCCCTGAGTTCCAAGAACACAGCAGCTGCGAAGGACTACCCAAGAAGAGCGCAAAAGTACCACAACATGCCTGCCTCCACAGCTTTTTCCTTGGGGACATGCCTAATTCCTGGCTGATTTGCCTTTCTCGTCTTAGGGTTGGGGTTCGGCCTAGGGCTAGGATTTTTAAAATCAGGAAGCCCTGAGTTCCAGGCACACTGGAGCTGTGAAAGGCATCCAAAAGGGAGTGCAAAAGTGCCACAACATGGCTGCTTTCACGGCTTTTTCCTTGGCAAGAAGCCTAACACCAGGCTGATTTACCTTCCCAGGGTTACTGTTAGGCTTAGGCCTAGGGCTAGGATTTTTGAAACTAGGAAGCCCTTAGCTCCAGGCACACTGCAGCTGTTCAAGGCATCCCAAGGGGAGTACAAAAGTGCAACAACATGGCAGCTTTCACAGCTTTTTCCTTGGCACCATCCCTATACCTAGGCTGATTTATCTGCCTAGGGTTAGGGTTAGCGTTAAGCCTAGGGCTTGGATTTCTTTAACCAGGAAGCCCTGAGTTCCAGGCTTACTTCATCTGCCAAAGGCATCCCAAAGGGAGTGCAGAAGTGCCACAACATGGCTGCTTTCACGGCTTTTCCCTTAGGAAGAACCCTAATACCCGGCTGATTTACCTTCCTAGGGTTACTGTTAGGCTTAGGCCTAGGACTTTTAAAACCAGGAAGCCCTGGGCTCCAGGCACACTGCAGCTGCGAAAGGCATCCCAAGGGGAGCGCAAAAGTGATGCAACTTGGCTGCCACCACTGATATTTCCATGAGACCATCCCGAACCATAGGCTGATTTTCCTTCCTAGGGTTAAGGTTTGAGTTACGCTTAGGGTAAGGGCTCTATTAACCAGAAAGCCCTGAGATCCAAGAACACAGCAGCTGCGAAGGACTACCCAAGAAGAGCGCAAAAGTACCACAACATGCCTGCCTCCACAGCTTTTTCCTTGGGGACATGCCTAATTCCTGGCTGATTTGCCTTTCTCGTCTTAGGGTTGGGGTTCGGCCTAGGGCTAGGATTTTTAAAATCAGGAAGCCCTGAGTTCCAGGCACACTGGAGCTGTGAAAGGCATCCAAAAGGGAGTGCAAAAGTGCCACAACATGGCTGCTTTCACGGCTTTTTCCTTGGCAAGAAGCCTAACACCAGGCTGATTTCCCTTCCCAGGGTTACTGTTAGGCTTAGGCCTAGGGCTAGGATTTTTGAAACTAGGAAGCCCTGGGCTCCAGGCACACTGCAGCTGTTCAAGGCATCCCAAGGGGAGTACAAAAGTGCAACAACATGGCAGCTTTCACAGCTTTTTCCTTGGCACCATCCCTATACCTAGGCTGATTTATCTGCCTAGGGTTAGGGTTAGGCTTCAGCCTAGGGCTTGGATTTCTTTAACCAGGAAGCCCTGAGTTCCAGGCTTACTTCATCTGCCAAAGGCATCCCAAAGGGAGTGCAGAAGTGCCACAACATGGCTGCTTTCACGGCTTTTCCCTTAGGAAGAACCCTAATACCCGGCTGATTTACCTTCCTAGGGTTACTGTTAGGCTTAGGCCTAGGACTTTTAAAACCAGGAAGCCCTGGGCTCCAGGCACACTGCAGCTGCGAAAGGCATCCCAAGGGGAGCGCAAAAGTGACGCAACTTGCCTGCCACCACTGATATTTCCATGAGACCATCCCGAACCATAGGCTGATTTTCCTTCCTAGGGTTAAGGTTTGAGTTACGCCTAGGGTAAGGGCTCTATTAACCAGAAAGCCCTGAGTTCCAAGAACACAGCAGCTGCGAAGGACTAGCCAAGAAGAGCGCAAAAGTAGCACAACATGCCTGCCTCCACAGCTTTTTCCTTGGGGACATGCCTAATTCCTGGCTGATTTGCCTTTCTCGTCTTAGGGTTGGGGTTCGGCCTAGGGCTAGGATTTTTAAAATCAGGAAGCCCTGAGTTCCAGGCACACTGGAGCTGTGAAAGGCATCCAAAAGGGAGTGCAAAAGTGCCACAACATGGCTGCTTTCACGGCTTTTTCCTTGGCAAGAAGCCTAACACCAGGCTGATTTACCTTCCCAGGGTTACTGTTAGGCTTAGGCCTAGGGCTAGGATTTTTGAAACTAGGAAGCCCTGGGCTCCAGGCACACTGCAGCTGTTCAAGGCATCCCAAGGGGAGTACAAAAGTGCAACAACATGGCAGCTTTCACAGCTTTTTCCTTGGCACCATCCCTATACCTAGGCTGATTTATCTGCCTAGGGTTAGGGTTAGGCTTCAGCCTAGGGCTTGGATTTCTTTAACCAGGAAGCCCTGAGTTCCAGGCTTACTTCATCTGCCAAAGGCATCCCAAAGGGAGTGCAGAAGTGCCACAACATGGCTGCTTTCACGGCTTTTCCCTTAGGAAGAACCCTAATACCCGGCTGATTTACCTTCCTAGGGTTACTGTTAGGCTTAGGCCTAGGACTTTTAAAACCAGGAAGCCCTGGGCTCCAGGCACACTGCAGCTGCGAAAGGCATCCCAAGGGGAGCGCAAAAGTGACGCAACTTGGCTGCCACCACTGATATTTCCATGAGACCATCCCGAACCATAGGCTGATTTTCCTTCCTAGGCTTAAGGTTTGAGTTACGCCTAGGGTAAGGGCTCTATTAACCAGAAAGCCCTGAGTTCCAAGAACACAGCAGCTGCGAAGGACTAGCCAAGAAGAGCGCAAAAGTAGCACAACATGCCTGCCTCCACAGCTTTTTCCTTGGGGACATGCCTAATTCCTGGCTGATTTGCCTTTCTCGTCTTAGGGTTGGGGTTCGGCCTAGGGCTAGGATTTTTAAAATCAGGAAGCCCTGAGTTCCAGGCACACTGGAGCTGTGAAAGGCATCCAAAAGGGAGTGCAAAAGTGCCACAACATGGCTGCTTTCACGGCTTTTTCCTTGGCAAGAAGCCTAACACCAGGCTGATTTCCCTTCCCAGGGTTACTGTTAGGCTTAGGCCTAGGGCTAGGATTTTTGAAACTAGGAAGCCCTGGGCTCCAGGCACACTGCAGCTGTTCAAGGCATCCCAAGGGGAGTACAAAAGTGCAACAACATGGCAGCTTTCACAGCTTTTTCCTTGGCACCATCCCTATACCTAGGCTGATTTATCTGCCTAGGGTTAGGGTTAGGCTTCAGCCTAGGGCTTGGATTTCTTTAACCAGGAAGCCCTGAGTTCCAGGCTTACTTCATCTGCCAAAGGCATCCCAAAGGGAGTGCAGAAGTGCCACAACATGGCTGCTTTCACGGCTTTTCCCTTAGGAAGAACCCTAATACCCGGCTGATTTACCTTCCTAGGGTTACTGTTAGGCTTAGGCCTAGGACTTTTAAAACCAGGAAGCCCTGGGCTCCAGGCACACTGCAGCTGCGAAAGGCATCCCAAGGGGAGCGCAAAAGTGACGCAACTTGGCTGCCACCACTGATATTTCCATGAGAGCATCCCGAACCATAGGCTGATTTTCCTTCCTAGGCTTAAGGTTTGAGTTACGCCTAGGGTAAGGGCTCTATTAACCAGAAAGCCCTGAGTTCCAAGAACACAGCAGCTGCGAAGGACTAGCCAAGAAGAGCGCAAAAGTAGCACAACATGCCTGCCTCCACAGCTTTTTCCTTGGGGACATGCCTAATTCCTGGCTGATTTGCCTTTCTCGTCTTAGGGTTGGGGTTCGGCCTAGGGCTAGGATTTTTAAAATCAGGAAGCCCTGAGTTCCAGGCACACTGGAGCTGTGAAAGGCATCCAAAAGGGAGTGCAAAAGTGCCACAACATGGCTGCTTTCACGGCTTTTTCCTTGGCAAGAAGCCTAACACCAGGCTGATTTCCCTTCCCAGGGTTACTGTTAGGCTTAGGCCTAGGGCTAGGATTTTTGAAACTAGGAAGCCCTTAGCTCCAGGCACACTGCAGCTGTTCAAGGCATCCCAAGGGGAGTACAAAAGTGCAACAACATGGCAGCTTTCACAGCTTTTTCCTTGGCACCATCCCTATACCTAGGCTGATTTATCTGCCTAGGGTTAGGGTTAGCGTTAAGCCTAGGGCTTGGATTTCTTTAACCAGGAAGCCCTGAGTTCCAGGCTTACTTCATCTGCCAAAGGCATCCCAAAGGGAGTGCAGAAGTGCCACAACATGGCTGCTTTCACGGCTTTTCCCTTAGGAAGAACCCTAATACCCGGCTGATTTACCTTCCTAGGGTTACTGTTAGGCTTAGGCCTAGGACTTTTAAAACCAGGAAGCCCTGGGCTCCAGGCACACTGCAGCTGCGAAAGGCATCCCAAGGGGAGCGCAAAAGTGATGCAACTTGGCTGCCACCACTGATATTTCCATGAGACCATCCCGAACCATAGGCTGATTTTCCTTCCTAGGGTTAAGGTTTGAGTTACGCTTAGGGTAAGGGCTCTATTAACCAGAAAGCCCTGAGTTCCAAGAACACAGCAGCTGCGAAGGACTAGCCAAGAAGAGCGCAAAAGTAGCACAACATGCCTGCCTCCACAGCTTTTTCCTTGGGGACATGCCTAATTCCTGGCTGATTTGCCTTTCTCGTCTTAGGGTTGGGGTTCGGCCTAGGGCTAGGATTTTTAAAATCAGGAAGCCCTGAGTTCCAGGCACACTGGAGCTGTGAAAGGCATCCAAAAGGGAGTGCAAAAGTGCCACAACATGGCTGCTTTCACGGCTTTTTCCTTGGCAAGAAGCCTAACACCAGGCTGATTTACCTTCCCAGGGTTACTGTTAGGCTTTGGCCTAGGGCTAGGATTTTTGAAACTAGGAAGCCCTGGGCTCCAGGCACACTGCAGCTGTTCAAGGCATCCCAAGGGGAGTACAAAAGTGCAACAACATGGCAGCTTTCACAGCTTTTTCCTTGGCACCATCCCTATACCTAGGCTGATTTATCTGCCTAGGGTTAGGGTTAGCGTTAAGCCTAGGGCTTGGATTTCTTTAACCAGGAAGCCCTGAGTTCCAGGCTTACTTCATCTGCCAAAGGCATCCCAAAGGGAGTGCAGAAGTGCCACAACATGGCTGCTTTCACGGCTTTTCCCTTAGGAAGAACCCTAATACCCGGCTGATTTACCTTCCTAGGGTTACTGTTAGGCTTAGGCCTAGGACTTTTAAAACCAAGAAGCCCTGGGCTCCAGGCACACTGCAGCTGCGAAAGGCATCCCAAGGGGAGCGCAAAAGTGACGCAACTTGGCTGCCACCAGTGATATTTCCATGAGACCATCCCGAAACATAGGTTGATTTTCCTTCCTAGGGTTAAGGTTTGAGTTATGCCTAGGGTAAGGGCTCTATTAACCAGAAAGCCCTGAGTTCCAAGAACACAGCAGCTGCGAAGGACTACCCAAGAAGAGCGCAAAAGTACCACAACATGCCTGCCTCCACAGCTTTTTCCTTGGGGACATGCCTAATTCCTGGCTGATTTGCCTTTCTCGTCTTAGGGTTGGGGTTCGGCCTAGGGCTAGGATTTTTAAAATCAGGAAGCCCTGAGTTCCAGGCACACTGGAGCTGTGAAAGGCATCCAAAAGGGAGTGCAAAAGTGCCACAACATGGCTGCTTTCACGGCTTTTTCCTTGGCAAGAAGCCTAACACCAGGCTGATTTACCTTCCCAGGGTTACTGTTAGGCTTTGGCCTAGGGCTAGGATTTTTGATACTAGGAAGCCCTGGGCTCCAGGCACACTGCAGCTGTTCAAGGCATCCCAAGGGGAGTACAAAAGTGCAACAACATGGCAGCTTTCACAGCTTTTTCCTTGGCACCATCCCTATACCTAGGCTGATTTATCTGCCTAGGGTTAGGGTTAGGCTTCAGCCTAGGGCTTGGATTTCTTTAACCAGGAAGCCCTGAGTTCCAGGCTTACTTCATCTGCCAAAGGCATCCCAAAGGGAGTGCAGAAGTGCCACAACATGGCTGCTTTCACGGCTTTTCCCTTAGGAAGAACCCTAATACCCAGCTGATTTACCTTCCTAGGGTTACTGTTAGGCTTAGGCCTAGGACTTTTAAAACCAGGAAGCCCTGGGCTCCAGGCACACTGCAGCTGCGAAAGGCATCCCAAGGGGAGCGCAAAAGTGACGCAACTTGGCTGCCACCACTGATATTTCCATGAGACCATCCCGAACCATAGGTTGATTTTCCTTCCTAGGGTTAAGGTTTGAGTTATGCCTAGGGTAAGGGTTCTATTAACCAGAAAGCCCTGAGTTCCAAGAACACAGCAGCTGCGAAGGACTAGCCAAGAAGAGCGCAAAAGTAGCACAACATGCCTGCCTCCACAGCTTTTTCCTTGGGGACATGCCTAATTCCTGGCTGATTTGCCTTTCTCGTCTTAGGGTTGGGGTTCGGCCTAGGGCTAGGATTTTTAAAATCAGGAAGCCCTGAGTTCCAGGCACACTGGAGCTGTGAAAGGCATCCAAAAGGGAGTGCAAAAGTGCCACAACATGGCTGCTTTCACGGCTTTTTCCTTGGCAAGAAGCCTAACACCAGGCTGATTTACCTTCCCAGGGTTACTGTTAGGCTTAGGCCTAGGGCTAGGATTTTTGAAACTAGGAAGCCCTGGGCTCCAGCCACACTGCAGCTGTTCAAGGCATCCCAAGGGGAGTACAAAAGTGCAACAACATGGCAGCTTTCACAGCTTTTTCCTTGGCACCATCCCTATACCTAGGCTGATTTATCTGCCTAGGGTTAGGGTTAGGCTTCAGCCTAGGGCTTGGATTTCTTTAACCAGGAAGCCCTGAGTTCCAGGCTTACTTCATCTGCCAAAGGCATCCCAAAGGGAGTGCAGAAGTGCCACAACATGGCTGCTTTCACGGCTTTTCCCTTAGGAAGAACCCTAATACCCGGCTGATTTACCTTCCTAGGGTTACTGTTAGGCTTAGGCCTAGGACTTTTAAAACCAAGAAGCCCTGGGCTCTAGGCACACTGCAGCTGCGAAAGGCATCCCAAGGGGAGCGCAAAAGTGACGCAACTTGGCTGCCACCAGTGATATTTCCATGAGACCATCCCGAACCTTAGGCTCATTTTCCTTCCTAGGCTTAAGGTTTGAGTTATGCCTAGGGTAAGGGCTCTATTAACCAGAAAGCCCTGAGTTCCAAGAACACAGCAGCTGCGAAGGACTAGCCAAGAAGAGCGCAAAAGTACCACAACATGCCTGCCTCCACAGCTTTTTCCTTGGGGACATGCCTAATTCCTGGCTGATTTGCCTTTCTCGTCTTAGGGTTGGGGTTCGGCCTAGGGCTAGGATTTTTAAAATCAGGAAGCCCTGAGTTCCAGGCACACTGCAGCTGTGAAAGGCATCCAAAAGGGAGTGCAAAAGTGCCACAACATGGCTGCTTTCACGGCTTTTTCCTTGGCAAGAAGCCTAACACCAGGCTGATTTACCTTCCCAGGGTTACTGTTAGGCTTATGCCTAGGGCTAGGATTTTTGAAACTAGGAAGCCCTGGGCTCCAGCCACACTGCAGCTGTTCAAGGCATCCCAAGGGGAGTACAAAAGTGCAACAACATGGCAGCTTTCACCGCTTTTTCCTTGGCACCATCCCTATACCTAGGCTGATTTATCTGCCTAGGGTTAGGGTTAGGGTTCAGCCTAGGGCTTGGATTTCTTTAACCAGGAAGCCCTGAGTTCCAGGCTTACTTCATCTGCCAAAGGCATCCCAAAGGGAGTGCAGAAGTGCCACAACATGGCTGCTTTCACGGCTTTTCCCTTAGGAAGAACCCTAATACCCGGCTGATTTACCTTCCTAGGGTTACTGTTAGGCTTAGGCCTAGGACTTTTAAAACCAGGAAGCCCTGGGCTCCAGGCACACTGCAGCTGCGAAAGGCATCCCAAGGGGAGCGCAAAAGTGACGCAACTTGGCTGCCACCACTGATATTTCCATGAGACCATCCCGAACCATAGGCTGATTTTCCTTCCTAGGGTTAAGGTTTGAGTTATGCCTAGGGTAAGGGCTCTATTAACCAGAAAGCCCTGAGTTCCAAGAACACAGCAGCTGCGAAGGACTAGCCAAGAAGAGCGCAAAAGTAGCACAACATGCCTGCCTCCACAGCTTTTTCCTTGGGGACATGCCTAATTCCTGGCTGATTTGCCTTTCTCGTCTTAGGGTTGGGGTTCGGCCTAGGGCTAGGATTTTTAAAATCAGGAAGCCCTGAGTTCCAGGCACACTGCAGCTGTGAAAGGCATCCAAAAGGGAGTGCAAAAGTGCCACAACATGGCTGCTTTCACGGCTTTTTCCTTGGCAAGAAGCCTAACACCAGGCTGATTTACCTTCCCAGGGTTACTGTTAGGCTTAGGCCTAGGGCTAGGATTTTTGAAACTAGGAAGCCCTGGGCTCCAGGCACACTGCAGCTGTTCAAGGCATCCCAAGGGGAGTACAAAAGTGCAACAACATGGCAGCTTTCACAGCTTTTTCCTTGGCACCATCCCTATACCTAGGCTGATTTATCTGCCTAGGGTTAGGGTTAGGGTTCAGCCTAGGGCTTGGATTTCTTTAACCAGGAAGCCCTGAGTTCCAGGCTTACTTCATCTGCCAAAGGCATCCCAAAGGGAGTGCAGAAGTGCCACAACATGGCTGCTTTCACGGCTTTTCCCTTAGGAAGAACCCTAATACCCGGCTGATTTACCTTCCTAGGGTTACTGTTAGGCTTAGGCCTAGGACTTTTAAAACCAAGAAGCCCTGGGCTCCAGGCACACTGCAGCTGCGAAAGGCATCCCAAGGGGAGCGCAAAAGTGACGCAACTTGGCTGCCACCAGTGATATTTCCATGAGACCATCCCGAAACATAGGTTGATTTTCCTTCCTAGGGTTAAGGTTTGAGTTATGCCTAGGGTAAGGGCTCTATTAACCAGAAAGCCCTGAGTTCCAAGAACACAGCAGCTGCGAAGGACTAGCCAAGAAGAGCGCAAAAGTACCACAACATGCCTGCCTCCACAGCTTTTTCCTTGGGGACATGCCTAATTCCTGGCTGATTTGCATTTCTTGTCATAGGGTTGGGGTTCGGCCTAGGGCTAGGATTTTTAAAATCAGGAAGCCCTGAGTTCCAGGCACACTGGAGCTGTGAAAGGCATCCAAAAGGGAGTGCAAAAGTGCCACAACATGGCTGCTTTCACGGCTTTTTCCTTGGCAAGAAGCCTAACACCAGGCTGATTTCCCTCCCCAGGATTACTGTTAGGCTTAGGCCTAGAGCTAGGATTTTTGAAACTAGGAAGCCCTGGGCTCCAGCCACACTGCAGCTGTTCAAGGCATCCCAAGGGGAGTACAAAAGTGCAACAACATGGCAGCTTTCACAGCTTTTTCCTTGGCACCATCCCTATACCTAGGCTGATTTATCTGCCTAGGGTTAGGGTTAGGGTTCAGCCTAGGGCTTGGATTTCTTTAACCAGGAAGCCCTGAGTTCCAGGCTTACTTCATCTGCCAAAGGCATCCCAAAGGGAGTGCAGAAGTGCCACAACATGGCTGCTTTCACGGCTTTTCCCTTAGGAAGAACCCTAATACCCGGCTGATTTACCTTCCTAGGGTTACTGTTAGGCTTAGGCCTAGGACTTTTAAAACCAGGAAGCCCTGGGCTCTAGGCACACTGCAGCTGCGAAAGGCATCCCAAGGGGAGCGCAAAAGTGACGCAACTTGGCTGCCACCACTGATATTTCCATGAGACCATCCCGAACCATAGGCTGATTTTCCTTCCTAGGGTTAAAGTTTGAGTTACGCCTAGGGTAAGGGTTCTATTAACCAAAAAGCCCTGAGTTCCAAGAACACAGCAGCTGCGAAGGACTAGCCAAGAAGAGCGCAAAAGTAGCACAACATGCCTGCCTCCACAGCTTTTTCCTTGGGGACATGCCTAATTCCTGGCTGATTTGCCTTTCTCGTCTTAGGGTTGGGGTTCGGCCTAGGGCTAGGATTTTTAAAATCAGGAAGCCCTGAGTTCCAGGCACACTGCAGCTGTGAAAGGCATCCAAAAGGGAGTGCAAAAGTGCCACAACATGGCTGCTTTCACGGCTTTTTCCTTGGCAAGAAGCCTAACACCAGGCTGATTTACCTTCCCAGGGTTACTGTTAGGCTTAGGCCTAGGGCTAGGATTTTTGAAACTAGGAAGCCCTGGGCTCCAGGCACACTGCAGCTGTTCAAGGCATCCCAAGGGGAGTACAAAAGTGCAACAACATGGCAGCTTTCACAGCTTTTTCCTTGGCACCATCCCTATACCTAGGCTGATTTATCTGCCTAGGGTTAGGGTTAGGCTTCAGCCTAGGGCTTGGATTTCTTTAACCAGGAAGCCCTGAGTTCCAGGCTTACTTCATCTGCCAAAGGCATCCCAAAGGGAGTGCAGAAGTGCCACAACATGGCTGCTTTCACGGCTTTTCCCTTAGGAAGAACCCTAATACCCGGCTGATTTACCTTCCTAGGGTTACTGTTAGGCTTAGGCCTAGGACTTTTAAAACCAGGAAGCCCTGGTCTCCAGGCACACTGCAGCTGCGAAAGGCATCCCAAGGGGAGCGCAAAAGTGACGCAACTTGGCTGCCACCACTGATATTTCCATGAGAGCATCCCGAACCATAGGCTGATTTTCCTTCCTAGGGTTAAGGTTTGAGTTACGCCTAGGGTAAGGGCTCTATTAACCAGAAAGCCCTGAGTTCCAAGAACACAGCAGCTGCGAAGGACTAGCCAAGAAGAGCGCAAAAGTAGCACAACATGCCTGCCTCCACAGCTTTTTCCTTGGGGACATGCCTAATTCCTGGCTGATTTGCCTTTCTCGTCTTAGGGTTGGGGTTTGGCCTAGGGCTAGGATTTTTAAAATCAGGAAGCCCTGAGTTCCAGGCACACTGGAGCTGTGAAAGGCATCCAAAGGGAGTGCAAAAGTGCCACAACATGGCTGCTTTCACGGCTTTTTCCTTGGCAAGAAGCCTAACACCAGGCTGATTTCCCTTCCCAGGGTTACTGTTAGGCTTAGGCCTAGGGCTAGGATTTTTGAAACTAGGAAGCCCTGGGCTCCAGGCACACTGCAGCTGTTCAAGGCATCCCAAGGGGAGTACAAAAGTGCAACAACATGGCAGCTTTCACAGCTTTTTCCTTGGCACCATCCCTATACCTAGGCTGATTTATCTGCCTAGGGTTAGGGTTAGGCTTCAGCCTAGGGCTTGGATTTCTTTAACCAGGAAGCCCTGAGTTCCAGGCTTACTTCATCTGCCAAAGGCATCCCAAAGGGAGTGCAGAAGTGCCACAACATGGCTGCTTTCACGGCTTTTCCCTTAGGAAGAACCCTAATACCCGGCTGATTTACCTTCCTAGGGTTACTGTTAGGCTTAGGCCTAGGACTTTTAAAACCAGGAAGCCCTGGGCTCTAGGCACACTGCAGCTGCGAAAGGCATCCCAAGGGGAGCGCAAAAGTGATGCAACTTGGCTGCCACCACTGATATTTCCATGAGACCATCCCGAACCTTAGGCTCATTTTCCTTCCTAGGCTTAAGGTTTGAGTTATGCCTAGGGTAAGGGCTCTATTAACCAGAAAGCCCTGAGTTCCAAGAACACAGCAGCTGCGAAGGACTACCCAAGAAGAGCGCAAAAGTACCACAACATGCCTGCCTCCACAGCTTTTTCCTTGGGGACATGCCTAATTCCTGGCTGATTTGCATTTCTCGTCATAGGGTTGGGGTTCGGCCTAGGGCTAGGATTTTTAAAATCAGGAAGCCCTGAGTTCCAGGCACACTGCAGCTGTGAAAGGCATCCAAAAGGGAGTGCAAAAGTGCCACAACATGGCTGCTTTCACGGCTTTTTCCTTGGCAAGAAGCCTAACACCAGGCTGATTTACCTTCCCAGGGTTACTGTTAGGCTTAGGCCTAGGGCTAGGATTTTTGAAACTAGGAAGCCCTGGGCTCCAGGCACACTGCAGCTGTTCAAGGCATCCCAAGGGGAGTACAAAAGTGCAACAACATGGCAGCTTTCACAGCTTTTTCCTTGGCACCATCCCTATACCTAGGCTGATTTATCTGCCTAGGGTTAGGGTTAGGGTTCAGCCTAGGGCTTGGATTTCTTTAACCAGGAAGCCCTGAGTTCCAGGCTTACTTCGTCTGCCAAAGGCATCCCAAAGGGAGTGCAGAAGTGCCACAACATGGCTGCTTTCACGGCTTTTCCCTTAGGAAGAACCCTAATACCCGGCTGATTTACCTTCCTAGGGTTACTGTTAGGCTTAGGCCTAGGACTTTTAAAACCAGGAAGCCCTGGGCTCCAGGCACACTGCAGCTGCGAAAGGCATCCCAAGGGGAGCGCAAAAGTGACGCAACTTGGCTGCCACCACTGATATTTCCATGAGACCATCCCGAACCATAGGTTGATTTTCCTTCCTAGGGTTAAGGTTTGAGTTATGCCTAGGGTAAGGGCTCTATTAACCAGAAAGCCCTGAGTTCCAAGAACACAGCAGCTGCGAAGGACTACCCAAGAAGAGCGCAAAAGTAGCACAACATGCCTGCCTCCACAGCTTTTTCCTTGGGGACATGCCTAATTCCTGGCTGATTTGCCTTTCTCGTCTTAGGGTTGGGGTTCGGCCTAGGGCTAGGATTTTTAAAATCAGGAAGCCCTGAGTTCCAGGCACACTGGAGCTGTGAAAGGCATCCAAAAGGGAGTGCAAAAGTGCCACAACATGGCTGCTTTCACGGCTTTTTCCTTGGCAAGAAGCCTAACACCAGGCTGATTTACCTTCCCAGGGTTACTGTTAGGCTTAGGCCTAGGGCTAGGATTTTTGAAACTAGGAAGCCCTGGGCTCCAGGCACACTGCAGCTGTTCAAGGCATCCCAAGGGGAGTACAAAAGTGCAACAACATGGCAGCTTTCACAGCTTTTTCCTTGGCACCATCCCTATACCTAGGCTGATTTATCTGCCTAGGGTTAGGGTTAGGGTTCAGCCTAGGGCTTGGATTTCTTTAACCAGGAAGCCCTGAGTTCCAGGCTTACTTCGTCTGCCAAAGGCATCCCAAAGGGAGTGCAGAAGTGCCACAACATGGCTGCTTTCACGGCTTTTCCCTTAGGAAGAACCCTAATACCCGGCTGATTTACCTTCCTAGGGTTACTGTTAGGCTTAGGCCTAGGACTTTTAAAACCAGGAAGCCCTGGGCTCCAGGCACACTGCAGCTGCGAAAGGCATCCCAAGGGGAGCGCAAAAGTGACGCAACTTGGCTGCCACCACTGATATTTCCATGAGACCATCCCGAACCATAGGTTGATTTTCCTTCCTAGGGTTAAGGTTTGAGTTATGCCTAGGGTAAGGGCTCTATTAACCAGAAAGCCCTGAGTTCCAAGAACACAGCAGCTGCGAAGGACTACCCAAGAAGAGCGCAAAAGTAGCACAACATGCCTGCCTCCACAGCTTTTTCCTTGGGGACATGCCTAATTCCTGGCTGATTTGCCTTTCTCGTCTTAGGGTTGGGGTTCGGCCTAGGGCTAGGATTTTTAAAATCAGGAAGCCCTGAGTTCCAGGCACACTGGAGCTGTGAAAGGCATCCAAAAGGGAGTGCAAAAGTGCCACAACATGGCTGCTTTCACGGCTTTTTCCTTGGCAAGAAGCCTAACACCAGGCTGATTTACCTTCCCAGGGTTACTGTTAGGCTTAGGCCTAGGGCTAGGATTTTTGAAACTAGGAAGCCCTGGGCTCCAGGCACACTGCAGCTGTTCAAGGCATCCCAAGGGGAGTACAAAAGTGCAACAACATGGCAGCTTTCACAGCTTTTTCCTTGGCACCATCCCTATACCTAGGCTGATTTATCTGCCTAGGGTTAGGGTTAGGGTTCAGCCTAGGGCTTGGATTTCTTTAACCAGGAAGCCCTGAGTTCCAGGCTTACTTCATCTGCCAAAGGCATCCCAAAGGGAGTGCAGAAGTGCCACAACATGGCTGCTTTCACGGCTTTTCCCTTAGGAAGAACCCTAATACCCGGCTGATTTACCTTCCTAGGGTTACTGTTAGGCTTAGGCCTAGGACTTTTAAAACCAGGAAGCCCTGGTCTCCAGGCACACTGCAGCTGCGAAAGGCATCCCAAGGGGAGCGCAAAAGTGACGCAACTTGGCTGCCACCACTGATATTTCCATGAGACCATCCCGAACCATAGGTTGATTTTCCTTCCTAGGGTTAAGGTTTGAGTTATGCCTAGGGTAAGGGCTCTATTAACCAGAAAGCCCTGAGTTCCAAGAACACAGCAGCTGCGAAGGACTAGCCAAGAAGAGCGCAAAAGTAGCACAACATGCCTGCCTCCACAGCTTTTTCCTTGGGGACATGCCTAATTCCTGGCTGATTTGCCTTTCTCGTCTTAGGGTTGGGGTTCGGCCTAGGGCTAGGATTTTTAAAATCAGGAAGCCCTGAGTTCCAGGCACACTGGAGCTGTGAAAGGCATCCAAAAGGGAGTGCAAAAGTGCCACAACATGGCTGCTTTCACGGCTTTTTCCTTGGCAAGAAGCCTAACACCAGGCTGATTTACCTTCCCAGGGTTACTGTTAGGCTTAGGCCTAGGGCTAGGATTTTTGAAACTAGGAAGCCCTTAGCTCCAGGCACACTGCAGCTGTTCAAGGCATCCCAAGGGGAGTACAAAAGTGCAACAACATGACAGCTTTCACAGCTTTTTCCTTGGCACCATCCCTATACCTAGGCTGATTTATCTGCCTAGGGTTAGGGTTAGCGTTAAGCCTAGGGCTTGGATTTCTTTAACCAGGAAGCCCTGAGTTCCAGGCTTACTTCATCTGCCAAAGGCATCCCAAAGGGAGTGCAGAAGTGCCACAACATGGCTGCTTTCACGGCTTTTCCCTTAGGAAGAACCCTAATACCCGGCTGATTTACCTTCCTAGGGTTACTGTAAGGCTTAGGCCTAGGACTTTTAAAACCAGGAAGCCCTGGGCTCCAGGCACACTGCAGCTGCAAAAGGCATCCCAAGGGGAGCGCAAAAGTGACGCAACTTGGCTGCCACCACTGATATTTCCATGAGACCATCCCGAACCTTAGGCTGATTTTCCTTCCTAGGGTTAAAGTTTGAGTTATGCCTAGGGTAAGGGCTCTATTAACCAGAAAGCCCTGAGTTCCAAGAACACAGCAGCTGCGAAGGACTAGCCAAGAAGAGCGCAAAAGTAGCACAACATGCCTGCCTCCACAGCTTTTTCCTTGGGGACATGCCTAATTCCTGGCTGATTTGCCTTTCTCGTCTTAGGGTTGGGGTTCGGCCTAGGGCTAGGATTTTTAAAAGCAGGAAGCCCTGAGTTCCAGGCACACTGGAGCTGTGAAAGGCATCCAAAAGGGAGTGCAAAAGTGCCACAACATGGCTGCTTTCACGGCTTTTTCCTTGGCAAGAAGCCTAACACCAGGCTGATTTCCCTTCCCAGGGTTACTGTTAGGCTTAGGCCTAGGGCTAGGATTTTTGAAACTAGGAAGCCCTGGGCTCCAGGCACACTGCAGCTGTTCAAGGCATCCCAAGGGGAGTACAAAAGTGCAACAACATGGCAGCTTTCACAGCTTTTTCCTTGGCACCATTCCTATACCTAGGCTGATTTATCTGCCTAGGGTTAGGGTTAGGGTTCAGCCTAGGGCTTGGATTTCTTTAACCAGGAAGCCCTGAGTTCCAGGCTTACTTCATCTGCCAAAGGCATCCCAAAGGGAGTGCAGAAGTGCCACAACATGGCTGCTTTCACGGCTTTTCCCTTAGGAAGAACCCTAATACCCGGCTGATTTACCTTCCTAGGGTTACTGTTAGGCTTAGGCCTAGGACTTTTAAAACCAGGAAGCCCTGGGCTCTAGGCACACTGCAGCTGCGAAAGGCATCCCAAGGGGAGCGCAAAAGTGACGCAACTTGGCTGCCACCACTGATATTTCCATGAGACCATCCCGAACCATAGGCTGATTTTCCTTCCTAGGGTTAAAGTTTGAGTTACGCCTAGGGTAAGGGCTCTATTAACCAGAAAGCCCTGAGTTCCAAGAACACAGCAGCTGCGAAGGACTAGCCAAGAAGAGCGCAAAAGTAGCACAACATGCCTGCCTCCACAGCTTTTTCCTTGGGGACATGCCTAATTCCTGGCTGATTTGCCTTTCTCGTCTTAGGGTTGGGGTTCGGCCTAGGGCTAGGATTTTTAAAATCAGGAAGCCCTGAGTTCCAGGCACACTGGAGCTGTGAAAGGCATCCAAAAGGGAGTGCAAAAGTGCCACAACATGGCTGCTTTCACGGCTTTTTCCTTGGCAAGAAGCCTAACACCAGGCTGATTTACCTTCCCAGGGTTACTGTTAGGCTTAGGCCTAGGGCTAGGATTTTTGAAACTAGGAAGCCCTTAGCTCCAGGCACACTGCAGCTGTTCAAGGCATCCCAAGGGGAGTACAAAAGTGCAACAACATGGCAGCTTTCACAGCTTTTTCCTTGGCACCATCCCTATACCTAGGCTGATTTATCTGCCTAGGGTTAGGGTTAGGCTTCAGCCTAGGGCTTGGATTTCTTTAACCAGGAAGCCCTGAGTTCCAGGCTTACTTCATCTGCCAAAGGCATCCCAAAGGGAGTGCAGAAGTGCCACAACATGGCTGCTTTCACGGCTTTTCCCTTAGGAAGAACCCTAATACCCGGCTGATTTACCTTCCTAGGGTTACTGTTAGGCTTAGGCCTAGGACTTTTAAAACCAGGAAGCCCTGGGCTCCAGGCACACTGCAGCTGCGAAAGGCATCCCAAGGGGAGCGCAAAAGTGACGCAACTTGGCTGCCACCAGTGATATTTCCATGAGACCATCCCGAACCATAGGTTGATTTTCCTTCCTAGGGTTAAGGTTTGAGTTATGCCTAGGGTAAGGGCTCTATTAACCAGAAAGCCCTGAGTTCCAAGAACACAGCAGCTGCGAAGGACTAGCCAAGAAGAGCGCAAAAGTAGCACAACATGCCTGCCTCCACAGCTTTTTCCTTGGGGACATGCCTAATTCCTGGCTGATTTGCCTTTCTCGTCTTATGGTTGGGGTTCGGCCTAGGGCTAGGATTTTTAAAATCAGGAAGCCCTGAGTTCCAGGCACACTGCAGCTGTGAAAGGCATCCAAAAGGGAGTGCAAAAGTGCCACAACATGGCTGCTTTCACGGCTTTTTCCTTGGCAAGAAGCCTAACACCAGGCTGATTTACCTTCCCAGGGTTACTGTTAGGCTTAGGCCTAGGGCTAGGATTTTTGAAACTAGGAAGCCCTTAGCTCCAGGCACACTGCAGCTGTTCAAGGCATCCCAAGGGGAGTACAAAAGTGCAACAACATGACAGCTTTCACAGCTTTTTCCTTGGCACCATCCCTATACCTAGGCTGATTTATCTGCCTAGGGTTAGGGTTAGCGTTAAGCCTAGGGCTTGGATTTCTTTAACCAGGAAGCCCTGAGTTCCAGGCTTACTTCATCTGCCAAAGGCATCCCAAAGGGAGTGCAGAAGTGCCACAACATGGCTGCTTTCACGGCTTTTCCCTTAGGAAGAACCCTAATACCCGGCTGATTTACCTTCCTAGGGTTACTGTAAGGCTTAGGCCTAGGACTTTTAAAACCAGGAAGCCCTGGGCTCCAGGCACACTGCAGCTGCAAAAGGCATCCCAAGGGGAGCGCAAAAGTGACGCAACTTGGCTGCCACCACTGATATTTCCATGAGACCATCCCGAACCTTAGGCTGATTTTCCTTCCTAGGGTTAAAGTTTGAGTTATGCCTAGGGTAAGGGCTCTATTAACCAGAAAGCCCTGAGTTCCAAGAACACAGCAGCTGCGAAGGACTAGCCAAGAAGAGCGCAAAAGTAGCACAACATGCCTGCCTCCACAGCTTTTTCCTTGGGGACATGCCTAATTCCTGGCTGATTTGCCTTTCTCGTCTTAGGGTTGGGGTTTGGCCTAGGGCTAGGATTTTTAAAATCAGGAAGCCCTGAGTTCCAGGCACACTGGAGCTGTGAAAGGCATCCAAAAGGGAGTGCAAAAGTGCCACAACATGGCTGCTTTCACGGCTTTTTCCTTGGCAAGAAGCCTAACACCAGGCTGATTTCCCTTCCCAGGGTTACTGTTAGGCTTAGGCCTAGGGCTAGGATTTTTGAAACTAGGAAGCCCTGGGCTCCAGGCACACTGCAGCTGTTCAAGGCATCCCAAGGGGAGTACAAAAGTGCAACAACATGGCAGCTTTCACAGCTTTTTCCTTGGCACCATTCCTATACCTAGGCTGATTTATCTGCCTAGGGTTAGGGTTAGGGTTCAGCCTAGGGCTTGGATTTCTTTAACCAGGAAGCCCTGAGTTCCAGGCTTACTTCATCTGCCAAAGGCATCCCAAAGGGAGTGCAGAAGTGCCACAACATGGCTGCTTTCACGGCTTTTCCCTTAGGAAGAACCCTAATACCCGGCTGATTTACCTTCCTAGGGTTACTGTTAGGCTTAGGCCTAGGACTTTTAAAACCAGGAAGCCCTGGGCTCTAGGCACACTGCAGCTGCGAAAGGCATCCCAAGGGGAGCGCAAAAGTGACGCAACTTGGCTGCCACCACTGATATTTCCATGAGACCATCCCGAACCATAGGCTGATTTTCCTTCCTAGGGTTAAAGTTTGAGTTACGCCTAGGGTAAGGGCTCTATTAACCAGAAAGCCCTGAGTTCCAAGAACACAGCAGCTGCGAAGGACTAGCCAAGAAGAGCGCAAAAGTAGCACAACATGCCTGCCTCCACAGCTTTTTCCTTGGGGACATGCCTAATTCCTGGCTGATTTGCCTTTCTCGTCTTAGGGTTGGGGTTCGGCCTAGGGCTAGGATTTTTAAAATCAGGAAGCCCTGAGTTCCAGGCACACTGGAGCTGTGAAAGGCATCCAAAAGGGAGTGCAAAAGTGCCACAACATGGCTGCTTTCACGGCTTTTTCCTTGGCAAGAAGCCTAACACCAGGCTGATTTACCTTCCCAGGGTTACTGTTAGGCTTAGGCCTAGGGCTAGGATTTTTGAAACTAGGAAGCCCTTAGCTCCAGGCACACTGCAGCTGTTCAAGGCATCCCAAGGGGAGTACAAAAGTGCAACAACATGGCAGCTTTCACAGCTTTTTCCTTGGCACCATCCCTATACCTAGGCTGATTTATCTGCCTAGGGTTAGGGTTAGGCTTCAGCCTAGGGCATGGATTTCTTTAACCAGGAAGCCCTGAGTTCCAGGCTTACTTCATCTGCCAAAGGCATCCCAAAGGGAGTGCAGAAGTGCCACAACATGGCTGCTTTCACGGCTTTTCCCTTAGGAAGAACCCTAATACCCGGCTGATTTACCTTCCTAGGGTTACTGTTAGGCTTAGGCCTAGGACTTTTAAAACCAGGAAGCCCTGGGCTCCAGGCACACTGCAGCTGCGAAAGGCATCCCAAGGGGAGCGCAAAAGTGACGCAACTTGGCTGCCACCACTGATATTTCCATGAGACCATCCCGAACCATAGGCTGATTTTCCTTCCTAGGGTTAAGGTTTGAGTTACGCTTAGGGTAAGGGCTCTATTAACCAGAAAGCCCTGAGTTCCAAGAACACAGCAGCTGCGAAGGACTACCCAAGAAGAGCGCAAAAGTAGCACAACATGCCTGCCTCCACAGCTTTTTCCTTGGGGACATGCCTAATTCCTGGCTGATTTGCCTTTCTCGTCTTAGGGTTGGGGTTCGGCCTAGGGCTAGGATTTTTAAAATCAGGAAGCCCTGAGTTCCAGGCACACTGCAGCTGTGAAAGGCATCCAAAAGGGAGTGCAAAAGTGCCACAACATGGCTGCTTTCACGGCTTTTTCCTTGGCAAGAAGCCTAACACCAGGCTGATTTCCCTTCCCAGGGTTACTGTTAGGCTTAGGCCTAGGGCTAGGATTTTTGAAACTAGGAAGCCCTGGGCTCCAGGCACACTGCAGCTGTTCAAGGCATCCCAAGGGGAGTACAAAAGTGCAACAACATGGCAGCTTTCACAGCTTTTTCCTTGGCACCATTCCTATACCTAGGCTGATTTATCTGCCTAGGGTTAGGGTTAGGGTTCAGCCTAGGGCTTGGATTTCTTTAACCAGGAAGCCCTGAGTTCCAGGCTTACTTCATCTGCCAAAGGCATCCCAAAGGGAGTGCAGAAGTGCCACAACATGGCTGCTTTCACGGCTTTTCCCTTAGGAAGAACCCTAATACCCGGCTGATTTACCTTCCTAGGGTTACTGTTAGGCTTAGGCCTAGGACTTTTAAAACCAAGAAGCCCTGGGCTCCAGGCACACTGCAGCTGCGAAAGGCATCCCAAGGGGAGCGAAAAAGTGACGCAACTTGGCTGCCACCACTGATATTTCCATGAGACCATCCCGAACCATAGGTTGATTTTCCTTCCTAGGGTTAAGGTTTGAGTTATGCCTAGGGTAAGGGTTCTATTAACCAAAAAGCCCTGAGTTGCAAGAACACAGCAGCTGCGAAGGACTAGCCAAGAAGAGCGCAAAAGTAGCACAACATGCCTGCCTCCACAGCTTTTTCCTTGGGGACATGCCTAATTCCTGGCTGATTTGCCTTTCTCGTCTTAGGGTTGGGGTTCGGCCTAGGGCTAGGATTTTTAAAATCAGGAAGCCCTGAGTTCCAGGCACACTGCAGCTGTGAAAGGCATCCAAAAGGGAGTGCAAAAGTGCCACAACATGGCTGCTTTCACGGCTTTTTCCTTGGCAAGAAGCCTAACACCAGGCTGATTTACCTTCCCAGGGTTACTGTTAGGCTTAGGCCTAGGGCTAGGATTTTTAAAACTAGGAAGCCCTGGGCTCCAGGCACACTGCAGCTGTTCAAGGCATCCCAAGGGGAGTACAAAAGTGCAACAACATGGCAGCTTTCACAGCTTTTTCCTTGGCACCATCCCTATACCTAGGCTGATTTATCTGCCTAGGGTTAGGGTTAGGCTTCAGCCTAGGGCTTGGATTTCTTTAACCAGGAAGCCCTGAGTTCCAGGCTTACTTCATCTGCCAAAGGCATCCCAAAGGGAGTGCAGAAGTGCCACAACATGGCTGCTTTCACGGCTTTTCCCTTAGGAAGAACCCTAATACCCGGCTGATTTACCTTCCTAGGGTTACTGTTAGGCTTAGGCCTAGGACTTTTAAAACCAAGAAGCCCTGGGCTCCAGGCACACTGCAGCTGCGAAAGGCATCCCAAGGGGAGCCCAAAAGTGATGCAACTTGGCTGCCACCACTGATATTTCCATGAGACCATCCCGAACCATAGGTTGATTTTCCTTCCTAGGGTTAAGGTTTGAGTTATGCCTAGGGTAAGGGCTCTATTAACCAGAAAGCCCTGAGTTCCAAGAACACAGCAGCTGCGAAGGACTAGCCAAGAAGTGCGCAAAAGTAGCACAACATGCCTGCCTCCACAGCTTTTTCCTTGGGGACATGCCTAATTCCTGGCTGATTTGCCTTTCTCGTCTTAGGGTTGGGGTTCGGCCTAGGGCTAGGATTTTTAAAATCAGGAAGCCCTGAGTTCCAGGCACACTGGAGCTGTGAAAGGCATCCAAAAGGGAGTGCAAAAGTGCCACAACATGGCTGCTTTCACGGCTTTTTCCTTGGCAAGAAGCCTAACACCAGGCTGATTTACCTTCCCAGGGTTACTGTTAGGCTTAGGCCTAGGGCTAGGATTTTTGAAACTAGGAAGCCCTTAGCTCCAGGCACACTGCAGCTGTTCAAGGCATCCCAAGGGGAGTACAAAAGTGCAACAACATGGCAGCTTTCACAGCTTTTTCCTTGGCACCATCCCTATACCTAGGCTGATTTATCTGCCTAGGGTTAGGGTTAGGGTTCAGCCTAGGGCTTGGATTTCTTTAACCAGGAAGCCCTGAGTTCCAGGCTTACTTCATCTGCCAAAGGCATCCCAAAGGGAGTGCAGAAGTGCCACAACATGGCTGCTTTCACGGCTTTTCCCTTAGGAAGAACCCTAATACCCGGCTGATTTACCTTCCTAGGGTTACTGTTAGGCTTAGGCCTAGGACTTTTAAAACCAGGAAGCCCTGGGCTCTAGGCACACTGCAGCTGCGAAAGGCATCCCAAGGGGAGCGCAAAAGTGACGCAACTTGGCTGCCACCACTGATATTTCCATGAGACCATCCCGAACCATAGGCTGATTTTCCTTCCTAGGGTTAAAGTTTGAGTTACGCCTAGGGTAAGGGCTCTATTAACCAGAAAGCCCTGAGTTCCAAGAACACAGCAGCTGCGAAGGACTAGCCAAGAAGAGCGCAAAAGTAGCACAACATGCCTGCCTCCACAGCTTTTTCCTTGGGGACATGCCTAATTCCTGGCTGATTTGCCTTTCTCGTCTTAGGGTTGGGGTTCGGCCTAGGGCTAGGATTTTTAAAAGCAGGAAGCCCTGAGTTCCAGGCACACTGGAGCTGTGAAAGGCATCCAAAAGGGAGTGCAAAAGTGCCACAACATGGCTGCTTTCACGGCTTTTTCCTTGGCAAGAAGCCTAACACCAGGCTGATTTACCTTCCCAGGGTTACTGTTAGGCTTAGGCCTAGGGCTAGGATTTTTGAAACTAGGAAGCCCTTAGCTCCAGGCACACTGCAGCTGTTCAAGGCATCCCAAGGGGAGTACAAAAGTGCAACAACATGGCAGCTTTCACAGCTTTTTCCTTGGCACCATCCCTATACCTAGGCTGATTTATCTGCCTAGGGTTAGGGTTAGGGTTCAGCCTAGGGCTTGGATTTCTTTAACCAGGAAGCCCTGAGTTCCAGGCTTACTTCATCTGCCAAAGGCATCCCAAAGGGAGTGCAGAAGTGCCACAACATGGCTGCTTTCACGGCTTTTCCCTTAGGAAGAACCCTAATACCCGGCTGATTTACCTTCCTAGGGTTACTGTTAGGCTTAGGCCTAGGACTTTTAAAACCAGGAAGCCCTGGGCTCCAGGCACACTGCAGCTGCGAAAGGCATCCCAAGGGGAGCGCAAAAGTGACGCAACTTGGCTGCCACCACTGATATTTCCATGAGACCATCCCGAACCATAGGCTGATTTTCCTTCCTAGGGTTAAGGTTTGAGTTACGCCTAGGGTAAGGGCTCTATTAACCAGAAAGCCCTGAGTTCCAAGAACACAGCAGCTGCAAAGGACTAGCCAAGAAGAGCGCAAAAGTAGCACAACATGCCTGCCTCCACAGCTTTTTCCTTGGGGACATGCCTAATTCCTGGCTGATTTGCCTTTCTCGTCTTAGGGTTGGGGTTCGGCCTAGGGCTAGGATTTTTAAAATCAGGAAGCCCTGAGTTCCAGGCACACTGGAGCTGTGAAAGGCATCCAAAAGGGAGTGCAAAAGTGCCACAACATGGCTGCTTTCACGGCTTTTTCCTTGGCAAGAAGCCTAACACCAGGCTGATTTACCTTCCCAGGGTTACTGTTAGGCTTAGGCCTAGGGCTAGGATTTTTAAAACTAGGAAGCCCTGGGCTCCAGGCACACTGCAGCTGTTCAAGGCATCCCAAGGGGAGTACAAAAGTGCAACAACATGGCAGCTTTCACAGCTTTTTCCTTGGCACCATCCCTATACCTAGGCTGATTTATCTGCCTAGGGTTAGGGTTAGGCTTCAGCCTAGGGCATGGATTTCTTTAACCAGGAAGCCCTGAGTTCCAGGCTTACTTCATCTGCCAAAGGCATCCCAAAGGGAGTGCAGAAGTGCCACAACATGGCTGCTTTCACGGCTTTTCCCTTAGGAAGAACCCTAATACCCGGCTGATTTACCTTCCTAGGGTTACTGTTAGGCTTAGGCCTAGGACTTTTAAAACCAGGAAGCCCTGGGCTCCAGGCACACTGCAGCTGCGAAAGGCATCCCAAGGGGAGCGCAAAAGTGACGCAACTTGGCTGCCACCACTGATATTTCCATGAGACCATCCCGAACCATAGGCTGATTTTCCTTCCTAGGGTTAAGGTTTGAGTTACGCTTAGGGTAAGGGCTCTATTAACCAGAAAGCCCTGAGTTCCAAGAACACAGCAGCTGCGAAGGACTACCCAAGAAGAGCGCAAAAGTAGCACAACATGCCTGCCTCCACAGCTTTTTCCTTGGGGACATGCCTAATTCCTGGCTGATTTGCCTTTCTCGTCTTAGGGTTGGGGTTCGGCCTAGGGCTAGGATTTTTAAAAGCAGGAAGCCCTGAGTTCCAGGCACACTGCAGCTGTGAAAGGCATCCAAAAGGGAGTGCAAAAGTGCCACAACATGGCTGCTTTCACGGCTTTTTCCTTGGCAAGAAGCCTAACACCAGGCTGATTTACCTTCCCAGGGTTACTGTTAGGCTTAGGCCTAGGGCTAGGATTTTTGAAACTAGGAAGCCCTGGGCTCCAGGCACACTGCAGCTGTTCAAGGCATCCCAAGGGGAGTACAAAAGTGCAACAACATGGCAGCTTTCACAGCTTTTTCCTTGGCACCATCCCTATACCTAGGCTGATTTATCTGCCTAGGGTTAGGGTTAGCGTTAAGCCTAGGGCTTGGATTTCTTTAACCAGGAAGCCCTGAGTTCCAGGCTTACTTCATCTGCCAAAGGCATCCCAAAGGGAGTGCAGAAGTGCCACAACATGGCTGCTTTCACGGCTTTTCCCTTAGGAAGAACCCTAATACCCGGCTGATTTACCTTCCTAGGGTTACTGTTAGGCTTAGGCCTAGGACTTTTAAAACCAAGAAGCCCTGGGCTCCAGGCACACTGCAGCTGCGAAAGGCATCCCAAGGGGAGCGCAAAAGTGACGCAACTTGGCTGCCACCACTGATATTTCCATGAGACCATCCCGAACCATAGGCTGATTTTCCTTCCTAGGGTTAAGGTTTGAGTTATGCCTAGGGTAAGGGCTCTATTAACCAGAAAGCCCTGAGTTCCAAGAACACAGCAGCTGCGAAGGACTAGCCAAGAAGAGCGCAAAAGTAGCACAACATGCCTGCCTCCACAGCTTTTTCCTTGGGGACATGCCTAATTCCTGGCTGATTTGCCTTTCTCGTCTTAGGGTTGGGATTCGGCCTAGGGCTAGGATTTTTAAAATCAGGAAGCCCTGAGTTCCAGGCACACTGGAGCTGTGAAAGGCATCCAAAAGGGAGTGCAAAAGTGCCACAACATGGCTGCTTTCACGGCTTTTTCCTTGGCAAGAAGCCTAACACCAGGCTGATTTCCCTTCCCAGGGTTACTGTTAGGCTTAGGCCTAGGGCTAGGATTTTTGAAACTAGGAAGCCCTGGGCTCCAGGCACACTGCAGCTGTTCAAGGCATCCCAAGGGGAGTACAAAAGTGCAACAACATGGCAGCTTTCACAGCTTTTTCCTTGGCACCATCCCTATACCTAGGCTGATTTATCTGCCTAGGGTTAGGGTTAGGCTTCAGCCTAGGGCTTGGATTTCTTTAACCAGGAAGCCCTGAGTTCCAGGCTTACTTCATCTGCCAAAGGCATCCCAAAGGGAGTGCAGAAGTGCCACAACATGGCTGCTTTCACGGCTTTTCCCTTAGGAAGAACCCTAATACCCGGCTGATTTACCTTCCTAGGGTTACTGTTAGGCTTAGGCCTAGGACTTTTAAAACCAGGAAGCCCTGGGCTCCAGGCACACTGCAGCTGCGAAAGGCATCCCAAGGGGAGCGCAAAAGTGACGCAACTTGGCTGCCACCACTGATATTTCCATGAGACCATCCCGAACCATAGGCTGATTTTCCTTCCTAGGCTTAAGGTTTGAGTTACGCCTAGGGTAAGGGCTCTATTAACCAGAAAGCCCTGAGTTCCAAGAACACAGCAGCTGCGAAGGACTAGCCAAGAAGAGCGCAAAAGTAGCACAACATGCCTGCCTCCACAGCTTTTTCCTTGGGGACATGCCTAATTCCTGGCTGATTTGCCTTTCTCGTCTTAGGGTTGGGGTTCGGCCTAGGGCTAGGATTTTTAAAATCAGGAAGCCCTGAGTTCCAGGCACACTGGAGCTGTGAAAGGCATCCAAAAGGGAGTGCAAAAGTGCCACAACATGGCTGCTTTCACGGCTTTTTCCTTGGCAAGAAGCCTAACACCAGGCTGATTTACCTTCCCAGGGTTACTGTTAGGCTTAGGCCTAGGGCTAGGATTTTTGAAACTAGGAAGCCCTTAGCTCCAGGCACACTGCAGCTGTTCAAGGCATCCCAAGGGGAGTACAAAAGTGCAACAACATGGCAGCTTTCACAGCTTTTTCCTTGGCACCATCCCTATACCTAGGCTGATTTATCTGCCTAGGGTTAGGGTTAGCGTTAAGCCTAGGGCTTGGATTTCTTTAACCAGGAAGCCCTGAGTTCCAGGCTTACTTCATCTGCCAAAGGCATCCCAAAGGGAGTGCAGAAGTGCCACAACATGGCTGCTTTCACGGCTTTTCCCTTAGGAAGAACCCTAATACCCGGCTGATTTACCTTCCTAGGGTTACTGTTAGGCTTAGGCCTAGGACTTTTAAAACCAGGAAGCCCTGGGCTCCAGGCACACTGCAGCTGCGAAAGGCATCCCAAGGGGAGCGCAAAAGTGACGCAACTTGGCTGCCACCACTGATATTTCCATGAGACCATCCCGAACCATAGGCTGATTTTCCTTCCTAGGCTTAAGGTTTGAGTTACGCCTAGGGTAAGGGCTCTATTAACCAGAAAGCCCTGAGTTCCAAGAACACAGCAGCTGCGAAGGACTAGCCAAGAAGAGCGCAAAAGTAGCACAACATGCCTGCCTCCACAGCTTTTTCCTTGGGGACATGCCTAATTCCTGGCTGATTTGCCTTTCTCGTCTTAGGGTTGGGGTTCGGCCTAGGGCTAGGATTTTTAAAATCAGGAAGCCCTGAGTTCCAGGCACACTGCAGCTGTGAAAGGCATCCAAAAGGGAGTGCAAAAGTGCCACAACATGGCTGCTTTCACGGCTTTTTCCTTGGCAAGAAGCCTAACACCAGGCTGATTTACCTTCCCAGGGTTACTGTTAGGCTTAGGCCTAGGGCTAGGATTTTTGAAACTAGGAAGCCCTTAGCTCCAGGCACACTGCAGCTGTTCAAGGCATCCCAAGGGGAGTACAAAAGTGCAACAACATGGCAGCTTTCACAGCTTTTTCCTTGGCACCATCCCTATACCTAGGCTGATTTATCTGCCTAGGGTTAGGGTTAGCGTTAAGCCTAGGGCTTGGATTTCTTTAACCAGGAAGCCCTGAGTTCCAGGCTTACTTCATCTGCCAAAGGCATCCCAAAGGGAGTGCAGAAGTGCCACAACATGGCTGCTTTCACGGCTTTTCCCTTAGGAAGAACCCTAATACCCGGCTGATTTACCTTCCTAGGGTTACTGTTAGGCTTAGGCCAAGGACTTTTAAAACCAGGAAGCCCTGGGCTCCAGGCACACTGCAGCTGCGAAAGGCATCCCAAGGGGAGCGCAAAAGTGATGCAACTTGGCTGCCACCACTGATATTTCCATGAGAGCATCCCGAACCATAGGCTGATTTTCCTTCCTAGGGTTAAGGTTTGAGTTACGCTTAGGGTAAGGGCTCTATTAACCAGAAAGCCCTGAGTTCCAAGAACACAGCAGCTGCGAAGGACTACCCAAGAAGAGCGCAAAAGTACCACAACATGCCTGCCTCCACAGCTTTTTCCTTGGGGACATGCCTAATTCCTGGCTGATTTGCCTTTCTCGTCTTAGGGTTGGGGTTCGGCCTAGGGCTAGGATTTTTAAAAGCAGGAAGCCCTGAGTTCCAGGCACACTGGAGCTGTGAAAGGCATCCAAAAGGGAGTGCAAAAGTGCCACAACATGGCTGCTTTCACGGCTTTTTCCTTGGCAAGAAGCCTAACACCAGGCTGATTTACCTTCCCAGGGTTACTGTTAGGCTTAGGCCTAGGGCTAGGATTTTTGAAACTAGGAAGCCCTGGGCTCCAGGCACACTGCAGCTGTTCAAGGCATCCCAAGGGGAGTACAAAAGTGCAACAACATGGCAGCTTTCACAGCTTTTTCCTTGGCACCATCCCTATACCTAGGCTGATTTATCTGCCTAGGGTTAGGGTTAGCGTTAAGCCTAGGGCTTGGATTTCTTTAACCAGGAAGCCCTGAGTTCCAGGCTTACTTCATCTGCCAAAGGCATCCCAAAGGGAGTGCAGAAGTGCCACAACATGGCTGCTTTCACGGCTTTTCCCTTAGGAAGAACCCTAATAGCCGGCTGATTTACCTTCCTAGGGTTACTGTTAGGCTTAGGCCTAGGACTTTTAAAACCAGGAAGCCCTGGGCTCCAGGCACACTGCAGCTGCGAAAGGCATCCCAAGGGGAGCGCAAAAGTGACGCAACTTGGCTGCCACCACTGATATTTCCATGAGACCATCCCGAACCATAGGTTGATTTTCCTTCCTAGGGTTAAGGTTTGAGTTATGCCTAGGGTAAGGGCTCTATTAACCAGAAAGCCCTGAGTTCCAAGAACACAGCAGCTGCGAAGGACTAGCCAAGAAGAGCGCAAAAGTAGCACAACATGCCTGCCTCCACAGCTTTTTCCTTGGGGACATGCCTAATTCCTGGCTGATTTGCCTTTCTCGTCTTAGGGTTGGGGTTCGGCCTAGGGCTAGGATTTTTAAAATCAGGAAGCCCTGAGTTCCAGGCACACTGCAGCTGTGAAAGGCATCCAAAAGGGAGTGCAAAAGTGCCACAACATGGCTGCTTTCACGGCTTTTTCCTTGGCAAGAAGCCTAACACCAGGCTGATTTACCTTCCCAGGGTTACTGTTAGGCTTAGGCCTAGGGCTAGGATTTTTGAAACTAGGAAGCCCTGGGCTCCAGGCACACTGCAGCTGTTCAAGGCATCCCAAGGGGAGTACAAAAGTGCAACAACATGGCAGCTTTCACAGCTTTTTCCTTGGCACCATCCCTATACCTAGGCTGATTTATCTGCCTAGGGTTAGGGTTAGCGTTAAGCCTAGGGCTTGGATTTCTTTAACCAGGAAGCCCTGAGTTCCAGGCTTACTTCATCTGCCAAAGGCATCCCAAAGGGAGTGCAGAAGTGCCACAACATGGCTGCTTTCACGGCTTTTCCCTTAGGAAGAACCCTAATACCCGGCTGATTTACCTTCCTAGGGTTACTGTTAGGCTTAGGCCTAGGACTTTTAAAACCAGGAAGCCCTGGGCTCCAGGCACACTGCAGCTGCGAAAGGCATCCCAAGGGGAGCGCAAAAGTGATGCAACTTGGCTGCCACCACTGATATTTCCATGAGACCATCCCGAACCATAGGCTGATTTTCCTTCCTAGGGTTAAGGTTTGAGTTACGCTTAGGGTAAGGGCTCTATTAACCAGAAAGCCCTGAGTTCCAAGAACACAGCAGCTGCGAAGGACTACCCAAGAAGAGCGCAAAAGTACCACAACATGCCTGCCTCCACAGCTTTTTCCTTGGGGACATGCCTAATTCCTGGCTGATTTGCCTTTCTCGTCTTAGGGTTGGGGTTCGGCCTAGGGCTAGGATTTTTAAAAGCAGGAAGCCCTGAGTTCCAGGCACACTGCAGCTGTGAAAGGCATCCAAAAGGGAGTGCAAAAGTGCCACAACATGGCTGCTTTCACGGCTTTTTCCTTGGCAAGAAGCCTAACACCAGGCTGATTTACCTTCCCAGGGTTACTGTTAGGCTTAGGCCTAGGGCTAGGATTTTTGAAACTAGGAAGCCCTGGGCTCCAGGCACACTGCAGCTGTTCAAGGCATCCCAAGGGGAGTACAAAAGTGCAACAACATGGCAGCTTTCACAGCTTTTTCCTTGGCACCATCCCTATACCTAGGCTGATTTATCTGCCTAGGGTTAGGGTTAGCGTTAAGCCTAGGGCTTGGATTTCTTTAACCAGGAAGCCCTGAGTTCCAGGCTTACTTCATCTGCCAAAGGCATCCCAAAGGGAGTGCAGAAGTGCCACAACATGGCTGCTTTCACGGCTTTTCCCTTAGGAAGAACCCTAATACCCGGCTGATTTACCTTCCTAGGGTTACTGTTAGGCTTAGGCCTAGGACTTTTAAAACCAGGAAGCCCTGGGCTCCAGGCACACTGCAGCTGCGAAAGGCATCCCAAGGGGAGCGCAAAAGTGATGCAACTTGGCTGCCACCACTGATATTTCCATGAGACCATCCCGAACCATAGGCTGATTTTCCTTCCTAGGGTTAAGGTTTGAGTTACGCTTAGGGTAAGGGCTCTATTAACCAGAAAGCCCTGAGTTCCAAGAACACAGCAGCTGCGAAGGACTACCCAAGAAGAGCGCAAAAGTACCACAACATGCCTGCCTCCACAGCTTTTTCCTTGGGGACATGCCTAATTCCTGGCTGATTTGCCTTTCTCGTCTTAGGGTTGGGGTTCGGCCTAGGGCTAGGATTTTTAAAAGCAGGAAGCCCTGAGTTCCAGGCACACTGCAGCTGTGAAAGGCATCCAAAAGGGAGTGCAAAAGTGCCACAACATGGCTGCTTTCACGGCTTTTTCCTTGGCAAGAAGCCTAACACCAGGCTGATTTACCTTCCCAGGGTTACTGTTAGGCTTAGGCCTAGGGCTAGGATTTTTGAAACTAGGAAGCCCTGGGCTCCAGGCACACTGCAGCTGTTCAAGGCATCCCAAGGGGAGTACAAAAGTGCAACAACATGGCAGCTTTCACAGCTTTTTCCTTGGCACCATCCCTATACCTAGGCTGATTTATCTGCCTAGGGTTAGGGTTAGCGTTAAGCCTAGGGCTTGGATTTCTTTAACCAGGAAGCCCTGAGTTCCAGGCTTACTTCATCTGCCAAAGGCATCCCAAAGGGAGTGCAGAAGTGCCACAACATGGCTGCTTTCACGGCTTTTCCCTTAGGAAGAACCCTAATACCCGGCTGATTTACCTTCCTAGGGTTACTGTTAGGCTTAGGCCTAGGACTTTTAAAACCAGGAAGCCCTGGGCTCCAGGCACACTGCAGCTGCGAAAGGCATCCCAAGGGGAGCGCAAAAGTGACGCAACTTGGCTGCCACCACTGATATTTCCATGAGACCATCCCGAACCATAGGTTGATTTTCCTTCCTAGGGTTAAGGTTTGAGTTATGCCTAGGGTAAGGGCTCTATTAACCAGAAAGCCCTGAGTTCCAAGAACACAGCAGCTGCGAAGGACTAGCCAAGAAGAGCGCAAAAGTAGCACAACATGCCTGCCTCCACAGCTTTTTCCTTGGGGACATGCCTAATTCCTGGCTGATTTGCCTTTCTCGTCTTAGGGTTGGGGTTCGGCCTAGGGCTAGGATTTTTAAAATCAGGAAGCCCTGAGTTCCAGGCACACTGGAGCTGTGAAAGGCATCCAAAAGGGAGTGCAAAAGTGCCACAACATGGCTGCTTTCACGGCTTTTTCCTTGGCAAGAAGCCTAACACCAGGCTGATTTACCTTCCCAGGGTTACTGTTAGGCTTAGGCCTAGGGCTAGGATTTTTGAAACTAGGAAGCCCTGGGCTCCAGGCACACTGCAGCTGTTCAAGGCATCCCAAGGGGAGTACAAAAGTGCAACAACATGGCAGCTTTCACAGCTTTTTCCTTGGCACCATCCCTATACCTAGGCTGATTTATCTGCCTAGGGTTAGGGTTAGCGTTAAGCCTAGGGCTTGGATTTCTTTAACCAGGAAGCCCTGAGTTCCAGGCTTACTTCATCTGCCAAAGGCATCCCAAAGGGAGTGCAGAAGTGCCACAACATGGCTGCTTTCACGGCTTTTCCCTTAGGAAGAACCCTAATACCCGGCTGATTTACCTTCCTAGAATTACTGTACGGCTTAGGCCTAGGACTTTTAAAACCAGGAAGCCCTGGGCTCTAGGCACACTGCAGCTGCGAAAGGCATCCCAAGGGGAGCGCAAAAGTGACGCAACTTGGCTGCCACCAGTGATATTTCCATGAGACCATCCCGAACCTTAAGCTCATTTTCCTTCCTAGGGTTAAGGTTTGAGTTATGCCTAGGGTAAGGGCTCTATTAACCAGAAAGCCCTGAGTTCCAAGAACACAGCAGCTGCGAAGGACTAGCCAAGAAGAGCGCAAAAGTAGCACAACATGCCTGCCTCCACAGCTTTTTCCTTGGGGACATGCCTAATTCCTGGCTGATTTGCCTTTCTCGTCTTAGGGTTGGGGTTCGGCCTAGGGCTAGGATTTTTAAAATCAGGAAGCCCTGAGTTCCAGGCACACTGCAGCTGTGAAAGGCATCCAAAAGGGAGTGCAAAAGTGCCACAACATGGCTGCTTTCACGGCTTTTTCCTTGGCAAGAAGCCTAACACCAGGCTGATTTACCTTCCCAGGGTTACTGTTAGGCTTAGGCCTAGGGCTAGGATTTTTGAAACTAGGAAGCCCTGGGCTCCAGGCACACTGCAGCTGTTCAAGGCATCCCAAGGGGAGTACAAAAGTGCAACAACATGGCAGCTTTCACAGCTTTTTCCTTGGCACCATCCCTATACCTAGGCTGATTTATCTGCCTAGGGTTAGGGTTAGCGTTAAGCCTAGGGCTTGGATTTCTTTAACCAGGAAGCCCTGAGTTCCAGGCTTACTTCATCTGCCAAAGGCATCCCAAAGGGAGTGCAGAAGTGCCACAACATGGCTGCTTTCACGGCTTTTCCCTTAGGAAGAACCCTAATACCCGGCTGATTTACCTTCCTAGGGTTACTGTTAGGCTTAGGCCTAGGACTTTTAAAACCAGGAAGCCCTGGGCTCCAGGCACACTGCAGCTGCGAAAGGCATCCCAAGGGGAGCGCAAAAGTGATGCAACTTGGCTGCCACCACTGATATTTCCATGAGACCATCCCGAACCATAGGCTGATTTTCCTTCCTAGGGTTAAGGTTTGAGTTACGCTTAGGGTAAGGGCTCTATTAACCAGAAAGCCCTGAGTTCCAAGAACACAGCAGCTGCGAAGGACTACCCAAGAAGAGCGCAAAAGTACCACAACATGCCTGCCTCCACAGCTTTTTCCTTGGGGACATGCCTAATTCCTGGCTGATTTGCCTTTCTCGTCTTAGGGTTGGGGTTCGGCCTAGGGCTAGGATTTTTAAAAGCAGGAAGCCCTGAGTTCCAGGCACACTGGAGCTGTGAAAGGCATCCAAAAGGGAGTGCAAAAGTGCCACAACATGGCTGCTTTCACGGCTTTTTCCTTGGCAAGAAGCCTAACACCAGGCTGATTTACCTTCCCAGGGTTACTGTTAGGCTTAGGCCTAGGGCTAGGATTTTTGAAACTAGGAAGCCCTGGGCTCCAGGCACACTGCAGCTGTTCAAGGCATCCCAAGGGGAGTACAAAAGTGCAACAACATGGCAGCTTTCACAGCTTTTTCCTTGGCACCATCCCTATACCTAGGCTGATTTATCTGCCTAGGGTTAGGGTTAGCGTTAAGCCTAGGGCTTGGATTTCTTTAACCAGGAAGCCCTGAGTTCCAGGCTTACTTCATCTGCCAAAGGCATCCCAAAGGGAGTGCAGAAGTGCCACAACATGGCTGCTTTCACGGCTTTTCCCTTAGGAAGAACCCTAATACCCGGCTGATTTACCTTCCTAGGGTTACTGTTAGGCTTAGGCCTAGGACTTCTAAAACCAGGAAGCCCTGGGCTCCAGGCACACTGCAGCTGCGAAAGGCATCCCAAGGGGAGCGCAAAAGTGACGCAACTTGGCTGCCACCACTGATATTTCCATGAGACCATCCCGAACCATAGGCTGATTTTCCTTCCTAGGGTTAAGGTTTGAGTTATGCCTAGGGTAAGGGCTCTATTAACCAGAAAGCCCTGAGTTCCAAGAACACAGCAGCTGCGAAGGACTAGCCAAGAAGAGCGCAAAAGTAGCACAACATGCCTGCCTCCACAGCTTTTTCCTTGGGGACATGCCTAATTCCTGGCTGATTTGCCTTTCTCGTCTTAGGGTTGGGGTTCGGCCTAGGGCTAGGATTTTTAAAATCAGGAAGCCCTGAGTTCCAGGCACACTGGAGCTGTGAAAGGCATCCAAAAGGGAGTGCAAAAGTGCCACAACATGGCTGCTTTCACGGCTTTTTCCTTGGCAAGAAGCCTAACACCAGGCTGATTTACCTTCCCAGGGTTACTGTTAGGCTTAGGCCTAGGGCTAGGATTTTTGAAACTAGGAAGCCCTGGGCTCCAGGCACACTGCAGCTGTTCAAGGCATCCCAAGGGGAGTACAAAAGTGCAACAACATGGCAGCTTTCACAGCTTTTTCCTTGGCACCATCCCTATACCTAGGCTGATTTATCTGCCTAGGGTTAGGGTTAGCGTTAAGCCTAGGGCTTGGATTTCTTTAACCAGGAAGCCCTGAGTTCCAGGCTTACTTCATCTGCCAAAGGCATCCCAAAGGGAGTGCAGAAGTGCCACAACATGGCTGCTTTCACGGCTTTTCCCTTAGGAAGAACCCTAATAGCCGGCTGATTTACCTTCCTAGGGTTACTGTTAGGCTTAGGCCTAGGACTTTTAAAACCAGGAAGCCCTGGGCTCCAGGCACACTGCAGCTGCGAAAGGCATCCCAAGGGGAGCGCAAAAGTGACGCAACTTGGCTGCCACCACTGATATTTCCATGAGACCATCCCGAACCATAGGTTGATTTTCCTTCCTAGGGTTAAGGTTTGAGTTATGCCTAGGGTAAGGGCTCTATTAACCAGAAAGCCCTGAGTTCCAAGAACACAGCAGCTGCGAAGGACTAGCCAAGAAGAGCGCAAAAGTAGCACAACATGCCTGCCTCCACAGCTTTTTCCTTGGGGACATGCCTAATTCCTGGCTGATTTGCCTTTCTCGTCTTAGGGTTGGGGTTCGGCCTAGGGCTAGGATTTTTAAAATCAGGAAGCCCTGAGTTCCAGGCACACTGGAGCTGTGAAAGGCATCCAAAAGGGAGTGCAAAAGTGCCACAACATGGCTGCTTTCACGGCTTTTTCCTTGGCAAGAAGCCTAACACCAGGCTGATTTACCTTCCCAGGGTTACTGTTAGGCTTAGGCCTAGGGCTAGGATTTTTGAAACTAGGAAGCCCTGGGCTCCAGGCACACTGCAGCTGTTCAAGGCATCCCAAGGGGAGTACAAAAGTGCAACAACATGGCAGCTTTCACAGCTTTTTCCTTGGCACCATCCCTATACCTAGGCTGATTTATCTGCCTAGGGTTAGGGTTAGCGTTAAGCCTAGGGCTTGGATTTCTTTAACCAGGAAGCCCTGAGTTCCAGGCTTACTTCATCTGCCAAAGGCATCCCAAAGGGAGTGCAGAAGTGCCACAACATGGCTGCTTTCACGGCTTTTCCCTTAGGAAGAACCCTAATACCCGGCTGATTTACCTTCCTAGAATTACTGTTAGGCTTAGGCCTAGGACTTTTAAAACCAGGAAGCCCTGGGCTCTAGGCACACTGCAGCTGCGAAAGGCATCCCAAGGGGAGCGCAAAAGTGACGCAACTTGGCTGCCACCACTGATATTTCCATGAGACCATCCCGAACCTTAGGCTCATTTTCCTTCCTAGGCTTAAGGTTTGAGTTATGCCTAGGGTAAGGGCTCTATTAACCAGAAAGCCCTGAGTTCCAAGAACACAGCAGCTGCGAAGGACTAGCCAAGAAGAGCGCAAAAGTAGCACAACATGCCTGCCTCCACAGCTTTTTCCTTGGGGACATGCCTAATTCCTGGCTGATTTGCCTTTCTCGTCTTAGGGTTGGGGTTCGGCCTAGGGCTAGGATTTTTAAAATCAGGAAGCCCTGAGTTCCAGGCACACTGCAGCTGTGAAAGGCATCCAAAAGGGAGTGCAAAAGTGCCACAACATGGCTGCTTTCACGGCTTTTTCCTTGGCAAGAAGCCTAACACCAGGCTGATTTACCTTCCCAGGGTTACTGTTAGGCTTAGGCCTAGGGCTAGGATTTTTGAAACTAGGAAGCCCTGGGCTCCAGGCACACTGCAGCTGTTCAAGGCATCCCAAGGGGAGTACAAAAGTGCAACAACATGGCAGCTTTCACAGCTTTTTCCTTGGCACCATCCCTATACCTAGGCTGATTTATCTGCCTAGGGTTAGGGTTAGCGTTAAGCCTAGGGCTTGGATTTCTTTAACCAGGAAGCCCTGAGTTCCAGGCTTACTTCATCTGCCAAAGGCATCCCAAAGGGAGTGCAGAAGTGCCACAACATGGCTGCTTTCACGGCTTTTCCCTTAGGAAGAACCCTAATACCCGGCTGATTTACCTTCCTAGGGTTACTGTTAGGCTTAGGCCTAGGACTTTTAAAACCAGGAAGCCCTGGGCTCCAGGCACACTGCAGCTGCGAAAGGCATCCCAAGGGGAGCGCAAAAGTGATGCAACTTGGCTGCCACCACTGATATTTCCATGAGACCATCCCGAACCATAGGCTGATTTTCCTTCCTAGGGTTAAGGTTTGAGTTACGCTTAGGGTAAGGGCTCTATTAACCAGAAAGCCCTGAGTTCCAAGAACACAGCAGCTGCGAAGGACTACCCAAGAAGAGCGCAAAAGTACCACAACATGCCTGCCTCCACAGCTTTTTCCTTGGGGACATGCCTAATTCCTGGCTGATTTGCCTTTCTCGTCTTAGGGTTGGGGTTCGGCCTAGGGCTAGGATTTTTAAAAGCAGGAAGCCCTGAGTTCCAGGCACACTGCAGCTGTGAAAGGCATCCAAAAGGGAGTGCAAAAGTGCCACAACATGGCTGCTTTCACGGCTTTTTCCTTGGCAAGAAGCCTAACACCAGGCTGATTTACCTTCCCAGGGTTACTGTTAGGCTTAGGCCTAGGGCTAGGATTTTTGAAACTAGGAAGCCCTGGGCTCCAGGCACACTGCAGCTGTTCAAGGCATCCCAAGGGGAGTACAAAAGTGCAACAACATGGCAGCTTTCACAGCTTTTTCCTTGGCACCATCCCTATACCTAGGCTGATTTATCTGCCTAGGGTTAGGGTTAGCGTTAAGCCTAGGGCTTGGATTTCTTTAACCAGGAAGCCCTGAGTTCCAGGCTTACTTCATCTGCCAAAGGCATCCCAAAGGGAGTGCAGAAGTGCCACAACATGGCTGCTTTCACGGCTTTTCCCTTAGGAAGAACCCTAATACCCGGCTGATTTACCTTCCTAGGGTTACTGTTAGGCTTAGGCCTAGGACTTTTAAAACCAGGAAGCCCTGGGCTCCAGGCACACTGCAGCTGCGAAAGGCATCCCAAGGGGAGCGCAAAAGTGACGCAACTTGGCTGCCACCACTGATATTTCCATGAGACCATCCCGAACCATAGGCTGATTTTCCTTCCTAGGGTTAAGGTTTGAGTTATGCCTAGGGTAAGGGCTCTATTAACCAGAAAGCCCTGAGTTCCAAGAACACAGCAGCTGCGAAGGACTAGCCAAGAAGAGCGCAAAAGTAGCACAACATGCCTGCCTCCACAGCTTTTTCCTTGGGGACATGCCTAATTCCTGGCTGATTTGCCTTTCTCGTCTTAGGGTTGGGGTTCGGCCTAGGGCTAGGATTTTTAAAATCAGGAAGCCCTGAGTTCCAGGCACACTGCAGCTGTGAAAGGCATCCAAAAGGGAGTGCAAAAGTGCCACAACATGGCTGCTTTCACGGCTTTTTCCTTGGCAAGAAGCCTAACACCAGGCTGATTTACCTTCCCAGGGTTACTGTTAGGCTTAGGCCTAGGGCTAGGATTTTTGAAACTAGGAAGCCCTGGGCTCCAGGCACACTGCAGCTGTTCAAGGCATCCCAAGGGGAGTACAAAAGTGCAACAACATGGCAGCTTTCACAGCTTTTTCGTTGGCACCATCCCTATACCTAGGCTGATTTATCTGCCTAGGGTTAGGGTTAGCGTTAAGCCTAGGGCTTGGATTTCTTTAACCAGGAAGCCCTGAGTTCCAGGCTTACTTCATCTGCCAAAGGCATCCCAAAGGGAGTGCAGAAGTGCCACAACATGGCTGCTTTCACGGCTTTTCCCTTAGGAAGAACCCTAATACCCGGCTGATTTACCTTCCTAGAATTACTGTTAGGCTTAGGCCTAGGACTTTTAAAACCAGGAAGCCCTGGGCTCTAGGCACACTGCAGCTGCGAAAGGCATCCCAAGGGGAGCGCAAAAGTGACGCAACTTGGCTGCCACCAGTGATATTTCCATGAGACCATCCCGAACCTTAGGCTCATTTTCCTTCCTAGGGTTAAGGTTTGAGTTACGCCTAGGGTAAGGGCTCTATTAACCAGAAAGCCCTGAGTTCCAAGAACACAGCAGCTGCGAAGGACTACCCAAGAAGAGCGCAAAAGTAGCACAACATGCCTGCCTCCACAGCTTTTTCCTTGGGGACATGCCTAATTCCTGGCTGATTTGCCTTTCTCGTCTTAGGGTTGGGGTTCGGCCTAGGGCTAGGATTTTTAAAATCAGGAAGCCCTGAGTTCCAGGCACACTGGAGCTGTGAAAGGCATCCAAAAGGGAGTGCAAAAGTGCCACAACATGGCTGCTTTCACGGCTTTTTCCTTGGCAAGAAGCCTAACACCAGGCTGATTTACCTTCCCAGGGTTACTGTTAGGCTTAGGCCTAGGGCTAGGATTTTTGAAACTAGGAAGCCCTGGGCTCCAGGCACACTGCAGCTGTTCAAGGCATCCCAAGGGGAGTACAAAAGTGCAACAACATGGCAGCTTTCACAGCTTTTTCCTTGGCACCATCCCTATACCTAGGCTGATTTATCTGCCTAGGGTTAGGGTTAGCGTTAAGCCTAGGGCTTGGATTTCTTTAACCAGGAAGCCCTGAGTTCCAGGCTTACTTCATCTGCCAAAGGCATCCCAAAGGGAGTGCAGAAGTGCCACAACATGGCTGCTTTCACGGCTTTTCCCTTAGGAAGAACCCTAATACCCGGCTGATTTACCTTCCTAGGGTTACTGTTAGGCTTAGGCCTAGGACTTTTAAAACCAGGAAGCCCTGGGCTCCAGGCACACTGCAGCTGCGAAAGGCATCCCAAGGGGAGCGCAAAAGTGACGCAACTTGGCTGCCACCACTGATATTTCCATGAGACCATCCCGAACCATAGGCTGATTTTCCTTCCTAGGGTTAAGGTTTGAGTTACGCCTAGGGTAAGGGCTCTATTAACCAGAAAGCCCTGAGTTCCAAGAACACAGCAGCTGCGAAGGACTACCCAAGAAGAGCGCAAAAGTACCACAACATGCCTGCCTCCACAGCTTTTTCCTTGGGGACATGCCTAATTCCTGGCTGATTTGCCTTTCTCGTCTTAGGGTTGGGGTTTGGCCTAGGGCTAGGATTTTTAAAATCAGGAAGCCCTGAGTTCCAGGCACACTGGAGCTGTGAAAGGCATCCAAAAGGGAGTGCAAAAGTGCCACAACATGGCTGCTTTCACGGCTTTTTCCTTGGCAAGAAGCCTAACACCAGGCTGATTTCCCTTCCCAGGGTTACTGTTAGGCTTAGGCCTAGGGCTAGGATTTTTGAAACTAGGAAGCCCTGGGCTCCAGGCACACTGCAGCTGTTCAAGGCATCCCAAGGGGAGTACAAAAGTGCAACAACATGGCAGCTTTCACAGCTTTTTCCTTGGCACCATTCCTATACCTAGGCTGATTTACCTGCCTAGGGTTAGGGTTAGGGTTCAGCCTAGGGCTTGGATTTCTTTAACCAGGAAGCCCTGAGTTCCAGGCTTACTTCATCTGCCAAAGGCATCCCAAAGGGAGTGCAGAAGTGCCACAACATGGCTGCTTTCACGGCTTTTCCCTTAGGAAGAACCCTAATACCCGGCTGATTTACCTTCCTAGGGTTACTGTTAGGCTTAGGCCTAGGACTTTTAAAACCAAGAAGCCCTGGGCTCCAGGCACACTGCAGCTGCGAAAGGCATCCCAAGGGGAGCGCAAAAGTGACGCAACTTGGCTGCCACCACTGATATTTCCATGAGACCATCCCGAAACATAGGTTGATTTTCCTTCCTAGGGTTAAGGTTTGAGTTATGCCTAGGGTAAGGGCTCTATTAACCAAAAAGCCCTGAGTTGCAAGAACACAGCAGCTGCGAAGGACTAGCCAAGAAGAGCGCAAAAGTAGCACAACATGCCTGCCTCCACAGCTTTTTCCTTGGGGACATGCCTAATTCCTGGCTGATTTGCCTTTCTCGTCTTAGGGTTGGGGTTCGGCCTAGGGCTAGGATTTTTAAAATCAGGAAGCCCTGAGTTCCAGGCACACTGCAGCTGTGAAAGGCATCCAAAAGGGAGTGCAAAAGTGCCACAACATGGCTGCTTTCACGGCTTTTTCCTTGGCAAGAAGCCTAACACCAGGCTGATTTACCTTCCCAGGGTTACTGTTAGGCTTAGGCCTAGGGCTAGGATTTTTGAAACTAGGAAGCCCTGGGCTCCAGGCACACTGCAGCTGTTCAAGGCATCCCAAGGGGAGTACAAAAGTGCAACAACATGGCAGCTTTCACAGCTTTTTCCTTGGCACCATCCCTATACCTAGGCTGATTTATCTGCCTAGGGTTAGGGTTAGGGTTCAGCCTAGGGCTTGGATTTCTTTAACCAGGAAGCCCTGAGTTCCAGGCTTACTTCATCTGCCAAAGGCATCCCAAAGGGAGTGCAGAAGTGCCACAACATGGCTGCTTTCACGGCTTTTCCCTTAGGAAGAACCCTAATACCCGGCTGATTTACCTTCCTAGGGTTACTGTTAGGCTTAGGCCTAGGACTTTTAAAACCAGGAAGCCCTGGGCTCCAGGCACACTGCAGCTGCGAAAGGCATCCCAAGGGAAGCGCAAAAGTGACGCAACTTGGCTGCCACCACTGATATTTCCATGAGACCATCCCGAACCATAGGTTGATTTTCCTTCCTAGGGTTAAGGTTTGAGTTATGCCTAGGGTAAGGGCTCTATTAACCAGAAAGCCCTGAGTTCCAAGAACACAGCAGCTGTGAAGGACTAGCCAAGAAGAGCGCAAAAGTAGCACAACATGCCTGCCTCCACAGCTTTTTCCTTGGGGACATGCCTAATTCCTGGCTGATTTGCCTTTCTCGTCTTAGGGTTGGGGTTCGGCCTAGGGCTAGGATTTTTAAAATCAGGAAGCCCTGAGTTCCAGGCACACTGCAGCTGTGAAAGGCATCCAAAAGGGAGTGCAAAAGTGCCACAACATGGCTGCTTTCACGGCTTTTTCCTTGGCAAGAAGCCTAACACCAGGCTGATTTACCTTCCCAGGGTTACTGTTAGGCTTAGGCCTAGGGCTAGGATTTTTGAAACTAGGAAGCCCTTAGCTCCAGGCACACTGCAGCTGTTCAAGGCATCCCAAGGGGAGTACAAAAGTGCAACAACATGGCAGCTTTCACAGCTTTTTCCTTGGCACCATCCCTATACCTAGGCTGATTTATCTGCCTAGGGTTAGGGTTAGCGTTAAGCCTAGGGCTTGGATTTCTTTAACCAGGAAGCCCTGAGTTCCAGGCTTACTTCATCTGCCAAAGGCATCCCAAAGGGAGTGCAGAAGTGCCACAACATGGCTGCTTTCACGGCTTTTCCCTTAGGAAGAACCCTAATACCCGGCTGATTTACCTTCCTAGGGTTACTGTTAGGCTTAGGCCTAGGACTTTTAAAACCAGGAAGCCCTGGGCTCCAGGCACACTGCAGCTGCGAAAGGCATCCCAAGGGGAGCGCAAAAGTGACGCAACTTGGCTGCCACCACTGATATTTCCATGAGACCATCCCGAACCATAGGCTGATTTTCCTTCCTAGGGTTAAGGTTTGAGTTACGCCTAGGGTAAGGGTTCTATTAACCAGAAAGCCCTGAGTTCCAAGAACACAGCAGCTGCGAAGGACTAGCCAAGAAGAGCGCAAAAGTAGCACAACATGCCTGCCTCCACAGCTTTTTCCTTGGGGACATGCCTAATTCCTGGCTGATTTGCCTTTCTCGTCTTAGGGTTGGGGTTCGGCCTAGGGCTAGGATTTTTAAAATCAGGAAGCCCTGAGTTCCAGGCACACTGCAGCTGTGAAAGGCATCCAAAAGGGAGTGCAAAAGTGCCACAACATGGCTGCTTTCACGGCTTTTTCCTTGGCAAGAAGCCTAACACCAGGCTGATTTACCTTCCCAGGGTTACTGTTAGGCTTAGGCCTAGGGCTAGGATTTTTGAAACTAGGAAGCCCTGGGCTCCAGGCACACTGCAGCTGTTCAAGGCATCCCAAGGGGAGTACAAAAGTGCAACAACATGGCAGCTTTCACAGCTTTTTCCTTGGCACCATCCCTATACCTAGGCTGATTTATCTGCCTAGGGTTAGGGTTAGGGTTCAGCCTAGGGCTTGGATTTCTTTAACCAGGAAGCCCTGAGTTCCAGGCTTACTTCATCTGCCAAAGGCATCCCAAAGGGAGTGCAGAAGTGCCACAACATGGCTGCTTTCACGGCTTTTCCCTTAGGAAGAACCCTAATAGCCGGCTGATTTACCTTCCTAGGGTTACTGTTAGGCTTAGGCCTAGGACTTTTAAAACCAGGAAGCCCTGGGCTCCAGGCACACTGCAGCTGCGAAAGGCATCCCAAGGGGAGCGCAAAAGTGACGCAACTTGGCTGCCACCACTGATATTTCCATGAGAGCATCCCGAACCATAGGTTGATTTTCCTTCCTAGGGTTAAGGTTTGAGTTATGCCTAGGGTAAGGGCTCTATTAACCAGAAAGCCCTGAGTTCCAAGAACACAGCAGCTGCGAAGGACTAGCCAAGAAGTGCGCAAAAGTAGCACAACATGCCTGCCTCCACAGCTTTTTCCTTGGGGACATGCCTAATTCCTGGCTGATTTGCCTTTCTCGTCTTAGGGTTGGGGTTTGGCCTAGGGCTAGGATTTTTAAAATCAGGAAGCCCTGAGTTCCAGGCACACTGGAGCTGTGAAAGGCATCCAAAAGGGAGTGCAAAAGTGCCACAACATGGCTGCTTTCACGGCTTTTTCCTTGGCAAGAAGCCTAACACCAGGCTGATTTACCTTCCCAGGGTTACTGTTAGGCTTAGGCCTAGGGCTAGGATTTTTGAAACTAGGAAGCCCTGGGCTCCAGGCACACTGCAGCTGTTCAAGGCATCCCAAGGGGAGTACAAAAGTGCAACAACATGGCAGCTTTCACAGCTTTTTCCTTGGCACCATCCCTATACCTAGGCTGATTTATCTGCCTAGGGTTAGGGTTAGGCTTCAGCCTAGGGCTTGGATTTCTTTAACCAGGAAGCCCTGAGTTCCAGGCTTACTTCATCTGCCAAAGGCATCCCAAAGGGAGTGCAGAAGTGCCACAACATGGCTGCTTTCACGGCTTTTCCCTTAGGAAGAACCCTAATACCCGGCTGATTTACCTTCCTAGGGTTACTGTTAGGCTTAGGCCTAGGACTTTTAAAACCAGGAAGCCCTGGGCTCCAGGCACACTGCAGCTGCGAAAGGCATCCCAAGGGGAGCGCAAAAGTGACGCAACTTGGCTGCCACCACTGATATTTCCATGAGACCATCCCGAACCATAGGTTGATTTTCCTTCCTAGGGTTAAGGTTTGAGTTATGCCTAGGGTAAGGGCTCTATTAACCAGAAAGCCCTGAGTTCCAAGAACACAGCAGCTGCGAAGGACTAGCCAAGAAGAGCGCAAAAGTAGCACAACATGCCTGCCTCCACAGCTTTTTCCTTGGGGACATGCCTAATTCCTGGCTGATTTGCCTTTCTCGTCTTAGGGTTGGGGTTCGGCCTAGGGCTAGGATTTTTAAAATCAGGAAGCCCTGAGTTCCAGGCACACTGGAGCTGTGAAAGGCATCCAAAAGGGAGTGCAAAAGTGCCACAACATGGCTGCTTTCACGGCTTTTTCCTTGGCAAGAAGCCTAACACCAGGCTGATTTACCTTCCCAGGGTTACTGTTAGGCTTAGGCCTAGGGCTAGGATTTTTGAAACTAGGAAGCCCTTAGCTCCAGGCACACTGCAGCTGTTCAAGGCATCCCAAGGGGAGTACAAAAGTGCAACAACATGGCAGCTTTCACAGCTTTTTCCTTGGCACCATCCCTATACCTAGGCTGATTTATCTGCCTAGGGTTAGGGTTAGCGTTAAGCCTAGGGCTTGGATTTCTTTAACCAGGAAGCCCTGAGTTCCAGGCTTACTTCATCTGCCAAAGGCATCCCAAAGGGAGTGCAGAAGTGCCACAACATGGCTGCTTTCACGGCTTTTCCCTTAGGAAGAACCCTAATACCCGGCTGATTTACCTTCCTAGGGTTACTGTTAGGCTTAGGCCTAGGACTTTTAAAACCAGGAAGCCCTGGGCTCCAGGCACACTGCAGCTGCGAAAGGCATCCCAAGGGGAGCGCAAAAGTGACGCAACTTGGCTGCCACCACTGATATTTCCATGAGACCATCCCGAACCATAGGCTGATTTTCCTTCCTAGGGTTAAGGTTTGAGTTACGCCTAGGGTAAGGGTTCTATTAACCAGAAAGCCCTGAGTTCCAAGAACACAGCAGCTGCGAAGGACTAGCCAAGAAGAGCGCAAAAGTAGCACAACATGCCTGCCTCCACAGCTTTTTCCTTGGGGACATGCCTAATTCCTGGCTGATTTGCCTTTCTCGTCTTAGGGTTGGGGTTCGGCCTAGGGCTAGGATTTTTAAAATCAGGAAGCCCTGAGTTCCAGGCACACTGGAGCTGTGAAAGGCATCCAAAAGGGAGTGCAAAAGTGCCACAACATGGCTGCTTTCACGGCTTTTTCCTTGGCAAGAAGCCTAACACCAGGCTGATTTACCTTCCCAGGGTTACTGTTAGGCTTAGGCCTAGGGCTAGGATTTTTGAAACTAGGAAGCCCTGGGCTCCAGGCACACTGCAGCTGTTCAAGGCATCCCAAGGGGAGTACAAAAGTGCAACAACATGGCAGCTTTCACAGCTTTTTCCTTGGCACCATCCCTATACCTAGGCTGATTTATCTGCCTAGGGTTAGGGTTAGGCTTCAGCCTAGGGCTTGGATTTCTTTAACCAGGAAGCCCTGAGTTCCAGGCTTACTTCATCTGCCAAAGGCATCCCAAAGGGAGTGCAGAAGTGCCACAACATGGCTGCTTTCACGGCTTTTCCCTTAGGAAGAACCCTAATACCCGGCTGATTTACCTTCCTAGGGTTACTGTTAGGCTTAGGCCTAGGACTTTTAAAACCAGGAAGCCCTGGGCTCCAGGCACACTGCAGCTGCGAAAGGCATCCCAAGGGGAGCGCAAAAGTGACGCAACTTGGCTGCCACCACTGATATTTCCATGAGACCATCCCGAACCATAGGTTGATTTTCCTTCCTAGGGTTAAGGTTTGAGTTATGCCTAGGGTAAGGGCTCTATTAACCAGAAAGCCCTGAGTTCCAAGAACACAGCAGCTGCGAAGGACTAGCCAAGAAGAGCGCAAAAGTAGCACAACATGCCTGCCTCCACAGCTTTTTCCTTGGGGACATGCCTAATTCCTGGCTGATTTGCCTTTCTCGTCTTAGGGTTGGGGTTCGGCCTAGGGCTAGGATTTTTAAAATCAGGAAGCCCTGAGTTCCAGGCACACTGGAGCTGTGAAAGGCATCCAAAAGGGAGTGCAAAAGTGCCACAACATGGCTGCTTTCACGGCTTTTTCCTTGGCAAGAAGCCTAACACCAGGCTGATTTACCTTCCCAGGGTTACTGTTAGGCTTAGGCCTAGGGCTAGGATTTTTGAAACTAGGAAGCCCTGGGCTCCAGGCACACTGCAGCTGTTCAAGGCATCCCAAGGGGAGTACAAAAGTGCAACAACATGGCAGCTTTCACAGCTTTTTCCTTGGCACCATCCCTATACCTAGGCTGATTTATCTGCCTAGGGTTAGGGTTAGCGTTAAGCCTAGGGCTTGGATTTCTTTAACCAGGAAGCCCTGAGTTCCAGGCTTACTTCATCTGCCAAAGGCATCCCAAAGGGAGTGCAGAAGTGCCACAACATGGCTGCTTTCACGGCTTTTCCCTTAGGAAGAACCCTAATACCCGGCTGATTTACCTTCCTAGGGTTACTGTTAGGCTTAGGCCTAGGACTTTTAAAACCAGGAAGCCCTGGGCTCCAGGCACACTGCAGCTGCGAAAGGCATCCCAAGGGGAGCGCAAAAGTGACGCAACTTGGCTGCCACCACTGATATTTCCATGAGACCATCCCGAACCATAGGCTGATTTTCCTTCCTAGGCTTAAGGTTTGAGTTACGCCTAGGGTAAGGGTTCTATTAACCAGAAAGCCCTGAGTTCCAAGAACACAGCAGCTGCGAAGGACTAGCCAAGAAGAGCGCAAAAGTAGCACAACATGCCTGCCTCCACAGCTTTTTCCTTGGGGACATGCCTAATTCCTGGCTGATTTGCCTTTCTCGTCTTAGGGTTGGGGTTCGGCCTAGGGCTAGGATTTTTAAAATCAGGAAGCCCTGAGTTCCAGGCACACTGCAGCTGTGAAAGGCATCCAAAAGGGAGTGCAAAAGTGCCACAACATGGCTGCTTTCACGGCTTTTTCCTTGGCAAGAAGCCTAACACCAGGCTGATTTACCTTCCCAGGGTTACTGTTAGGCTTAGGCCTAGGGCTAGGATTTTTGAAACTAGGAAGCCCTGGGCTCCAGGCACACTGCAGCTGTTCAAGGCATCCCAAGGGGAGTACAAAAGTGCAACAACATGGCAGCTTTCACAGCTTTTTCCTTGGCACCATCCCTATACCTAGGCTGATTTATCTGCCTAGGGTTAGGGTTAGGGTTCAGCCTAGGGCTTGGATTTCTTTAACCAGGAAGCCCTGAGTTCCAGGCTTACTTCATCTGCCAAAGGCATCCCAAAGGGAGTGCAGAAGTGCCACAACATGGCTGCTTTCACGGCTTTTCCCTTAGGAAGAACCCTAATACCCGGCTGATTTACCTTCCTAGGGTTACTGTTAGGCTTAGGCCTAGGACTTTTAAAACCAGGAAGCCCTGGGCTCCAGGCACACTGCAGCTGCGAAAGGCATCCCAAGGGGAGCCCAAAAGTGATGCAACTTGGCTGCCACCACTGATATTTCCATGAGACCATCCCGAACCATAGGCTGATTTTCCTTCCTAGGGTTAAAGTTTGAGTTACGCCTAGGGTAAGGGCTCTATTAACCAGAAAGCCCTGAGTTCCAAGAACACAGCAGCTGCGAAGGACTAGCCAAGAAGAGCGCAAAAGTAGCACAACATGCCTGCCTCCACAGCTTTTTCCTTGGGGACATGCCTAATTCCTGGCTGATTTGCCTTTCTCGTCTTAGGGTTGGGGTTCGGCCTAGGGCTAGGATTTTTAAAATCAGGAAGCCCTGAGTTCCAGGCACACTGCAGCTGTGAAAGGCATCCAAAAGGGAGTGCAAAAGTGCCACAACATGGCTGCTTTCACGGCTTTTTCCTTGGCAAGAAGCCTAACACCAGGCTGATTTACCTTCCCAGGGTTACTGTTAGGCTTAGGCCTAGGGCTAGGATTTTTGAAACTAGGAAGCCCTGGGCTCCAGGCACACTGCAGCTGTTCAAGGCATCCCAAGGGGAGTACAAAAGTGCAACAACATGGCAGCTTTCACAGCTTTTTCCTTGGCACCATCCCTATACCTAGGCTGATTTATCTGCCTAGGGTTAGGGTTAGCGTTAAGCCTAGGGCTTGGATTTCTTTAACCAGGAAGCCCTGAGTTCCAGGCTTACTTCATCTGCCAAAGGCATCCCAAAGGGAGTGCAGAAGTGCCACAACATGGCTGCTTTCACGGCTTTTCCCTTAGGAAGAACCCTAATACCCGGCTGATTTACCTTCCTAGGTTTACTGTTAGGCTTAGGCCTAGGACTTTTAAAACCAGGAAGCCCTGGGCTCCAGGCACACTGCAGCTGCGAAAGGCATCCCAAGGGGAGCGCAAAAGTGACGCAACTTGGCTGCCACCACTGATATTTCCATGAGAGCATCCCGAACCATAGGCTGATTTTCCTTCCTAGGGTTAAAGTTTGAGTTACGCCTAGGGTAAGTGCTCTATTAACCAGAAAGCCCTGAGTTCCAAGAACACAGCAGCTGCGAAGGACTAGCCAAGAAGAGCGCAAAAGTAGCACAACATGCCTGCCTCCACATCTTTTTCCTTGGGGACATGCCTAATTCCTGGCTGATTTGCCTATCTCGTCTTAGGGTTGGGGTTTGGCCTAGGGCTAGGATTTTTAAAATCAGGAAGCCCTGAGTTCCAGGCACACTGGAGCTGTGAAAGGCATCCAAAAGGGAGTGCAAAAGTGCCACAACATGGCTGCTTTCACGGCTTTTTCCTTGGCAAGAAGCCTAACACCAGGCTGATTTACCTTCCCAGGGTTACTGTTAGGCTTAGGCCTAGGGCTAGGATTTTTGAAACTAGGAAGCCCTGGGCTCCAGGCACACTGCAGCTGTTCAAGGCATCCCAAGGGGAGTACAAAAGTGCAACAACATGGCAGCTTTCACAGCTTTTTCCTTGGCACCATCCCTATACCTAGGCTGATTTATCTGCCTAGGGTTAGGGTTCAGCCTAGGGCTTGGATTTCTTTAACCAGGAAGCCCTGAGTTCCAGGCTTACTTCATCTGCCAAAGGCATCCCAAAGGGAGTGCAGAAGTGCCACAACATGGCTGCTTTCACGGCTTTTCCCTTAGGAAGAACCCTAATACCCGGCTGATTTACCTTCCTAGGGTTACTGTTAGGCTTAGGCCTAGGACTTTTAAAACCAGGAAGCCCTGGGCTCCAGGCACACTGCAGCTGCGAAAGGCATCCCAAGGGGAGCGCAAAAGTGACGCAACTTGGCTGCCACCACTGATATTTCCATGAGACCATCCCGAACCATAGGCTGATTTTCCTTCCTAGGCTTAAGGTTTGAGTTACGCCTAGGGTAAGGGCTCTATTAACCAGAAAGCCCTGAGTTCCAAGAACACAGCAGCTGCGAAGGACTAGCCAAGAAGAGCGCAAAAGTAGCACAACATGCCTGCCTCCACAGCTTTTTCCTTGGGGACATGCCTAATTCCTGGCTGATTTGCCTTTCTCGTCTTAGGGTTGGGGTTCGGCCTAGGGCTAGGATTTTTAAAATCAGGAAGCCCTGAGTTCCAGGCACACTGCAGCTGTGAAAGGCATCCAAAAGGGAGTGCAAAAGTGCCACAACATGGCTGCTTTCACGGCTTTTTCCTTGGCAAGAAGCCTAACACCAGGCTGATTTACCTTCCCAGGGTTACTGTTAGGCTTAGGCCTAGGGCTAGGATTTTTGAAACTAGGAAGCCCTGGGCTCCAGCCACACTGCAGCTGTTCAAGGCATCCCAAGGGGAGTACAAAAGTGCAACAACATGGCAGCTTTCACAGCTTTTTCCTTGGCACCATCCCTATACCTAGGCTGATTTATCTGCCTAGGGTTAGGGTTAGGGTTCAGCCTAGGGCTTGGATTTCTTTAACCAGGAAGCCCTGAGTTCCAGGCTTACTTCATCTGCCAAAGGCATCCCAAAGGGAGTGCAGAAGTGCCACAACATGGCTGCTTTCACGGCTTTTCCCTTAGGAAGAACCCTAATACCCGGCTGATTTACCTTCCTAGGGTTACTGTTAGGCTTAGGCCTAGGACTTTTAAAACCAGGAAGCCCTGGGCTCCAGGCACACTGCAGCTGCGAAAGGCATCCCAAGGGGAGCGCAAAAGTGACGCAACTTGGCTGCCACCACTGATATTTCCATGAGACCATCCCGAACCTTAGGCTGATTTTCCTTCCTAGGGTTAAGGTTTGAGTTATGCCTAGGGTAAGGGCTCTATTAACCAGAAAGCCCTGAGTTCCAAGAACACAGCAGCTGCGAAGGACTAGCCAAGAAGAGCGCAAAAGTAGCACAACATGCCTGCCTCCACAGCTTTTTCCTTGGGGACATGCCTAATTCCTGGCTGATTTGCCTTTCTCGTCTTAGGGTTGGGGTTCGGCCTAGGGCTAGGATTTTTAAAATCAGGAAGCCCTGAGTTCCAGGCACACTGGAGCTGTGAAAGGCATCCAAAAGGGAGTGCAAAAGTGCCACAACATGGCTGCTTTCACGGCTTTTTCCTTGGCAAGAAGCCTAACACCAGGCTGATTTACCTTCCCAGGGTTACTGTTAGGCTTAGGCCTAGGGCTAGGATTTTTGAAACTAGGAAGCCCTGGGCTCCAGCCACACTGCAGCTGTTCAAGGCATCCCAAGGGGAGTACAAAAGTGCAACAACATGGCAGCTTTCACAGCTTTTTCCTTGGCACCATCCCTATACCTAGGCTGATTTATCTGCCTAGGGTTAGGGTTAGGGTTCAGCCTAGGGCTTGGATTTCTTTAACCAGGAAGCCCTGAGTTCCAGGCTTACTTCATCTGCCAAAGGCATCCCAAAGGGAGTGCAGAAGTGCCACAACATGGCTGCTTTCACGGCTTTTCCCTTAGGAAGAACCCTAATACCCGGCTGATTTACCTTCCTAGGGTTACTGTTAGGCTTAGGCCTAGGACTTTTAAAACCAGGAAGCCCTGGGCTCCAGGCACACTGCAGCTGCGAAAGGCATCCCAAGGGGAGCGCAAAAGTGACGCAACTTGGCTGCCACCACTGATATTTCCATGAGACCATCCCGAACCATAGGTTGATTTTCCTTCCTAGGGTTAAGGTTTGAGTTATGCCTAGGGTAAGGGCTCTATTAACCAGAAAGCCCTGAGTTCCAAGAACACAGCAGCTGCGAAGGACTAGCCAAGAAGAGCGCAAAAGTACCACAACATGCCTGCCTCCACAGCTTTTTCCTTGGGGACATGCCTAATTCCTGGCTGATTTGCCTTTCTCGTCTTAGGGTTGGGGTTCGGCCTAGGGCTAGGATTTTTAAAATCAGGAAGCCCTGAGTTCCAGGCACACTGGAGCTGTGAAAGGCATCCAAAAGGGAGTGCAAAAGTGCCACAACATGGCTGCTTTCACGGCTTTTTCCTTGGCAAGAAGCCTAACACCAGGCTGATTTACCTTCCCAGGGTTACTGTTAGGCTTAGGCCTAGGGCTAGGATTTTTGAAACTAGGAAGCCCTGGGCTCCAGGCACACTGCAGCTGTTCAAGGCATCCCAAGGGGAGTACAAAAGTGCAACAACATGGCAGCTTTCACAGCTTTTTCCTTGGCACCATCCCTATACCTAGGCTGATTTATCTGCCTAGGGTTAGGGTTAGCGTTAAGCCTAGGGCTTGGATTTCTTTAACCAGGAAGCCCTGAGTTCCAGGCTTACTTCATCTGCCAAAGGCATCCCAAAGGGAGTGCAGAAGTGCCACAACATGGCTGCTTTCACGGCTTTTCCCTTAGGAAGAACCCTAATACCCGGCTGATTTACCTTCCTAGGTTTACTGTTAGGCTTAGGCCTAGGACTTTTAAAACCAGGAAGCCCTGGGCTCCAGGCACACTGCAGCTGCGAAAGGCATCCCAAGGGGAGCGCAAAAGTGACGCAACTTGGCTGCCACCACTGATATTTCCATGAGACCATCCCGAACCATAGGCTGATTTTCCTTCCTAGGGTTAAAGTTTGAGTTACGCCTAGGGTAAGTGCTCTATTAACCAGAAAGCCCTGAGTTCCAAGAACACAGCAGCTGCGAAGGACTAGCCAAGAAGAGCGCAAAAGTAGCACAACATGCCTGCCTCCACAGCTTTTTCCTTGGGGACATGCCTAATTCCTGGCTGATTTGCCTATCTCGTCTTAGGGTTGGGGTTTGGCCTAGGGCTAGGATTTTTAAAATCAGGAAGCCCTGAGTTCCAGGCACACTGGAGCTGTGAAAGGCATCCAAAAGGGAGTGCAAAAGTGCCACAACATGGCTGCTTTCACGGCTTTTTCCTTGGCAAGAAGCCTAACACCAGGCTGATTTACCTTCCCAGGGTTACTGTTAGGCTTAGGCCTAGGGCTAGGATTTTTGAAACTAGGAAGCCCAGGGCTCCAGCCACACTGCAGCTGTTCAAGGCATCCCAAGGGGAGTACAAAAGTGCAACAACATGGCAGCTTTCACAGCTTTTTCCTTGGCACCATCCCTATACCTAGGCTGATTTATCTGCCTAGGGTTAGGGTTCAGCCTAGGGCTTGGATTTCTTTAACCAGGAAGCCCTGAGTTCCAGGCTTACTTCATCTGCCAAAGGCATCCCAAAGGGAGTGCAGAAGTGCCACAACATGGCTGCTTTCACGGCTTTTCCCTTAGGAAGAACCCTAATACCCGGCTGATTTACCTTCCTAGGGTTACTGTTAGGCTTAGGCCTAGGACTTTTAAAACCAGGAAGCCCTGGGCTCCAGGCACACTGCAGCTGCGAAAGGCATCCCAAGGGGAGCCCAAAAGTGACGCAACTTGGCTGCCACCACTGATATTTCCATGAGACCATCCCGAACCATAGGCTGATTTTCCTTCCTAGGGTTAAGGTTTGAGTTATGCCTAGGGTAAGGGCTCTATTAACCAGAAAGCCCTGAGTTCCAAGAACACAGCAGCTGCGAAGGACTAGCCAAGAAGAGCGCAAAAGTAGCACAACATGCCTGCCTCCACAGCTTTTTCCTTGGGGACATGCCTAATTCCTGGCTGATTTGCCTATCTCGTCTTAGGGTTGGGGTTTGGCCTAGGGCTAGGATTTTTAAAATCAGGAAGCCCTGAGTTCCAGGCACACTGGAGCTGTGAAAGGCATCCAAAAGGGAGTGCAAAAGTGCCACAACATGGCTGCTTTCACGGCTTTTTCCTTGGCAAGAAGCCTAACACCAGGCTGATTTACCTTCCCAGGGTTACTGTTAGGCTTAGGCCTAGGGCTAGGATTTTTGAAACTAGGAAGCCCTGGGCTCCAGGCACACTGCAGCTGTTCAAGGCATCCCAAGGGGAGTACAAAAGTGCAACAACATGGCAGCTTTCACAGCTTTTTCCTTGGCACCATCCCTATACCTAGGCTGATTTATCTGCCTAGGGTTAGGGTTCAGCCTAGGGCTTGGATTTCTTTAACCAGGAAGCCCTGAGTTCCAGGCTTACTTCATCTGCCAAAGGCATCCCAAAGGGAGTGCAGAAGTGCCACAACATGGCTGCTTTCACGGCTTTTCCCTTAGGAAGAACCCTAATACCCGGCTGATTTACCTTCCTAGGGTTACTGTTAGGCTTAGGCCTAGGACTTTTAAAACCAGGAAGCCCTGGGCTCCAGGCACACTGCAGCTGCGAAAGGCATCCCAAGGGGAGCGCAAAAGTGACGCAACTTGGCTGCCACCACTGATATTTCCATGAGACCATCCCGAACCATAGGCTGATTTTCCTTCCTAGGCTTAAGGTTTGAGTTACGCCTAGGGTAAGGGCTCTATTAACCAGAAAGCCCTGAGTTCCAAGAACACAGCAGCTGCGAAGGACTAGCCAAGAAGAGCGCAAAAGTACCACAACATGCCTGCCTCCACAGCTTTTTCCTTGGGGACATGCCTAATTCCTGGCTGATTTGCCTTTCTCGTCTTAGGGTTGGGGTTCGGCCTAGGGCTAGGATTTTTAAAATCAGGAAGCCCTGAGTTCCAGGCACACTGCAGCTGTGAAAGGCATCCAAAAGGGAGTGCAAAAGTGCCACAACATGGCTGCTTTCACAGCTTTTTCCTTGGCAAGAAGCCTAACACCAGGCTGATTTACCTTCCCAGGGTTACTGTTAGGCTTAGGCCTAGGGCTAGGATTTTTGAAACTAGGAAGCCCTGGGCTCCAGGCACACTGCAGCTGTTCAAGGCATCCCAAGGGGAGTACAAAAGTGCAACAACATGGCAGCTTTCACCGCTTTTTCCTTGGCACCATCCCTATACCTAGGCTGATTTATCTGCCTAGGGTTAGGGTTAGGGTTCAGCCTAGGGCTTGGATTTCTTTAACCAGGAAGGCCTGAGTTCCAGGCTTACTTCATCTGCCAAAGGCATCCCAAAGGGAGTGCAGAAGTGCCACAACATGGCTGCTTTCACGGCTTTTCCCTTAGGAAGAACCCTAATACCCGGCTGATTTACCTTCCTAGGTTTACTGTTAGGCTTAGGCCTAGGACTTTTAAAACCAGGAAGCCCTGGGCTCCAGGCACACTGCAGCTGCGAAAGGCATCCCAAGGGGAGCGCAAAAGTGACGCAACTTGGCTGCCACCACTGATATTTCCATGAGACCATCCCGAACCATAGGCTGATTTTCCTTCCTAGGGTTAAGGTTTGAGTTATGCCTAGGGTAAGGGCTCTATTAACCAGAAAGCCCTGAGTTCCAAGAACACAGCAGCTGCGAAGGACTAGCCAAGAAGAGCGCAAAAGTAGCACAACATGCCTGCCTCCACAGCTTTTTCCTTGGGGACATGCCTAATTCCTGGCTGATTTGCCTTTCTCGTCTTAGGGTTGGGGTTCGGCCTAGGGCTAGGATTTTTAAAAGCAGGAAGCCCTGAGTTCCAGGCACACTGGAGCTGTGAAAGGCATCCAAAAGGGAGTGCAAAAGTGCCACAACATGGCTGCTTTCACGGCTTTTTCCTTGGCAAGAAGCCTAACACCAGGCTGATTTACCTTCCCAGGGTTACTGTTAGGCTTAGGCCTAGGGCTAGGATTTTTGAAACTAGGAAGCCCTGGGCTCCAGCCACACTGCAGCTGTTCAAGGCATCCCAAGGGGAGTACAAAAGTGCAACAACATGGCAGCTTTCACAGCTTTTTCCTTGGCACCATCCCTATACCTAGGCTGATTTATCTGCCTAGGGTTAGGGTTAGCGTTAAGCCTAGGGCTTGGATTTCTTTAACCAGGAAGCCCTGAGTTCCAGGCTTACTTCATCTGCCAAAGGCATCCCAAAGGGAGTGCAGAAGTGCCACAACATGGCTGCTTTCACGGCTTTTCCCTTAGGAAGAACCCTAATACCCGGCTGATTTACCTTCCTAGGGTTACTGTTAGGCTTAGGCCTAGGACTTTTAAAACCAGGAAGCCCTGGGCTCCAGGCACACTGCAGCTGCGAAAGGCATCCCAAGGGAAGCGCAAAAGTGACGCAACTTGGCTGCCACCACTGATATTTCCATGAGAGCATCCCGAACCATAGGCTGATTTTCCTTCCTAGGCTTAAGGTTTGAGTTACGCCTAGGGTAAGGGCTCTATTAACCAGAAAGCCCTGAGTTCCAAGAACACAGCAGCTGCGAAGGACTAGCCAAGAAGAGCGCAAAAGTAGCACAACATGCCTGCCTCCACAGCTTTTTCCTTGGGGACATGCCTAATTCCTGGCTGATTTGCCTATCTCGTCTTAGGGTTGGGGTTTGGCCTAGGGCTAGGATTTTTAAAATCAGGAAGCCCTGAGTTCCAGGCACACTGGAGCTGTGAAAGGCATCCAAAAGGGAGTGCAAAAGTGCCACAACATGGCTGCTTTCACGGCTTTTTCCTTGGCAAGAAGCCTAACACCAGGCTGATTTACCTTCCCAGGGTTACTGTTAGGCTTAGGCCTAGGGCTAGGATTTTTGAAACTAGGAAGCCCTGGGCTCCAGGCACACTGCAGCTGTTCAAGGCATCCCAAGGGGAGTACAAAAGTGCAACAACATGGCAGCTTTCACAGCTTTTTCCTTGGCACCATCCCTATACCTAGGCTGATTTATCTGCCTAGGGTTAGGGTTCAGCCTAGGGCTTGGATTTCTTTAACCAGGAAGCCCTGAGTTCCAGGCTTACTTCATCTGCCAAAGGCATCCCAAAGGGAGTGCAGAAGTGCCACAACATGGCTGCTTTCACGGCTTTTCCCTTAGGAAGAACCCTAATACCCGGCTGATTTACCTTCCTAGGGTTACTGTTAGGCTTAGGCCTAGGACTTTTAAAACCAGGAAGCCCTGGGCTCCAGGCACACTGCAGCTGCGAAAGGCATCCCAAGGGGAGCGCAAAAGTGACGCAACTTGCCTGCCACCACTGATATTTCCATGAGACCATCCCGAACCATAGGCTGATTTTCCTTCCTAGGGTTAAGGTTTGAGTTACGCCTAGGGTAAGGGCTCTATTAACCAGAAAGCCCTGAGTTCCAAGAACACAGCAGCTGCGAAGGACTAGCCAAGAAGAGCGCAAAAGTAGCACAACATGCCTGCCTCCACAGCTTTTTCCTTGGGGACATGCCTAATTCCTGGCTGATTTGCCTTTCTCGTCTTAGGGTTGGGGTTCGGCCTAGGGCTAGGATTTTTAAAATCAGGAAGCCCTGAGTTCCAGGCACACTGCAGCTGTGAAAGGCATCCAAAAGGGAGTGCAAAAGTGCCACAACATGGCTGCTTTCACGGCTTTTTCCTTGGCAAGAAGCCTAACACCAGGCTGATTTACCTTCCCAGGGTTACTGTTAGGCTTAGGCCTAGGGCTAGGATTTTTGAAACTAGGAAGCCCTGGGCTCCAGGCACACTGCAGCTGTTCAAGGCATCCCAAGGGGAGTACAAAAGTGCAACAACATGGCAGCTTTCACAGCTTTTTCCTTGGCACCATCCCTATACCTAGGCTGATTTATCTGCCTAGGGTTAGGTATAGGGTTCAGCCTAGGGCTTGGATTTCTTTAACCAGGAAGCCCTGAGTTCCAGGCTTACTTCATCTGCCAAAGGCATCCCAAAGGGAGTGCAGAAGTGCCACAACATGGCTGCTTTCACGGCTTTTCCCTTAGGAAGAACCCTAATAGCCGGCTGATTTACCTTCCTAGGGTTACTGTTAGGCTTAGGCCTAGGACTTTTAAAACCAGGAAGCCCTGGGCTCCAGGCACACTGCAGCTGCGAAAGGCATCCCAAGGGGAGCCCAAAAGTGATGCAACTTGGCTGCCACCACTGATATTTCCATGAGACCATCCCGAACCATAGGCTGATTTTCCTTCCTAGGGTTAAAGTTTGAGTTATGCCTAGGGTAAGGGCTCTATTAACCAGAAAGCCCTGAGTTCCAAGAACACAGCAGCTGCGAAGGACTAGCCAAGAAGAGCGCAAAAGTAGCACAACATGCCTGCCTCCACAGCTTTTTCCTTGGGGACATGCCTAATTCCTGGCTGATTTGCCTTTCTCGTCTTAGGGTTGGGGTTCGGCCTAGGGCTAGGATTTTTAAAATCAGGAAGCCCTGAGTTCCAGGCACACTGGAGCTGTGAAAGGCATCCAAAAGGGAGTGCAAAAGTGCCACAACATGGCTGCTTTCACGGCTTTTTCCTTGGCAAGAAGCCTAACACCAGGCTGATTTCCCTTCCCAGGGTTACTGTTAGGCTTAGGCCTAGGGCTAGGATTTTTGAAACTAGGAAGCCCTGGGCTCCAGCCACACTGCAGCTGTTCAAGGCATCCCAAGGGGAGTACAAAAGTGCAACAACATGGCAGCTTTCACAGCTTTTTCCTTGGCACCATCCCTATACCTAGGCTGATTTATCTGTCTAGGGTTAGGGTTAGCGTTAAGCCTAGGGCTTGGATTTCTTTAACCAGGAAGCCCTGAGTTCCAGGCTTACTTCATCTGCCAAAGGCATCCCAAAGGGAGTGCAGAAGTGCCACAACATGGCTGCTTTCACGGCTTTTCCCTTAGGAAGAACCCTAATACCCGGCTGATTTACCTTCCTAGGGTTACTGTTAGGCTTAGGCCTAGGACTTTTAAAACCAGGAAGCCCTGGGCTCCAGGCACACTGCAGCTGCGAAAGGCATCCCAAGGGGAGCGCAAAAGTGACGCAACTTGGCTGCCACCACTGATATTTCCATGAGACCATCCCGAACCATAGGCTGATTTTCCTTCCTAGGGTTAAGGTTTGAGTTACGCCTAGGGTAAGGGCTCTATTAACCAGAAAGCCCTGAGTTCCAAGAACACAGCAGCTGCGAAGGACTAGCCAAGAAGAGCGCAAAAGTACCACAACATGCCTGCCTCCACAGCTTTTTCCTTGGGGACATGCCTAATTCCTGGCTGATTTGCCTTTCTCGTCTTAGGGTTGGGGTTCGGCCTAGGGCTAGGATTTTTAAAATCAGGAAGCCCTGAGTTCCAGGCACACTGCAGCTGTGAAAGGCATCCAAAAGGGAGTGCAAAAGTGCCACAACATGGCTGCTTTCACGGCTTTTTCCTTGGCAAGAAGCCTAACACCAGGCTGATTTACCTTCCCAGGGTTACTGTTAGGCTTAGGCCTAGGGCTAGGATTTTTGAAACTAGGAAGCCCAGGGCTCCAGCCACACTGCAGCTGTTCAAGGCATCCCAAGGGGAGTACAAAAGTGCAACAACATGGCAGCTTTCACAGCTTTTTCCTTGGCACCATCCCTATACCTAGGCTGATTTATCTGCCTAGGGTTAGGGTTAGGGTTCAGCCTAGGGCTTGGATTTCTTTAACCAGGAAGCCCTGAGTTCCAGGCTTACTTCATCTGCCAAAGGCATCCCAAAGGGAGTGCAGAAGTGCCACAACATGGCTGCTTTCACGGCTTTTCCCTTAGGAAGAACCCTAATAGCCGGCTGATTTACCTTCCTAGGGTTACTGTTAGGCTTAGGCCTAGGACTTTTAAAACCAGGAAGCCCTGGGCTCCAGGCACACTGCAGCTGCGAAAGGCATCCCAAGGGGAGCCCAAAAGTGATGCAACTTGGCTGCCACCACTGATATTTCCATGAGACCATCCCGAACCATAGGCTGATTTTCCTTCCTAGGGTTAAAGTTTGAGTTATGCCTAGGGTAAGGGCTCTATTAACCAGAAAGCCCTGAGTTCCAAGAACACAGCAGCTGCGAAGGACTAGCCAAGAAGAGCGCAAAAGTAGCACAACATGCCTGCCTCCACAGCTTTTTCCTTGGGGACATGCCTAATTCCTGGCTGATTTGCCTTTCTCGTCTTAGGGTTGGGGTTCGGCCTAGGGCTAGGATTTTTAAAATCAGGAAGCCCTGAGTTCCAGGCACACTGGAGCTGTGAAAGGCATCCAAAAGGGAGTGCAAAAGTGCCACAACATGGCTGCTTTCACGGCTTTTTCCTTGGCAAGAAGCCTAACACCAGGCTGATTTCCCTTCCCAGGGTTACTGTTAGGCTTAGGCCTAGGGCTAGGATTTTTGAAACTAGGAAGCCCTGGGCTCCAGCCACACTGCAGCTGTTCAAGGCATCCCAAGGGGAGTACAAAAGTGCAACAACATGGCAGCTTTCACAGCTTTTTCCTTGGCACCATCCCTATACCTAGGCTGATTTATCTGTCTAGGGTTAGGGTTAGCGTTAAGCCTAGGGCTTGGATTTCTTTAACCAGGAAGCCCTGAGTTCCAGGCTTACTTCATCTGCCAAAGGCATCCCAAAGGGAGTGCAGAAGTGCCACAACATGGCTGCTTTCACGGCTTTTCCCTTAGGAAGAACCCTAATACCCGGCTGATTTACCTTCCTAGGGTTACTGTTAGGCTTAGGCCTAGGACTTTTAAAACCAGGAAGCCCTGGGCTCCAGGCACACTGCAGCTGCGAAAGGCATCCCAAGGGGAGCGCAAAAGTGACGCAACTTGGCTGCCACCACTGATATTTCCATGAGACCATCCCGAACCATAGGCTGATTTTCCTTCCTAGGGTTAAGGTTTGAGTTACGCCTAGGGTAAGGGCTCTATTAACCAGAAAGCCCTGAGTTCCAAGAACACAGCAGCTGCGAAGGACTAGCCAAGAAGAGCGCAAAAGTACCACAACATGCCTGCCTCCACAGCTTTTTCCTTGGGGACATGCCTAATTCCTGGCTGATTTGCCTTTCTCGTCTTAGGGTTGGGGTTCGGCCTAGGGCTAGGATTTTTAAAATCAGGAAGCCCTGAGTTCCAGGCACACTGCAGCTGTGAAAGGCATCCAAAAGGGAGTGCAAAAGTGCCACAACATGGCTGCTTTCACGGCTTTTTCCTTGGCAAGAAGCCTAACACCAGGCTGATTTACCTTCCCAGGGTTACTGTTAGGCTTAGGCCTAGGGCTAGGATTTTTGAAACTAGGAAGCCCAGGGCTCCAGCCACACTGCAGCTGTTCAAGGCATCCCAAGGGGAGTACAAAAGTGCAACAACATGGCAGCTTTCACAGCTTTTTCCTTGGCACCATCCCTATACCTAGGCTGATTTATCTGCCTAGGGTTAGGGTTAGGGTTCAGCCTAGGGCTTGGATTTCTTTAACCAGGAAGCCCTGAGTTCCAGGCTTACTTCATCTGCCAAAGGCATCCCAAAGGGAGTGCAGAAGTGCCACAACATGGCTGCTTTCACGGCTTTTCCCTTAGGAAGAACCCTAATACCCGGCTGATTTACCTTCCTAGGGTTACTGTTAGGCTTAGGCCTAGGACTTTTAAAACCAGGAAGCCCTGGGCTCCAGGCACACTGCAGCTGCGAAAGGCATCCCAAGGGGAGCGCAAAAGTGACGCAACTTGGCTGCCACCACTGATATTTCCATGAGACCATCCCGAACCATAGGTTGATTTTCCTTCCTAGGGTTAAGGTTTGAGTTATGCCTAGGGTAAGGGCTCTATTAACCAGAAAGCCCTGAGTTCCAAGAACACAGCAGCTGCGAAGGACTAGCCAAGAAGAGCGCAAAAGTAGCACAACATGCCTGCCTCCACAGCTTTTTCCTTGGGGACATGCCTAATTCCTGGCTGATTTGCCTTTCTCGTCTTAGGGTTGGGGTTCGGCCTAGGGCTAGGATTTTTAAAATCAGGAAGCCCTGAGTTCCAGGCACACTGGAGCTGTGAAAGGCATCCAAAAGGGAGTGCAAAAGTGCCACAACATGGCTGCTTTCACGGCTTTTTCCTTGGCAAGAAGCCTAACACCAGGCTGATTTACCTTCCCAGGGTTACTGTTAGGCTTAGGCCTAGGGCTAGGATTTTTGAAATTAGGAAGCCCTTAGCTCCAGGCACACTGCAGCTGTTCAAGGCATCCCAAGGGGAGTACAAAAGTGCAACAACATGGCAGCTTTCACAGCTTTTTCCTTGGCACCATCCCTATACCTAGGCTGATTTATCTGCCTAGGGTTAGGGTTCAGCCTAGGGCTTGGATTTCTTTAACCAGGAAGCCCTGAGTTCCAGGCTTACTTCATCTGCCAAAGGCATCCCAAAGGGAGTGCAGAAGTGCCACAACATGGCTGCTTTCACGGCTTTTCCCTTAGGAAGAACCCTAATACCCGGCTGATTTACCTTCCTAGGGTTACTGTTAGGCTTAGGCCTAGGACTTTTAAAACCAGGAAGCCCTGGGCTCCAGGCACACTGCAGCTGCGAAAGGCATCCCAAGGGGAGCGCAAAAGTGACGCAACTTGCCTGCCACCACTGATATTTCCATGAGACCATCCCGAACCATAGGCTGATTTTCCTTCCTAGGGTTAAGGTTTGAGTTATGCCTAGGGTAAGGGCTCTATTAACCAGAAAGCCCTGAGTTCCAAGAACACAGCAGCTGCGAAGGACTAGCCAAGAAGAGCGCAAAAGTACCACAACATGCCTGCCTCCACAGCTTTTTCCTTGGGGACATGCCTAATTCCTGGCTGATTTGCCTTTCTCGTCTTAGGGTTGGGGTTCGGCCTAGGGCTAGGATTTTTAAAATCAGGAAGCCCTGAGTTCCAGGCACACTGGAGCTGTGAAAGGCATCCAAAAGGGAGTGCAAAAGTGCCACAACATGGCTGCTTTCACGGCTTTTTCCTTGGCAAGAAGCCTAACACCAGGCTGATTTCCCTTCCCAGGGTTACTGTTAGGCTTAGGCCTAGGGCTAGGATTTTTGAAACTAGGAAGCCCTGGGCTCCAGCCACACTGCAGCTGTTCAAGGCATCCCAAGGGGAGTACAAAAGTGCAACAACATGGCAGCTTTCACCGCTTTTTCCTTGGCACCATCCCTATACCTAGGCTGATTTATCTGCCTAGGGTTAGGGTTAGGGTTCAGCCTAGGGCTTGGATTTCTTTAACCAGGAAGCCCTGAGTTCCAGGCTTACTTCATCTGCCAAAGGCATCCCAAAGGGAGTACAGAAGTGCCACAACATGGCTGCTTTCACGGCTTTTCCCTTAGGAAGAACCCTAATACCCGGCTGATTTACCTTCCTAGGGTTACTGTTAGGCTTAGGCCTAGGACTTTTAAAACCAGGAAGCCCTGGGCTCCAGGCACACTGCAGCTGCGAAAGGCATCCCAAGGGGAGCGCAAAAGTGACGCAACTTGGCTGCCACCACTGATATTTCCATGAGACCATCCCGAACCTTAGGCTGATTTTCCTTCCTAGGGTTAAGGTTTGAGTTATGCCTAGGGTAAGGGCTCTATTAACCAGAAAGCCCTGAGTTCCAAGAACACAGCAGCTGCGAAGGACTAGCCAAGAAGAGCGCAAAAGTAGCACAACATGCCTGCCTCCACAGCTTTTTCCTTGGGGACATGCCTAATTCCTGGCTGATTTGCCTTTCTCGTCTTAGGGTTGGGGTTCGGCCTAGGGCTAGGATTTTTAAAATCAGGAAGCCCTGAGTTCCAGGCACACTGCAGCTGTGAAAGGCATCCAAAAGGGAGTGCAAAAGTGCCACAACATGGCTGCTTTCACGGCTTTTTCCTTGGCAAGAAGCCTAACACCAGGCTGATTTACCTTCCCAGGGTTACTGTTAGGCTTAGGCCTAGGGCTAGGATTTTTGAAACTAGGAAGCCCTGGGCTCCAGCCACACTGCAGCTGTTCAAGGCATCCCAAGGGGAGTACAAAAGTGCAACAACATGGCAGCTTTCACAGCTTTTTCCTTGGCACCATCCCTATACCTAGGCTGATTTATCTGCCTAGGGTTAGGGTTAGGGTTCAGCCTAGGGCTTGGATTTCTTTAACCAGGAAGCCCTGAGTTCCAGGCTTACTTCATCTGCCAAAGGCATCCCAAAGGGAGTGCAGAAGTGCCACAACATGGCTGCTTTCACGGCTTTTCCCTTAGGAAGAACCCTAATACCCGGCTGATTTACCTTCCTAGGGTTACTGTTAGGCTTAGGCCTAGGACTTTTAAAACCAGGAAGCCCTGGGCTCCAGGCACACTGCAGCTGCGAAAGGCATCCCAAGGGGAGCGCAAAAGTGACGCAACTTGGCTGCCACCACTGATATTTCCATGAGACCATCCCGAACCATAGGTTGATTTTCCTTCCTAGGGTTAAGGTTTGAGTTATGCCTAGGGTAAGGGCTCTATTAACCAGAAAGCCCTGAGTTCCAAGAACACAGCAGCTGCGAAGGACTAGCCAAGAAGAGCGCAAAAGTAGCACAACATGCCTGCCTCCACAGCTTTTTCCTTGGGGACATGCCTAATTCCTGGCTGATTTGCCTTTCTCGTCTTAGGGTTGGGGTTCGGCCTAGGGCTAGGATTTTTAAAAGCAGGAAGCCCTGAGTTCCAGGCACACTGCAGCTCTGAAAGGCATCCAAAAGGGAGTGCAAAAGTGCCACAACATGGCTGCTTTCACGGCTTTTTCCTTGGCAAGAAGCCTAACACCAGGCTGATTTACCTTCCCAGGGTTACTGTTAGGCTTAGGCCTAGGGCTAGGATTTTTGAAACTAGGAAGCCCTGGGCTCCAGCCACACTGCAGCTGTTCAAGGCATCCCAAGGGGAGTACAAAAGTGCAACAACATGGCAGCTTTCACAGCTTTTTCCTTGGCACCATCCCTATACCTAGGCTGATTTATCTGCCTAGGGTTAGGGTTAGGGTTCAGCCTAGGGCTTGGATTTCTTTAACCAGGAAGCCCTGAGTTCCAGGCTTACTTCATCTGCCAAAGGCATCCCAAAGGGAGTGCAGAAGTGCCACAACATGGCTGCTTTCACGGCTTTTCCCTTAGGAAGAACCCTAATAGCCGGCTGATTTACCTTCCTAGGGTTACTGTTAGGCTTAGGCCTAGGACTTTTAAAACCAGGAAGCCCTGGGCTCCAGGCACACTGCAGCTGCGAAAGGCATCCCAAGGGGAGCGCAAAAGTGACGCAACTTGGCTGCCACCACTGATATTTCCATGAGAGCATCCCGAACCATAGGCTGATTTTCCTTCCTAGGGTTAAGGTTTGAGTTACGCCTAGGGTAAGGGCTCTATTAACCAGAAAGCCCTGAGTTCCAAGAACACAGCAGCTGCGAAGGACTAGCCAAGAAGAGCGCAAAAGTAGCACAACATGCCTGCCTCCACAGCTTTTTCCTTGGGGACATGCCTAATTCCTGGCTGATTTGCCTATCTCGTCTTAGGGTTGGGGTTTGGCCTAGGGCTAGGATTTTTAAAATCAGGAAGCCCTGAGTTCCAGGCACACTGGAGCTGTGAAAGGCATCCAAAAGGGAGTGCAAAAGTGCCACAACATGGCTGCTTTCACGGCTTTTTCCTTGGCAAGAAGCCTAACACCAGGCTGATTTACCTTCCCAGGGTTACTGTTAGGCTTAGGCCTAGGGCTAGGATTTTTGAAACTAGGAAGCCCTGGGCTCCAGGCACACTGCAGCTGTTCAAGGCATCCCAAGGGGAGTACAAAAGTGCAACAACATGGCAGCTTTCACAGCTTTTTCCTTGGCACCATCCCTATACCTAGGCTGATTTATCTGCCTAGGGTTAGGGTTCAGCCTAGGGCTTGGATTTCTTTAACCAGGAAGCCCTGAGTTCCAGGCTTACTTCATCTGCCAAAGGCATCCCAAAGGGAGTGCAGAAGTGCCACAACATGGCTGCTTTCACGGCTTTTCCCTTAGGAAGAACCCTAATACCCGGCTGATTTACCTTCCTAGGGTTACTGTTAGGCTTAGGCCTAGGACTTTTAAAACCAGGAAGCCCTGGGCTCCAGGCACACTGCAGCTGCGAAAGGCATCCCAAGGGGAGCGCAAAAGTGACGCAACTTGCCTGCCACCACTGATATTTCCATGAGACCATCCCGAACCATAGGCTGATTTTCCTTCCTAGGCTTAAGGTTTGAGTTACGCCTAGGGTAAGGGCTCTATTAACCAGAAAGCCCTGAGTTCCAAGAACACAGCAGCTGCGAAGGACTAGCCAAGAAGAGCGCAAAAGTACCACAACATGCCTGCCTCCACAGCTTTTTCCTTGGGGACATGCCTAATTCCTGGCTGATTTGCCTTTCTCGTCTTAGGGTTGGGGTTCGGCCTAGGGCTAGGATTTTTAAAATCAGGAAGCCCTGAGTTCCAGGCACACTGCAGCTGTGAAAGGCATCCAAAAGGGAGTGCAAAAGTGCCACAACATGGCTGCTTTCACGGCTTTTTCCTTGGCAAGAAGCCTAACACCAGGCTGATTTACCTTCCCAGGGTTACTGTTAGGCTTAGGCCTAGGGCTAGGATTTTTGAAACTAGGAAGCCCTGGGCTCCAGGCACACTGCAGCTGTTCAAGGCATCCCAAGGGGAGTACAAAAGTGCAACAACATGGCAGCTTTCACAGCTTTTTCCTTGGCACCATCCCTATACCTAGGCTGATTTATCTGCCTAGGGTTAGGGTTAGCGTTAAGCCTAGGGCTTGGATTTCTTTAACCAGGAAGCCCTGAGTTCCAGGCTTACTTCATCTGCCAAAGGCATCCCAAAGGGAGTGCAGAAGTGCCACAACATGGCTGCTTTCACGGCTTTTCCCTTAGGAAGAACCCTAATAGCCGGCTGATTTACCTTCCTAGGGTTACTGTTAGGCTTAGGCCTAGGACTTTTAAAACCAGGAAGCCCTGGGCTCCAGGCACACTGCAGCTGCGAAAGGCATCCCAAGGGGAGCGCAAAAGTGACGCAACTTGGCTGCCACCACTGATATTTCCATGAGACCATCCCGAACCTTAGGCTGATTTTCCTTCCTAGGGTTAAGGTTTGAGTTATGCCTAGGGTAAGGGCTCTATTAACCAGAAAGCCCTGAGTTCCAAGAACACAGCAGCTGCGATGGACTAGCCAAGAAGAGCGCAAAAGTAGCACAACATGCCTGCCTCCACAGCTTTTTCCTTGGGGACATGCCTAATTCCTGGCTGATTTGCCTTTCTCGTCTTAGGGTTGGGGTTCGGCCTAGGGCTAGGATTTTTAAAATCAGGAAGCCCTGAGTTCCAGGCACACTGGAGCTGTGAAAGGCATCCAAAAGGGAGTGCAAAAGTGCCACAACATGGCTGCTTTCACGGCTTTTTCCTTGGCAAGAAGCCTAACACCAGGCTGATTTACCTTCCCAGGGTTACTGTTAGGCTTAGGCCTAGGGCTAGGATTTTTGAAACTAGGAAGCCCTGGGCTCCAGGCACACTGCAGCTGTTCAAGGCATCCCAAGGGGAGTACAAAAGTGCAACAACATGGCAGCTTTCACAGCTTTTTCCTTGGCACCATCCCTATACCTAGGCTGATTTATCTGCCTAGGGTTAGGGTTAGGGTTCAGCCTAGGGCTTGGATTTCTTTAACCAGGAAGCCCTGAGTTCCAGGCTTACTTCATCTGCCAAAGGCATCCCAAAGGGAGTGCAGAAGTGCCACAACATGGCTGCTTTCACGGCTTTTCCCTTAGGAAGAACCCTAATAGCCGGCTGATTTACCTTCCTAGGGTTACTGTTAGGCTTAGGCCTAGGACTTTTAAAACCAGGAAGCCCTGGGCTCCAGGCACACTGCAGCTGCGAAAGGCATCCCAAGGGGAGCGCAAAAGTGACGCAACTTGGCTGCCACCACTGATATTTCCATGAGACCATCCCGAACCATAGGCTGATTTTCCTTCCTAGGGTTAAGGTTTGAGTTACGCCTAGGGTAAGGGCTCTATTAACCAGAAAGCCCTGAGTTCCAAGAACACAGCAGCTGCGAAGGACTAGCCAAGAAGAGCGCAAAAGTAGCACAACATGCCTGCCTCCACAGCTTTTTCCTTGGGGACATGCCTAATTCCTGGCTGATTTGCCTTTCTCGTCTTAGGGTTGGGGTTCGGCCTAGGGCTAGGATTTTTAAAATCAGGAAGCCCTGAGTTCCAGGCACACTGGAGCTGTGAAAGGCATCCAAAAGGGAGTGCAAAAGTGCCACAACATGGCTGCTTTCACGGCTTTTTCCTTGGCAAGAAGCCTAACACCAGGCTGATTTACCTTCCCAGGGTTACTGTTAGGCTTAGGCCTAGGGCTAGGATTTTTGAAACTAGGAAGCCCTGGGCTCCAGGCACACTGCAGCTGTTCAAGGCATCCCAAGGGGAGTACAAAAGTGCAACAACATGGCAGCTTTCACAGCTTTTTCCTTGGCACCATCCCTATACCTAGGCTGATTTATCTGCCTAGGGTTAGGGTTCAGCCTAGGGCTTGGATTTCTTTAACCAGGAAGCCCTGAGTTCCAGGCTTACTTCATCTGCCAAAGGCATCCCAAAGGGAGTGCAGAAGTGCCACAACATGGCTGCTTTCACGGCTTTTCCCTTAGGAAGAACCCTAATACCCGGCTGATTTACCTTCCTAGGGTTACTGTTAGGCTTAGGCCTAGGACTTTTAAAACCAGGAAGCCCTGGGCTCCAGGCACACTGCAGCTGCGAAAGGCATCCCAAGGGGAGCGCAAAAGTGACGCAACTTGGCTGCCACCACTGATATTTCCATGAGACCATCCCGAACCATAGGCTGATTTTCCTTCCTAGGCTTAAGGTTTGAGTTACGCCTAGGGTAAGGGCTCTATTAACCAGAAAGCCCTGAGTTCCAAGAACACAGCAGCTGCGAAGGACTAGCCAAGAAGAGCGCAAAAGTACCACAACATGCCTGCCTCCACAGCTTTTTCCTTGGGGACATGCCTAATTCCTGGCTGATTTGCCTTTCTCGTCTTAGGGTTGGGGTTCGGCCTAGGGCTAGGATTTTTAAAATCAGGAAGCCCTGAGTTCCAGGCACACTGCAGCTGTGAAAGGCATCCAAAAGGGAGTGCAAAAGTGCCACAACATGGCTGCTTTCACGGCTTTTTCCTTGGCAAGAAGCCTAACACCAGGCTGATTTACCTTCCCAGGGTTACTGTTAGGCTTAGGCCTAGGGCTAGGATTTTTGAAACTAGGAAGCCCTGGGCTCCAGGCACACTGCAGCTGTTCAAGGCATCCCAAGGGGAGTACAAAAGTGCAACAACATGGCAGCTTTCACAGCTTTTTCCTTGGCACCATCCCTATACCTAGGCTGATTTATCTGCCTAGGGTTAGGGTTAGCGTTAAGCCTAGGGCTTGGATTTCTTTAACCAGGAAGCCCTGAGTTCCAGGCTTACTTCATCTGCCAAAGGCATCCCAAAGGGAGTGCAGAAGTGCCACAACATGGCTGCTTTCACGGCTTTTCCCTTAGGAAGAACCCTAATAGCCGGCTGATTTACCTTCCTATGGTTACTGTTAGGCTTAGGCCTAGGACTTTTAAAACCAGGAAGCCCTGGGCTCCAGGCACACTGCAGCTGCGAAAGGCATCCCAAGGGGAGCGCAAAAGTGACGCAACTTGGCTGCCACCACTGATATTTCCATGAGACCATCCCGAACCTTAGGCTGATTTTCCTTCCTAGGGTTAAGGTTTGAGTTATGCCTAGGGTAAGGGCTCTATTAACCAGAAAGCCCTGAGTTCCAAGAACACAGCAGCTGCGATGGACTAGCCAAGAAGAGCGCAAAAGTAGCACAACATGCCTGCCTCCACAGCTTTTTCCTTGGGGACATGCCTAATTCCTGGCTGATTTGCCTTTCTCGTCTTAGGGTTGGGGTTCGGCCTAGGGCTAGGATTTTTAAAATCAGGAAGCCCTGAGTTCCAGGCACACTGCAGCTGTGAAAGGCATCCAAAAGGGAGTGCAAAAGTGCCACAACATGGCTGCTTTCACGGCTTTTTCCTTGGCAAGAAGCCTAACACCAGGCTGATTTACCTTCCCAGGGTTACTGTTAGGCTTAGGCCTAGGGCTAGGATTTTTGAAACTAGGAAGCCCTGGGCTCCAGGCACACTGCAGCTGTTCAAGGCATCCCAAGGGGAGTACAAAAGTGCAACAACATGGCAGCTTTCACAGCTTTTTCCTTGGCACCATCCCTATACCTAGGCTGATTTATCTGCCTAGGGTTAGGGTTAGGGTTCAGCCTAGGGCTTGGATTTCTTTAACCAGGAAGCCCTGAGTTCCAGGCTTACTTCATCTGCCAAAGGCATCCCAAAGGGAGTGCAGAAGTGCCACAACATGGCTGCTTTCACGGCTTTTCCCTTAGGAAGAACCCTAATACCCGGCTGATTTACCTTCCTAGGGTTACTGTTAGGCTTAGGCCTAGGACTTTTAAAACCAGGAAGCCCTGGGCTCCAGGCACACTGCAGCTGCGAAAGGCATCCCAAGGGGAGCCCAAAAGTGATGCAACTTGGCTGCCACCACTGATATTTCCATGAGACCATCCCGAACCATAGGCTGATTTTCCTTCCTAGGGTTAAAGTTTGAGTTATGCCTAGGGTAAGGGCTCTATTAACCAGAAAGCCCTGAGTTCCAAGAACACAGCAGCTGCGAAGGACTAGCCAAGAAGAGCGCAAAAGTAGCACAACATGCCTGCCTCCACAGCTTTTTCCTTGGGGACATGCCTAATTCCTGGCTGATTTGCCTTTCTCGTCTTAGGGTTGGGGTTCGGCCTAGGGCTAGGATTTTTAAAATCAGGAAGCCCTGAGTTCCAGGCACACTGGAGCTGTGAAAGGCATCCAAAAGGGAGTGCAAAAGTGCCACAACATGGCTGCTTTCACGGCTTTTTCCTTGGCAAGAAGCCTAACACCAGGCTGATTTCCCTTCCCAGGGTTACTGTTAGGCTTAGGCCTAGGGCTAGGATTTTTGAAACTAGGAAGCCCTGGGCTCCAGCCACACTGCAGCTGTTCAAGGCATCCCAAGGGGAGTACAAAAGTGCAACAACATGGCAGCTTTCACAGCTTTTTCCTTGGCACCATCCCTATACCTAGGCTGATTTATCTGTCTAGGGTTAGGGTTAGCGTTAAGCCTAGGGCTTGGATTTCTTTAACCAGGAAGCCCTGAGTTCCAGGCTTACTTCATCTGCCAAAGGCATCCCAAAGGGAGTGCAGAAGTGCCACAACATGGCTGCTTTCACGGCTTTTCCCTTAGGAAGAACCCTAATACCCGGCTGATTTACCTTCCTAGGGTTACTGTTAGGCTTAGGCCTAGGACTTTTAAAACCAGGAAGCCCTGGGCTCCAGGCACACTGCAGCTGCGAAAGGCATCCCAAGGGGAGCGCAAAAGTGACGCAACTTGCCTGCCACCACTGATATTTCCATGAGACCATCCCGAACCATAGGCTGATTTTCCTTCCTAGGGTTAAGGTTTGAGTTACGCCTAGGGTAAGGGCTCTATTAACCAGAAAGCCCTGAGTTCCAAGAACACAGCAGCTGCGAAGGACTAGCCAAGAAGAGCGCAAAAGTAGCACAACATGCCTGCCTCCACAGCTTTTTCCTTGGGGACATGCCTAATTCCTGGCTGATTTGCCTTTCTCGTCTTAGGGTTGGGGTTCGGCCTAGGGCTAGGATTTTTAAAATCAGGAAGCCCTGAGTTCCAGGCACACTGCAGCTGTGAAAGGCATCCAAAAGGGAGTGCAAAAGTGCCACAACATGGCTGCTTTCACGGCTTTTTCCTTGGCAAGAAGCCTAACACCAGGCTGATTTACCTTCCCAGGGTTACTGTTAGGCTTAGGCCTAGGGCTAGGATTTTTGAAACTAGGAAGCCCAGGGCTCCAGCCACACTGCAGCTGTTCAAGGCATCCCAAGGGGAGTACAAAAGTGCAACAACATGGCAGCTTTCACAGCTTTTTCCTTGGCACCATCCCTATACCTAGGCTGATTTATCTGCCTAGGGTTAGGGTTAGGGTTCAGCCTAGGGCTTGGATTTCTTTAACCAGGAAGCCCTGAGTTCCAGGCTTACTTCATCTGCCAAAGGCATCCCAAAGGGAGTGCAGAAGTGCCACAACATGGCTGCTTTCACGGCTTTTCCCTTAGGAAGAACCCTAATACCCGGCTGATTTACCTTCCTAGGGTTACTGTTAGGCTTAGGCCTAGGACTTTTAAAACCAGGAAGCCCTGGGCTCCAGGCACACTGCAGCTGCGAAAGGCATCCCAAGGGGAGCGCAAAAGTGACGCAACTTGGCTGCCACCACTGATATTTCCATGAGACCATCCCGAACCATAGGTTGATTTTCCTTCCTAGGGTTAAGGTTTGAGTTATGCCTAGGGTAAGGGCTCTATTAACCAGAAAGCCCTGAGTTCCAAGAACACAGCAGCTGCGAAGGACTAGCCAAGAAGAGCGCAAAAGTACCACAACATGCCTGCCTCCACAGCTTTTTCCTTGGGGACATGCCTAATTCCTGGCTGATTTGCCTTTCTCGTCTTAGGGTTGGGGTTCGGCCTAGGGCTAGGATTTTTAAAATCAGGAAGCCCTGAGTTCCAGGCACACTGGAGCTGTGAAAGGCATCCAAAAGGGAGTGCAAAAGTGCCACAACATGGCTGCTTTCACGGCTTTTTCCTTGGCAAGAAGCCTAACACCAGGCTGATTTACCTTCCCAGGGTTACTGTTAGGCTTAGGCCTAGGGCTAGGATTTTTGAAATTAGGAAGCCCTTAGCTCCAGGCACACTGCAGCTGTTCAAGGCATCCCAAGGGGAGTACAAAAGTGCAACAACATGGCAGCTTTCACAGCTTTTTCCTTGGCACCATCCCTATACCTAGGCTGATTTATCTGCCTAGGGTTAGGGTTAGGGTTCAGCCTAGGGCTTGGATTTCTTTAACCAGGAAGCCCTGAGTTCCAGGCTTACTTCATCTGCCAAAGGCATCCCAAAGGGAGTACAGAAGTGCCACAACATGGCTGCTTTCACGGCTTTTCCCTTAGGAAGAACCCTAATACCCGGCTGATTTACCTTCCTAGGGTTACTGTTAGGCTTAGGCCTAGGACTTTTAAAACCAGGAAGCCCTGGGCTCCAGGCACACTGCAGCTGCGAAAGGCATCCCAAGGGGAGCGCAAAAGTGACGCAACTTGGCTGCCACCACTGATATTTCCATGAGACCATCCCGAACCATAGGCTGATTTTCCTTCCTAGGGTTAAGGTTTGAGTTACGCCTAGGGTAAGGGTTCTATTAACCAGAAAGCCCTGAGTTCCAAGAACACAGCAGCTGCGAAGGACTAGCCAAGAAGAGCGCAAAAGTAGCACAACATGCCTGCCTCCACAGCTTTTTCCTTGGGGACATGCCTAATTCCTGGCTGATTTGCCTTTCTCGTCTTAGGGTTGGGGTTCGGCCTAGGGCTAGGATTTTTAAAATCAGGAAGCCCTGAGTTCCAGGCACACTGGAGCTGTGAAAGGCATCCAAAAGGGAGTGCAAAAGTGCCACAACATGGCTGCTTTCACGGCTTTTTCCTTGGCAAGAAGCCTAACACCAGGCTGATTTACCTTCCCAGGGTTACTGTTAGGCTTAGGCCTAGGGCTAGGATTTTTGAAACTAGGAAGCCCTGGGCTCCAGCCACACTGCAGCTGTTCAAGGCATCCCAAGGGGAGTACAAAAGTGCAACAACATGGCAGCTTTCACAGCTTTTTCCTTGGCACCATCCCTATACCTAGGCTGATTTATCTGCCTAGGGTTAGGGTTCAGCCTAGGGCTTGGATTTCTTTAACCAGGAAGCCCTGAGTTCCAGGCTTACTTCATCTGCCAAAGGCATCCCAAAGGGAGTGCAGAAGTGCCACAACATGGCTGCTTTCACGGCTTTTCCCTTAGGAAGAACCCTAATACCCGGCTGATTTACCTTCCTAGGGTTACTGTTAGGCTTAGGCCTAGGACTTTTAAAACCAGGAAGCCCTGGGCTCCAGGCACACTGCAGCTGCGAAAGGCATCCCAAGGGGAGCGCAAAAGTGACGCAACTTGGCTGCCACCACTGATATTTCCATGAGACCATCCCGAACCATAGGCTGATTTTCCTTCCTAGGCTTAAGGTTTGAGTTACGCCTAGGGTAAGGGCTCTATTAACCAGAAAGCCCTGAGTTCCAAGAACACAGCAGCTGCGAAGGACTAGCCAAGAAGAGCGCAAAAGTACCACAACATGCCTGCCTCCACAGCTTTTTCCTTGGGGACATGCCTAATTCCTGGCTGATTTGCCTTTCTCGTCTTAGGGTTGGGGTTCGGCCTAGGGCTAGGATTTTTAAAATCAGGAAGCCCTGAGTTCCAGGCACACTGCAGCTGTGAAAGGCATCCAAAAGGGAGTGCAAAAGTGCCACAACATGGCTGCTTTCACGGCTTTTTCCTTGGCAAGAAGCCTAACACCAGGCTGATTTACCTTCCCAGGGTTACTGTTAGGCTTAGGCCTAGGGCTAGGATTTTTGAAACTAGGAAGCCCTGGGCTCCAGGCACACTGCAGCTGTTCAAGGCATCCCAAGGGGAGTACAAAAGTGCAACAACATGGCAGCTTTCACAGCTTTTTCCTTGGCACCATCCCTATACCTAGGCTGATTTATCTGCCTAGGGTTAGGGTTAGCGTTAAGCCTAGGGCTTGGATTTCTTTAACCAGGAAGCCCTGAGTTCCAGGCTTACTTCATCTGCCAAAGGCATCCCAAAGGGAGTGCAGAAGTGCCACAACATGGCTGCTTTCACGGCTTTTCCCTTAGGAAGAACCCTAATAGCCGGCTGATTTACCTTCCTATGGTTACTGTTAGGCTTAGGCCTAGGACTTTTAAAACCAGGAAGCCCTGGGCTCCAGGCACACTGCAGCTGCGAAAGGCATCCCAAGGGGAGCGCAAAAGTGACGCAACTTGGCTGCCACCACTGATATTTCCATGAGACCATCCCGAACCTTAGGCTGATTTTCCTTCCTAGGGTTAAGGTTTGAGTTATGCCTAGGGTAAGGGCTCTATTAACCAGAAAGCCCTGAGTTCCAAGAACACAGCAGCTGCGATGGACTAGCCAAGAAGAGCGCAAAAGTAGCACAACATGCCTGCCTCCACAGCTTTTTCCTTGGGGACATGCCTAATTCCTGGCTGATTTGCCTTTCTCGTCTTAGGGTTGGGGTTCGGCCTAGGGCTAGGATTTTTAAAATCAGGAAGCCCTGAGTTCCAGGCACACTGCAGCTGTGAAAGGCATCCAAAAGGGAGTGCAAAAGTGCCACAACATGGCTGCTTTCACGGCTTTTTCCTTGGCAAGAAGCCTAACACCAGGCTGATTTACCTTCCCAGGGTTACTGTTAGGCTTAGGCCTAGGGCTAGGATTTTTGAAACTAGGAAGCCCTGGGCTCCAGGCACACTGCAGCTGTTCAAGGCATCCCAAGGGGAGTACAAAAGTGCAACAACATGGCAGCTTTCACAGCTTTTTCCTTGGCACCATCCCTATACCTAGGCTGATTTATCTGCCTAGGGTTAGGGTTAGGGTTCAGCCTAGGGCTTGGATTTCTTTAACCAGGAAGCCCTGAGTTCCAGGCTTACTTCATCTGCCAAAGGCATCCCAAAGGGAGTGCAGAAGTGCCACAACATGGCTGCTTTCACGGCTTTTCCCTTAGGAAGAACCCTAATACCCGGCTGATTTACCTTCCTAGGGTTACTGTTAGGCTTAGGCCTAGGACTTTTAAAACCAGGAAGCCCTGGGCTCCAGGCACACTGCAGCTGCGAAAGGCATCCCAAGGGGAGCCCAAAAGTGATGCAACTTGGCTGCCACCACTGATATTTCCATGAGACCATCCCGAACCATAGGCTGATTTTCCTTCCTAGGGTTAAAGTTTGAGTTATGCCTAGGGTAAGGGCTCTATTAACCAGAAAGCCCTGAGTTCCAAGAACACAGCAGCTGCGAAGGACTAGCCAAGAAGAGCGCAAAAGTAGCACAACATGCCTGCCTCCACAGCTTTTTCCTTGGGGACATGCCTAATTCCTGGCTGATTTGCCTTTCTCGTCTTAGGGTTGGGGTTCGGCCTAGGGCTAGGATTTTTAAAATCAGGAAGCCCTGAGTTCCAGGCACACTGGAGCTGTGAAAGGCATCCAAAAGGGAGTGCAAAAGTGCCACAACATGGCTGCTTTCACGGCTTTTTCCTTGGCAAGAAGCCTAACACCAGGCTGATTTCCCTTCCCAGGGTTACTGTTAGGCTTAGGCCTAGGGCTAGGATTTTTGAAACTAGGAAGCCCTGGGCTCCAGCCACACTGCAGCTGTTCAAGGCATCCCAAGGGGAGTACAAAAGTGCAACAACATGGCAGCTTTCACAGCTTTTTCCTTGGCACCATCCCTATACCTAGGCTGATTTATCTGTCTAGGGTTAGGGTTAGCGTTAAGCCTAGGGCTTGGATTTCTTTAACCAGGAAGCCCTGAGTTCCAGGCTTACTTCATCTGCCAAAGGCATCCCAAAGGGAGTGCAGAAGTGCCACAACATGGCTGCTTTCACGGCTTTTCCCTTAGGAAGAACCCTAATACCCGGCTGATTTACCTTCCTAGGGTTACTGTTAGGCTTAGGCCTAGGACTTTTAAAACCAGGAAGCCCTGGGCTCCAGGCACACTGCAGCTGCGAAAGGCATCCCAAGGGGAGCGCAAAAGTGACGCAACTTGCCTGCCACCACTGATATTTCCATGAGACCATCCCGAACCATAGGCTGATTTTCCTTCCTAGGGTTAAGGTTTGAGTTACGCCTAGGGTAAGGGCTCTATTAACCAGAAAGCCCTGAGTTCCAAGAACACAGCAGCTGCGAAGGACTAGCCAAGAAGAGCGCAAAAGTAGCACAACATGCCTGCCTCCACAGCTTTTTCCTTGGGGACATGCCTAATTCCTGGCTGATTTGCCTTTCTCGTCTTAGGGTTGGGGTTCGGCCTAGGGCTAGGATTTTTAAAATCAGGAAGCCCTGAGTTCCAGGCACACTGCAGCTGTGAAAGGCATCCAAAAGGGAGTGCAAAAGTGCCACAACATGGCTGCTTTCACGGCTTTTTCCTTGGCAAGAAGCCTAACACCAGGCTGATTTACCTTCCCAGGGTTACTGTTAGGCTTAGGCCTAGGGCTAGGATTTTTGAAACTAGGAAGCCCAGGGCTCCAGCCACACTGCAGCTGTTCAAGGCATCCCAAGGGGAGTACAAAAGTGCAACAACATGGCAGCTTTCACAGCTTTTTCCTTGGCACCATCCCTATACCTAGGCTGATTTATCTGCCTAGGGTTAGGGTTAGGGTTCAGCCTAGGGCTTGGATTTCTTTAACCAGGAAGCCCTGAGTTCCAGGCTTACTTCATCTGCCAAAGGCATCCCAAAGGGAGTGCAGAAGTGCCACAACATGGCTGCTTTCACGGCTTTTCCCTTAGGAAGAACCCTAATACCCGGCTGATTTACCTTCCTAGGGTTACTGTTAGGCTTAGGCCTAGGACTTTTAAAACCAGGAAGCCCTGGGCTCCAGGCACACTGCAGCTGCGAAAGGCATCCCAAGGGGAGCGCAAAAGTGACGCAACTTGGCTGCCACCACTGATATTTCCATGAGACCATCCCGAACCATAGGTTGATTTTCCTTCCTAGGGTTAAGGTTTGAGTTATGCCTAGGGTAAGGGCTCTATTAACCAGAAAGCCCTGAGTTCCAAGAACACAGCAGCTGCGAAGGACTAGCCAAGAAGAGCGCAAAAGTACCACAACATGCCTGCCTCCACAGCTTTTTCCTTGGGGACATGCCTAATTCCTGGCTGATTTGCCTTTCTCGTCTTAGGGTTGGGGTTCGGCCTAGGGCTAGGATTTTTAAAATCAGGAAGCCCTGAGTTCCAGGCACACTGGAGCTGTGAAAGGCATCCAAAAGGGAGTGCAAAAGTGCCACAACATGGCTGCTTTCACGGCTTTTTCCTTGGCAAGAAGCCTAACACCAGGCTGATTTACCTTCCCAGGGTTACTGTTAGGCTTAGGCCTAGGGCTAGGATTTTTGAAATTAGGAAGCCCTTAGCTCCAGGCACACTGCAGCTGTTCAAGGCATCCCAAGGGGAGTACAAAAGTGCAACAACATGGCAGCTTTCACAGCTTTTTCCTTGGCACCATCCCTATACCTAGGCTGATTTATCTGCCTAGGGTTAGGGTTAGGGTTCAGCCTAGGGCTTGGATTTCTTTAACCAGGAAGCCCTGAGTTCCAGGCTTACTTCATCTGCCAAAGGCATCCCAAAGGGAGTACAGAAGTGCCACAACATGGCTGCTTTCACGGCTTTTCCCTTAGGAAGAACCCTAATACCCGGCTGATTTACCTTCCTAGGGTTACTGTTAGGCTTAGGCCTAGGACTTTTAAAACCAGGAAGCCCTGGGCTCCAGGCACACTGCAGCTGCGAAAGGCATCCCAAGGGGAGCGCAAAAGTGACGCAACTTGGCTGCCACCACTGATATTTCCATGAGACCATCCCGAACCATAGGCTGATTTTCCTTCCTAGGGTTAAGGTTTGAGTTACGCCTAGGGTAAGGGTTCTATTAACCAGAAAGCCCTGAGTTCCAAGAACACAGCAGCTGCGAAGGACTAGCCAAGAAGAGCGCAAAAGTAGCACAACATGCCTGCCTCCACAGCTTTTTCCTTGGGGACATGCCTAATTCCTGGCTGATTTGCCTTTCTCGTCTTAGGGTTGGGGTTCGGCCTAGGGCTAGGATTTTTAAAATCAGGAAGCCCTGAGTTCCAGGCACACTGGAGCTGTGAAAGGCATCCAAAAGGGAGTGCAAAAGTGCCACAACATGGCTGCTTTCACGGCTTTTTCCTTGGCAAGAAGCCTAACACCAGGCTGATTTACCTTCCCAGGGTTACTGTTAGGCTTAGGCCTAGGGCTAGGATTTTTGAAACTAGGAAGCCCTGGGCTCCAGCCACACTGCAGCTGTTCAAGGCATCCCAAGGGGAGTACAAAAGTGCAACAACATGGCAGCTTTCACAGCTTTTTCCTTGGCACCATCCCTATACCTAGGCTGATTTATCTGCCTAGGGTTAGGGTTAGGGTTCAGCCTAGGGCTTGGATTTCTTTAACCAGGAAGCCCTGAGTTCCAGGCTTACTTCATCTGCCAAAGGCATCCCAAAGGGAGTGCAGAAGTGCCACAACATGGCTGCTTTCACGGCTTTTCCCTTAGGAAGAACCCTAATACCCGGCTGATTTACCTTCCTAGGGTTACTGTTAGGCTTAGGCCTAGGACTTTTAAAACCAGGAAGCCCTGGGCTCCAGGCACACTGCAGCTGCGAAAGGCATCCCAAGGGGAGCGCAAAAGTGACGCAACTTGGCTGCCACCACTGATATTTCCATGAGACCATCCCGAACCATAGGCTGATTTTCCTTCCTAGGCTTAAGGTTTGAGTTACGCCTAGGGTAAGGGCTCTATTAACCAGAAAGCCCTGAGTTCCAAGAACACAGCAGCTGCGAAGGACTAGCCAAGAAGAGCGCAAAAGTAGCACAACATGCCTGCCTCCACAGCTTTTTCCTTGGGGACATGCCTAATTCCTGGCTGATTTGCCTTTCTCGTCTTAGGGTTGGGGTTCGGCCTAGGGCTAGGATTTTTAAAATCAGGAAGCCCTGAGTTCCAGGCACACTGCAGCTGTGAAAGGCATCCAAAAGGGAGTGCAAAAGTGCCACAACATGGCTGCTTTCACGGCTTTTTCCTTGGCAAGAAGCCTAACACCAGGCTGATTTACCTTCCCAGGGTTACTGTTAGGCTTAGGCCTAGGGCTAGGATTTTTGAAACTAGGAAGCCCTGGGCTCCAGCCACACTGCAGCTGTTCAAGGCATCCCAAGGGGAGTACAAAAGTGCAACAACATGGCAGCTTTCACAGCTTTTTCCTTGGCACCATCCCTATACCTAGGCTGATTTATCTGCCTAGGGTTAGGGTTAGCGTTAAGCCTAGGGCTTGGATTTCTTTAACCAGGAAGCCCTGAGTTCCAGGCTTACTTCATCTGCCAAAGGCATCCCAAAGGGAGTGCAGAAGTGCCACAACATGGCTGCTTTCACGGCTTTTCCCTTAGGAAGAACCCTAATACCCGGCTGATTTACCTTCCTAGGGTTACTGTTAGGCTTAGGCCTAGGACTTTTAAAACCAGGAAGCCCTGGGCTCCAGGCACACTGCAGCTGCGAAAGGCATCCCAAGGGGAGCGCAAAAGTGACGCAACTTGCCTGCCACCACTGATATTTCCATGAGACCATCCCGAACCTTAGGCTGATTTTCCTTCCTAGGGTTAAGGTTTGAGTTATGCCTAGGGTAAGGGCTCTATTAACCAGAAAGCCCTGAGTTCCAAGAACACAGCAGCTGCGAAGGACTAGCCAAGAAGAGCGCAAAAGTAGCACAACATGCCTGCCTCCACAGCTTTTTCCTTGGGGACATGCCTAATTCCTGGCTGATTTGCCTTTCTCGTCTTAGGGTTGGGGTTCGGCCTAGGGCTAGGATTTTTAAAATCAGGAAGCCCTGAGTTCCAGGCACACTGCAGCTGTGAAAGGCATCCAAAAGGGAGTGCAAAAGTGCCACAACATGGCTGCTTTCACGGCTTTTTCCTTGGCAAGAAGCCTAACACCAGGCTGATTTCCCTTCCCAGGGTTACTGTTAGGCTTAGGCCTAGGGCTAGGATTTTTGAAACTAGGAAGCCCTGGGCTCCAGCCACACTGCAGCTGTTCAAGGCATCCCAAGGGGAGTACAAAAGTGCAACAACATGGCAGCTTTCACCGCTTTTTCCTTGGCACCATCCCTATACCTAGGCTGATTTATCTGCCTAGGGTTAGGGTTAGGGTTCAGCCTAGGGCTTGGATTTCTTTAACCAGGAAGCCCTGAGTTCCAGGCTTACTTCATCTGCCAAAGGCATCCCAAAGGGAGTGCAGAAGTGCCACAACATGGCTGCTTTCACGGCTTTTCCCTTAGGAAGAACCCTAATAGCCGGCTGATTTACCTTCCTAGGGTTACTGTTAGGCTTAGGCCTAGGACTTTTAAAACCAGGAAGCCCTGGGCTCCAGGCACACTGCAGCTGCGAAAGGCATCCCAAGGGGAGCGCAAAAGTGACGCAACTTGGCTGCCACCACTGATATTTCCATGAGACCATCCCGAACCTTAGGCTGATTTTCCTTCCTAGGGTTAAGGTTTGAGTTATGCCTAGGGTAAGGGCTCTATTAACCAGAAAGCCCTGAGTTCCAAGAACACAGCAGCTGCGAAGGACTAGCCAAGAAGAGCGCAAAAGTAGCACAACATGCCTGCCTCCACAGCTTTTTCCTTGGGGACATGCCTAATTCCTGGCTGATTTGCCTTTCTCGTCTTAGGGTTGGGGTTCGGCCTAGGGCTAGGATTTTTAAAATCAGGAAGCCCTGAGTTCCAGGCACACTGCAGCTGTGAAAGGCATCCAAAAGGGAGTGCAAAAGTGCCACAACATGGCTGCTTTCACGGCTTTTTCCTTGGCAAGAAGCCTAACACCAGGCTGATTTACCTTCCCAGGGTTACTGTTAGGCTTAGGCCTAGGGCTAGGATTTTTGAAACTAGGAAGCCCTGGGCTCCAGCCACACTGCAGCTGTTCAAGGCATCCCAAGGGGAGTACAAAAGTGCAACAACATGGCAGCTTTCACCGCTTTTTCCTTGGCACCATCCCTATACCTAGGCTGATTTATCTGCCTAGGGTTAGGGTTAGGGTTCAGCCTAGGGCTTGGATTTCTTTAACCAGGAAGCCCTGAGTTCCAGGCTTACTTCATCTGCCAAAGGCATCCCAAAGGGAGTGCAGAAGTGCCACAACATGGCTGCTTTCACGGCTTTTCCCTTAGGAAGAACCCTAATACCCGGCTGATTTACCTTCCTAGGGTTACTGTTAGGCTTAGGCCTAGGACTTTTAAAACCAGGAAGCCCTGGGCTCCAGGCACACTGCAGCTGCGAAAGGCATCCCAAGGGGAGCGCAAAAGTGACGCAACTTGGCTGCCACCACTGATATTTCCATGAGACCATCCCGAACCATAGGTTGATTTTCCTTCCTAGGGTTAAGGTTTGAGTTATGCCTAGGGTAAGGGCTCTATTAACCAGAAAGCCCTGAGTTCCAAGAACACAGCAGCTGCGAAGGACTAGCCAAGAAGAGCGCAAAAGTAGCACAACATGCCTGCCTCCACAGCTTTTTCCTTGGGGACATGCCTAATTCCTGGCTGATTTGCCTTTCTCGTCTTAGGGTTGGGGTTCGGCCTAGGGCTAGGATTTTTAAAATCAGGAAGCCCTGAGTTCCAGGCACACTGGAGCTGTGAAAGGCATCCAAAAGGGAGTGCAAAAGTGCCACAACATGGCTGCTTTCACGGCTTTTTCCTTGGCAAGAAGCCTAACACCAGGCTGATTTACCTTCCCAGGGTTACTGTTAGGCTTAGGCCTAGGGCTAGGATTTTTGAAACTAGGAAGCCCTGGGCTCCAGCCACACTGCAGCTGTTCAAGGCATCCCAAGGGGAGTACAAAAGTGCAACAACATGGCAGCTTTCACAGCTTTTTCCTTGGCACCATCCCTATACCTAGGCTGATTTATCTGCCTAGGGTTAGGGTTAGGGTTCAGCCTAGGGCTTGGATTTCTTTAACCAGGAAGCCCTGAGTTCCAGGCTTACTTCATCTGCCAAAGGCATCCCAAAGGGAGTGCAGAAGTGCCACAACATGGCTGCTTTCACGGCTTTTCCCTTAGGAAGAACCCTAATAGCCGGCTGATTTACCTTCCTAGGGTTACTGTTAGGCTTAGGCCTAGGACTTTTAAAACCAGGAAGCCCTGGGCTCCAGGCACACTGCAGCTGCGAAAGGCATCCCAAGGGGAGCGCAAAAGTGACGCAACTTGGCTGCCACCACTGATATTTCCATGAGAGCATCCCGAACCATAGGCTGATTTTCCTTCCTAGGGTTAAGGTTTGAGTTACGCCTAGGGTAAGGGCTCTATTAACCAGAAAGCCCTGAGTTCCAAGAACACAGCAGCTGCGAAGGACTAGCCAAGAAGAGCGCAAAAGTAGCACAACATGCCTGCCTCCACAGCTTTTTCCTTGGGGACATGCCTAATTCCTGGCTGATTTGCCTATCTCGTCTTAGGGTTGGGGTTTGGCCTAGGGCTAGGATTTTTAAAATCAGGAAGCCCTGAGTTCCAGGCACACTGGAGCTGTGAAAGGCATCCAAAAGGGAGTGCAAAAGTGCCACAACATGGCTGCTTTCACGGCTTTTTCCTTGGCAAGAAGCCTAACACCAGGCTGATTTACCTTCCCAGGGTTACTGTTAGGCTTAGGCCTAGGGCTAGGATTTTTGAAACTAGGAAGCCCTGGGCTCCAGGCACACTGCAGCTGTTCAAGGCATCCCAAGGGGAGTACAAAAGTGCAACAACATGGCAGCTTTCACAGCTTTTTCCTTGGCACCATCCCTATACCTAGGCTGATTTATCTGCCTAGGGTTAGGGTTCAGCCTAGGGCTTGGATTTCTTTAACCAGGAAGCCCTGAGTTCCAGGCTTACTTCATCTGCCAAAGGCATCCCAAAGGGAGTGCAGAAGTGCCACAACATGGCTGCTTTCACGGCTTTTCCCTTAGGAAGAACCCTAATACCCGGCTGATTTACCTTCCTAGGGTTACTGTTAGGCTTAGGCCTAGGACTTTTAAAACCAGGAAGCCCTGGGCTCCAGGCACACTGCAGCTGCGAAAGGCATCCCAAGGGGAGCGCAAAAGTGACGCAACTTGCCTGCCACCACTGATATTTCCATGAGACCATCCCGAACCTTAGGCTGATTTTCCTTCCTAGGGTTAAGGTTTGAGTTATGCCTAGGGTAAGGGCTCTATTAACCAGAAAGCCCTGAGTTCCAAGAACACAGCAGCTGCGAAGGACTAGCCAAGAAGAGCGCAAAAGTAGCACAACATGCCTGCCTCCACAGCTTTTTCCTTGGGGACATGCCTAATTCCTGGCTGATTTGCCTTTCTCGTCTTAGGGTTGGGGTTCGGCCTAGGGCTAGGATTTTTAAAATCAGGAAGCCCTGAGTTCCAGGCACACTGCAGCTGTGAAAGGCATCCAAAAGGGAGTGCAAAAGTGCCACAACATGGCTGCTTTCACGGCTTTTTCCTTGGCAAGAAGCCTAACACCAGGCTGATTTCCCTTCCCAGGGTTACTGTTAGGCTTAGGCCTAGGGCTAGGATTTTTGAAACTAGGAAGCCCTGGGCTCCAGCCACACTGCAGCTGTTCAAGGCATCCCAAGGGGAGTACAAAAGTGCAACAACATGGCAGCTTTCACCGCTTTTTCCTTGGCACCATCCCTATACCTAGGCTGATTTATCTGCCTAGGGTTAGGGTTAGGGTTCAGCCTAGGGCTTGGATTTCTTTAACCAGGAAGCCCTGAGTTCCAGGCTTACTTCATCTGCCAAAGGCATCCCAAAGGGAGTGCAGAAGTGCCACAACATGGCTGCTTTCACGGCTTTTCCCTTAGGAAGAACCCTAATAGCCGGCTGATTTACCTTCCTAGGGTTACTGTTAGGCTTAGGCCTAGGACTTTTAAAACCAGGAAGCCCTGGGCTCCAGGCACACTGCAGCTGCGAAAGGCATCCCAAGGGGAGCGCAAAAGTGACGCAACTTGGCTGCCACCACTGATATTTCCATGAGACCATCCCGAACCTTAGGCTGATTTTCCTTCCTAGGGTTAAGGTTTGAGTTATGCCTAGGGTAAGGGCTCTATTAACCAGAAAGCCCTGAGTTCCAAGAACACAGCAGCTGCGAAGGACTAGCCAAGAAGAGCGCAAAAGTAGCACAACATGCCTGCCTCCACAGCTTTTTCCTTGGGGACATGCCTAATTCCTGGCTGATTTGCCTTTCTCGTCTTAGGGTTGGGGTTCGGCCTAGGGCTAGGATTTTTAAAATCAGGAAGCCCTGAGTTCCAGGCACACTGCAGCTGTGAAAGGCATCCAAAAGGGAGTGCAAAAGTGCCACAACATGGCTGCTTTCACGGCTTTTTCCTTGGCAAGAAGCCTAACACCAGGCTGATTTACCTTCCCAGGGTTACTGTTAGGCTTAGGCCTAGGGCTAGGATTTTTGAAACTAGGAAGCCCTGGGCTCCAGCCACACTGCAGCTGTTCAAGGCATCCCAAGGGGAGTACAAAAGTGCAACAACATGGCAGCTTTCACCGCTTTTTCCTTGGCACCATCCCTATACCTAGGCTGATTTATCTGCCTAGGGTTAGGGTTAGGGTTCAGCCTAGGGCTTGGATTTCTTTAACCAGGAAGCCCTGAGTTCCAGGCTTACTTCATCTGCCAAAGGCATCCCAAAGGGAGTGCAGAAGTGCCACAACATGGCTGCTTTCACGGCTTTTCCCTTAGGAAGAACCCTAATACCCGGCTGATTTACCTTCCTAGGGTTACTGTTAGGCTTAGGCCTAGGACTTTTAAAACCAGGAAGCCCTGGGCTCCAGGCACACTGCAGCTGCGAAAGGCATCCCAAGGGGAGCGCAAAAGTGACGCAACTTGGCTGCCACCACTGATATTTCCATGAGACCATCCCGAACCATAGGTTGATTTTCCTTCCTAGGGTTAAGGTTTGAGTTATGCCTAGGGTAAGGGCTCTATTAACCAGAAAGCCCTGAGTTCCAAGAACACAGCAGCTGCGAAGGACTAGCCAAGAAGAGCGCAAAAGTAGCACAACATGCCTGCCTCCACAGCTTTTTCCTTGGGGACATGCCTAATTCCTGGCTGATTTGCCTTTCTCGTCTTAGGGTTGGGGTTCGGCCTAGGGCTAGGATTTTTAAAATCAGGAAGCCCTGAGTTCCAGGCACACTGGAGCTGTGAAAGGCATCCAAAAGGGAGTGCAAAAGTGCCACAACATGGCTGCTTTCACGGCTTTTTCCTTGGCAAGAAGCCTAACACCAGGCTGATTTACCTTCCCAGGGTTACTGTTAGGCTTAGGCCTAGGGCTAGGATTTTTGAAACTAGGAAGCCCTGGGCTCCAGCCACACTGCAGCTGTTCAAGGCATCCCAAGGGGAGTACAAAAGTGCAACAACATGGCAGCTTTCACAGCTTTTTCCTTGGCACCATCCCTATACCTAGGCTGATTTATCTGCCTAGGGTTAGGGTTAGGGTTCAGCCTAGGGCTTGGATTTCTTTAACCAGGAAGCCCTGAGTTCCAGGCTTACTTCATCTGCCAAAGGCATCCCAAAGGGAGTGCAGAAGTGCCACAACATGGCTGCTTTCACGGCTTTTCCCTTAGGAAGAACCCTAATAGCCGGCTGATTTACCTTCCTAGGGTTACTGTTAGGCTTAGGCCTAGGACTTTTAAAACCAGGAAGCCCTGGGCTCCAGGCACACTGCAGCTGCGAAAGGCATCCCAAGGGGAGCGCAAAAGTGACGCAACTTGGCTGCCACCACTGATATTTCCATGAGAGCATCCCGAACCATAGGCTGATTTTCCTTCCTAGGGTTAAGGTTTGAGTTACGCCTAGGGTAAGGGCTCTATTAACCAGAAAGCCCTGAGTTCCAAGAACACAGCAGCTGCGAAGGACTAGCCAAGAAGAGCGCAAAAGTAGCACAACATGCCTGCCTCCACAGCTTTTTCCTTGGGGACATGCCTAATTCCTGGCTGATTTGCCTATCTCGTCTTAGGGTTGGGGTTTGGCCTAGGGCTAGGATTTTTAAAATCAGGAAGCCCTGAGTTCCAGGCACACTGGAGCTGTGAAAGGCATCCAAAAGGGAGTGCAAAAGTGCCACAACATGGCTGCTTTCACGGCTTTTTCCTTGGCAAGAAGCCTAACACCAGGCTGATTTACCTTCCCAGGGTTACTGTTAGGCTTAGGCCTAGGGCTAGGATTTTTGAAACTAGGAAGCCCTGGGCTCCAGGCACACTGCAGCTGTTCAAGGCATCCCAAGGGGAGTACAAAAGTGCAACAACATGGCAGCTTTCACAGCTTTTTCCTTGGCACCATCCCTATACCTAGGCTGATTTATCTGCCTAGGGTTAGGGTTCAGCCTAGGGCTTGGATTTCTTTAACCAGGAAGCCCTGAGTTCCAGGCTTACTTCATCTGCCAAAGGCATCCCAAAGGGAGTGCAGAAGTGCCACAACATGGCTGCTTTCACGGCTTTTCCCTTAGGAAGAACCCTAATACCCGGCTGATTTACCTTCCTAGGGTTACTGTTAGGCTTAGGCCTAGGACTTTTAAAACCAGGAAGCCCTGGGCTCCAGGCACACTGCAGCTGCGAAAGGCATCCCAAGGGGAGCGCAAAAGTGACGCAACTTGGCTGCCACCACTGATATTTCCATGAGACCATCCCGAACCATAGGCTGATTTTCCTTCCTAGGCTTAAGGTTTGAGTTACGCCTAGGGTAAGGGCTCTATTAACCAGAAAGCCCTGAGTTCCAAGAACACAGCAGCTGCGAAGGACTAGCCAAGAAGAGCGCAAAAGTACCACAACATGCCTGCCTCCACAGCTTTTTCCTTGGGGACATGCCTAATTCCTGGCTGATTTGCCTTTCTCGTCTTAGGGTTGGGGTTCGGCCTAGGGCTAGGATTTTTAAAATCAGGAAGCCCTGAGTTCCAGGCACACTGCAGCTGTGAAAGGCATCCAAAAGGGAGTGCAAAAGTGCCACAACATGGCTGCTTTCACGGCTTTTTCCTTGGCAAGAAGCCTAACACCAGGCTGATTTACCTTCCCAGGGTTACTGTTAGGCTTAGGCCTAGGGCTAGGATTTTTGAAACTAGGAAGCCCTGGGCTCCAGGCACACTGCAGCTGTTCAAGGCATCCCAAGGGGAGTACAAAAGTGCAACAACATGGCAGCTTTCACAGCTTTTTCCTTGGCACCATCCCTATACCTAGGCTGATTTATCTGCCTAGGGTTAGGGTTAGCGTTAAGCCTAGGGCTTGGATTTCTTTAACCAGGAAGCCCTGAGTTCCAGGCTTACTTCATCTGCCAAAGGCATCCCAAAGGGAGTGCAGAAGTGCCACAACATGGCTGCTTTCACGGCTTTTCCCTTAGGAAGAACCCTAATAGCCGGCTGATTTACCTTCCTAGGGTTACTGTTAGGCTTAGGCCTAGGACTTTTAAAACCAGGAAGCCCTGGGCTCCAGGCACACTGCAGCTGCGAAAGGCATCCCAAGGGGAGCGCAAAAGTGACGCAACTTGGCTGCCACCACTGATATTTCCATGAGACCATCCCGAACCTTAGGCTGATTTTCCTTCCTAGGGTTAAGGTTTGAGTTATGCCTAGGGTAAGGGCTCTATTAACCAGAAAGCCCTGAGTTCCAAGAACACAGCAGCTGCGAAGGACTAGCCAAGAAGAGCGCAAAAGTAGCACAACATGCCTGCCTCCACAGCTTTTTCCTTGGGGACATGCCTAATTCCTGGCTGATTTGCCTTTCTCGTCTTAGGGTTGGGGTTCGGCCTAGGGCTAGGATTTTTAAAATCAGGAAGCCCTGAGTTCCAGGCACACTGCAGCTGTGAAAGGCATCCAAAAGGGAGTGCAAAAGTGCCACAACATGGCTGCTTTCACGGCTTTTTCCTTGGCAAGAAGCCTAACACCAGGCTGATTTACCTTCCCAGGGTTACTGTTAGGCTTAGGCCTAGGGCTAGGATTTTTGAAACTAGGAAGCCCTGGGCTCCAGCCACACTGCAGCTGTTCAAGGCATCCCAAGGGGAGTACAAAAGTGCAACAACATGGCAGCTTTCACCGCTTTTTCCTTGGCACCATCCCTATACCTAGGCTGATTTATCTGCCTAGGGTTAGGGTTAGGCTTCAGCCTAGGGCTTGGATTTCTTTAACCAGGAAGCCCTGAGTTCCAGGCTTACTTCATCTGCCAAAGGCATCCCAAAGGGAGTGCAGAAGTGCCACAACATGGCTGCTTTCACGGCTTTTCCCTTAGGAAGAACCCTAATACCCGGCTGATTTACCTTCCTAGGGTTACTGTTAGGCTTAGGCCTAGGACTTTTAAAACCAGGAAGCCCTGGGCTCCAGGCACACTGCAGCTGCGAAAGGCATCCCAAGGGGAGCGCAAAAGTGACGCAACTTGGCTGCCACCACTGATATTTCCATGAGACCATCCCGAACCATAGGCTGATTTTCCTTCCTAGGGTTAAGGTTTGAGTTATGCCTAGGGTAAGGGCTCTATTAACCAGAAAGCCCTGAGTTCCAAGAACACAGCAGCTGCGAAGGACTAGCCAAGAAGAGCGCAAAAGTAGCACAACATGCCTGCCTCCACAGCTTTTTCCTTGGGGACATGCCTAATTCCTGGCTGATTTGCCTTTCTCGTCTTAGGGTTGGGGTTCGGCCTAGGGCTAGGATTTTTAAAATCAGGAAGCCCTGAGTTCCAGGCACACTGCAGCTGTGAAAGGCATCCAAAAGGGAGTGCAAAAGTGCCACAACATGGCTGCTTTCACGGCTTTTTCCTTGGCAAGAAGCCTAACACCAGGCTGATTTACCTTCCCAGGGTTACTGTTAGGCTTAGGCCTAGGGCTAGGATTTTTGAAACTAGGAAGCCCTGGGCTCCAGCCACACTGCAGCTGTTCAAGGCATCCCAAGGGGAGTACAAAAGTGCAACAACATGGCAGCTTTCACAGCTTTTTCCTTGGCACCATCCCTATACCTAGGCTGATTTATCTGCCTAGGGTTAGGGTTAGCGTTAAGCCTAGGGCTTGGATTTCTTTAACCAGGAAGCCCTGAGTTCCAGGCTTACTTCATCTGCCAAAGGCATCCCAAAGGGAGTGCAGAAGTGCCACAACATGGCTGCTTTCACGGCTTTTCCCTTAGGAAGAACCCTAATAGCCGGCTGATTTACCTTCCTAGGGTTACTGTTAGGCTTAGGCCTAGGACTTTTAAAACCAGGAAGCCCTGGGCTCCAGGCACACTGCAGCTGCGAAAGGCATCCCAAGGGGAGCGCAAAAGTGACGCAACTTGGCTGCCACCACTGATATTTCCATGAGAGCATCCCGAACCATAGGCTGATTTTCCTTCCTAGGGTTAAGGTTTGAGTTACGCCTAGGGTAAGGGCTCTATTAACCAGAAAGCCCTGAGTTCCAAGAACACAGCAGCTGCGAAGGACTAGCCAAGAAGAGCGCAAAAGTAGCACAACATGCCTGCCTCCACAGCTTTTTCCTTGGGGACATGCCTAATTCCTGGCTGATTTGCCTATCTCGTCTTAGGGTTGGGGTTTGGCCTAGGGCTAGGATTTTTAAAATCAGGAAGCCCTGAGTTCCAGGCACACTGGAGCTGTGAAAGGCATCCAAAAGGGAGTGCAAAAGTGCCACAACATGGCTGCTTTCACGGCTTTTTCCTTGGCAAGAAGCCTAACACCAGGCTGATTTACCTTCCCAGGGTTACTGTTAGGCTTAGGCCTAGGGCTAGGATTTTTGAAACTAGGAAGCCCTGGGCTCCAGGCACACTGCAGCTGTTCAAGGCATCCCAAGGGGAGTACAAAAGTGCAACAACATGGCAGCTTTCACAGCTTTTTCCTTGGCACCATCCCTATACCTAGGCTGATTTATCTGCCTAGGGTTAGGGTTCAGCCTAGGGCTTGGATTTCTTTAACCAGGAAGCCCTGAGTTCCAGGCTTACTTCATCTGCCAAAGGCATCCCAAAGGGAGTGCAGAAGTGCCACAACATGGCTGCTTTCACGGCTTTTCCCTTAGGAAGAACCCTAATAGCCGGCTGATTTACCTTCCTAGGGTTACTGTTAGGCTTAGGCCTAGGACTTTTAAAACCAGGAAGCCCTGGGCTCCAGGCACACTGCAGCTGCGAAAGGCATCCCAAGGGGAGCGCAAAAGTGACGCAACTTGGCTGCCACCACTGATATTTCCATGAGACCATCCCGAACCATAGGTTGATTTTCCTTCCTAGGGTTAAGGTTTGAGTTATGCCTAGGGTAAGGGCTCTATTAACCAGAAAGCCCTGAGTTCCAAGAACACAGCAGCTGCGAAGGACTAGCCAAGAAGAGCGCAAAAGTACCACAACATGCCTGCCTCCACAGCTTTTTCCTTGGGGACATGCCTAATTCCTGGCTGATTTGCCTTTCTCGTCTTAGGGTTGGGGTTCGGCCTAGGGCTAGGATTTTTAAAAGCAGGAAGCCCTGAGTTCCAGGCACACTGGAGCTGTGAAAGGCATCCAAAAGGGAGTGCAAAAGTGCCACAACATGGCTGCTTTCACGGCTTTTTCCTTGGCAAGAAGCCTAACACCAGGCTGATTTCCCTTCCCAGGGTTACTGTTAGGCTTAGGCCTAGGGCTAGGATTTTTGAAACTAGGAAGCCCTGGGCTCCAGGCACACTGCAGCTGTTCAAGGCATCCCAAGGGGAGTACAAAAGTGCAACAACATGGCAGCTTTCACAGCTTTTTCCTTGGCACCATCCCTATACCTAGGCTGATTTATCTGCCTAGGGTTAAGGTTAGGGTTCAGCCTAGGGCTTGGATTTCTTTAAGCAGGAAGCCCTGAGTTCCAGGCTTACTTCATCTGCCAAAGGCATCCCAAAGGGAGTGCAGAAGTGCCACAACATGGCTGCTTTCACGGCTTTTCCCTTAGGAAGAACCCTAATACCCGGCTGATTTACCTTCCTAGGGTTACTGTTAGGCTTAGGCCTAGGACTTTTAAAACCAGGAAGCCCTGGGCTCCAGGCACACTGCAGCTGCGAAAGGCATCCCAAGGGGAGCGCAAAAGTGACGCAACTTGCCTGCCACCACTGATATTTCCATGAGACCATCCCGAACCTTAGGCTGATTTTCCTTCCTAGGGTTAAGGTTTGAGTTATGCCTAGGGTGAGGGCTCTATTAACCAGAAAGCCCTGAGTTCCAAGAACACAGCAGCTGCGAAGGACTAGCCAAGAAGAGCGCAAAAGTAGCACAACATGCCTGCCTCCACAGCTTTTTCCTTGGGGACATGCCTAATTCCTGGCTGATTTGCCTTTCTCGTCTTAGGGTTGGGGTTCGGCCTAGGGCTAGGATTTTTAAAATCAGGAAGCCCTGAGTTCCAGGCACACTGCAGCTGTGAAAGGCATCCAAAAGGGAGTGCAAAAGTGCCACAACATGGCTGCTTTCACGGCTTTTTCCTTGGCAAGAAGCCTAACACCAGGCTGATTTACCTTCCCAGGGTTACTGTTAGGCTTAGGCCTAGGGCTAGGATTTTTGAAACTAGGAAGCCCTGGGCTCCAGCCACACTGCAGCTGTTCAAGGCATCCCAAGGGGAGTACAAAAGTGCAACAACATGGCAGCTTTCACCGCTTTTTCCTTGGCACCATCCCTATACCTAGGCTGATTTATCTGCCTAGGGTTAGGGTTAGGGTTCAGCCTAGGGCTTGGATTTCTTTAACCAGGAAGCCCTGAGTTCCAGGCTTACTTCATCTGCCAAAGGCATCCCAAAGGGAGTGCAGAAGTGCCACAACATGGCTGCTTTCACGGCTTTTCCCTTAGGAAGAACCCTAATACCCGGCTGATTTACCTTCCTAGGGTTACTGTTAGGCTTAGGCCTAGGACTTTTAAAACCAGGAAGCCCTGGGCTCCAGGCACACTGCAGCTGCGAAAGGCATCCCAAGGGGAGCGCAAAAGTGACGCAACTTGGCTGCCACCACTGATATTTCCATGAGACCATCCCGAACCATAGGTTGATTTTCCTTCCTAGGGTTAAGGTTTGAGTTATGCCTAGGGTAAGGGCTCTATTAACCAGAAAGCCCTGAGTTGCAAGAACACAGCAGCTGCGAAGGACTAGCCAAGAAGAGCGCAAAAGTACCACAACATGCCTGCCTCCACAGCTTTTTCCTTGGGGACATGCCTAATTCCTGGCTGATTTGCCTTTCTCGTCTTAGGGTTGGGGTTCGGCCTAGGGCTAGGATTTTTAAAATCAGGAAGCCCTGAGTTCCAGGCACACTGGAGCTGTGAAAGGCATCCAAAAGGGAGTGCAAAAGTGCCACAACATGGCTGCTTTCACGGCTTTTTCCTTGGCAAGAAGCCTAACACCAGGCTGATTTCCCTTCCCAGGGTTACTGTTAGGCTTAGGCCTAGGGCTAGGATTTTTGAAACTAGGAAGCCCTGGGCTCCAGGCACACTGCAGCTGTTCAAGGCATCCCAAGGGGAGTACAAAAGTGCAACAACATGGCAGCTTTCACAGCTTTTTCCTTGGCACCATCCCTATACCTAGGCTGATTTATCTGCCTAGGGTTAGGGTTAGGCTTCAGCCTAGGGCTTGGATTTCTTTAACCAGGAAGCCCTGAGTTCCAGGCTTACTTCATCTGCCAAAGGCATCCCAAAGGGAGTGCAGAAGTGCCACAACATGGCTGCTTTCACGGCTTTTCCCTTAGGAAGAACCCTAATACCCGGCTGATTTACCTTCCTAGGGTTACTGTTAGGCTTAGGCCTAGGACTTTTAAAACCAGGAAGCCCTGGGCTCCAGGCACACTGCAGCTGCGAAAGGCATCCCAAGGGGAGCGCAAAAGTGACGCAACTTGGCTGCCACCACTGATATTTCCATGAGAGCATCCCGAACCATAGGCTGATTTTCCTTCCTAGGGTTAAGGTAGGAGTTATGCCTAGGGTAAGGGCTCTATTAACCAGAAAGCCCTGAGTTCCAAGAACACAGCAGCTGCGAAGGACTAGCCAAGAAGAGCGCAAAAGTAGCACAACATGCCTGCCTCCACAGCTTTTTCCTTGGGGACATGCCTAATTCCTGGCTGATTTGCCTATCTCGTCTTAGGGTTGGGGTTTGGCCTAGGGCTAGGATTTTTAAAATCAGGAAGCCCTGAGTTCCAGGCACACTGGAGCTGTGAAAGGCATCCAAAAGGGAGTGCAAAAGTGCCACAACATGGCTGCTTTCACGGCTTTTTCCTTGGCAAGAAGCCTAACACCAGGCTGATTTACCTTCCCAGGGTTACTGTTAGGCTTAGGCCTAGGGCTAGGATTTTTGAAACTAGGAAGCCCTGGGCTCCAGGCACACTGCAGCTGTTCAAGGCATCCCAAGGGGAGTACAAAAGTGCAACAACATGGCAGCTTTCACAGCTTTTTCCTTGGCACCATCCCTATACCTAGGCTGATTTATCTGCCTAGGGTTAGGGTTCAGCCTAGGGCTTGGATTTCTTTAACCAGGAAGCCCTGAGTTCCAGGCTTACTTCATCTGCCAAAGGCATCCCAAAGGGAGTGCAGAAGTGCCACAACATGGCTGCTTTCACGGCTTTTCCCTTAGGAAGAACCCTAATACCCGGCTGATTTACCTTCCTAGGGTTACTGTTAGGCTTAGGCCTAGGACTTTTAAAACCAGGAAGCCCTGGGCTCCAGGCACACTGCAGCTGCGAAAGGCATCCCAAGGGGAGCGCAAAAGTGACGCAACTTGGCTGCCACCACTGATATTTCCATGAGACCATCCCGAACCATAGGCTGATTTTCCTTCCTAGGCTTAAGGTTTGAGTTACGCCTAGGGTAAGGGCTCTATTAACCAGAAAGCCCTGAGTTCCAAGAACACAGCAGCTGCGAAGGACTAGCCAAGAAGAGCGCAAAAGTACCAGAACATGCCTGCCTCCACAGCTTTTTCCTTGGGGACATGCCTAATTCCTGGCTGATTTGCCTTTCTCGTCTTAGGGTTGGGGTTCGGCCTAGGGCTAGGATTTTTAAAATCAGGAAGCCCTGAGTTCCAGGCACACTGCAGCTGTGAAAGGCATCCAAAAGGGAGTGCAAAAGTGCCACAACATGGCTGCTTTCACGGCTTTTTCCTTGGCAAGAAGCCTAACACCAGGCTGATTTACCTTCCCAGGGTTACTGTTAGGCTTAGGCCTAGGGCTAGGATTTTTGAAACTAGGAAACCCTGGGCTCCAGCGTCACTGCAGCTGTTCAAGGCATCCCAAGGGGAGTACAAAAGTGCAACAACATGGCAGCTTTCACAGCTTTTTCCTTGGCACCATCCCTATACCTAGGCTGATTTATCTGCCTAGGGTTAGGGTTCAGCCTAGGGCTTGGATTTCTTTAACCAGGAAGCCCTGAGTTCCAGGCTTACTTCATCTGCCAAAGGCATCCCAAAGGGAGTGCAGAAGTGCCACAACATGGCTGCTTTCACGGCTTTTCCCTTAGGAAGAACCCTAATACCCGGCTGATTTACCTTCCTAGGGTTACTGTTAGGCTTAGGCCTAGGACTTTTAAAACCAGGAAGCCCTGGGCTCCAGGCACACTGCAGCTGCGAAAGGCATCCCAAGGGGAGCGCAAAAGTGACGCAACTTGGCTGCCACCACTGATATTTCCATGAGACCATCCCGAACCATAGGCTGATTTTCCTTCCTAGGCTTAAGGTTTGAGTTACGCCTAGGGTAAGGGCTCTATTAACCAGAAAGCCCTGAGTTCCAAGAACACAGCAGCTGCGAAGGACTAGCCAAGAAGAGCGCAAAAGTACCACAACATGCCTGCCTCCACAGCTTTTTCCTTGGGGACATGCCTAATTCCTGGCTGATTTGCCTTTCTCGTCTTAGGGTTGGGGTTCGGCCTAGGGCTAGGATTTTTAAAATCAGGAAGCCCTGAGTTCCAGGCACACTGCAGCTGTGAAAGGCATCCAAAAGGGAGTGCAAAAGTGCCACAACATGGCTGCTTTCACGGCTTTTTCCTTGGCAAGAAGCCTAACACCAGGCTGATTTACCTTCCCAGGGTTACTGTTAGGCTTAGGCCTAGGGCTAGGATTTTTGAAACTAGGAAGCCCTGGGCTCCAGGCACACTGCAGCTGTTCAAGGCATCCCAAGGGGAGTACAAAAGTGCAACAACATGGCAGCTTTCACAGCTTTTTCCTTGGCACCATCCCTATACCTAGGCTGATTTATCTGCCTAGGGTTAGGGTTAGCGTTAAGCCTAGGGCTTGGATTTCTTTAACCAGGAAGCCCTGAGTTCCAGGCTTACTTCATCTGCCAAAGGCATCCCAAAGGGAGTGCAGAAGTGCCACAACATGGCTGCTTTCACGGCTTTTCCCTTAGGAAGAACCCTAATAGCCGGCTGATTTACCTTCCTAGGGTTACTGTTAGGCTTAGGCCTAGGACTTTTAAAACCAGGAAGCCCTGGGCTCCAGGCACACTGCAGCTGCGAAAGGCATCCCAAGGGGAGCGCAAAAGTGACGCAACTTGGCTGCCACCACTGATATTTCCATGAGACCATCCCGAACCTTAGGCTGATTTTCCTTCCTAGGGTTAAGGTTTGAGTTATGCCTAGGGTAAGGGCTCTATTAACCAGAAAGCCCTGAGTTCCAAGAACACAGCAGCTGCGAAGGACTAGCCAAGAAGAGCGCAAAAGTAGCACAACATGCCTGCCTCCACAGCTTTTTCCTTGGGGACATGCCTAATTCCTGGCTGATTTGCCTTTCTCGTCTTAGGGTTGGGGTTCGGCCTAGGGCTAGGATTTTTAAAATCAGGAAGCCCTGAGTTCCAGGCACACTGCAGCTGTGAAAGGCATCCAAAAGGGAGTGCAAAAGTGCCACAACATGGCTGCTTTCACGGCTTTTTCCTTGGCAAGAAGCCTAACACCAGGCTGATTTACCTTCCCAGGGTTACTGTTAGGCTTAGGCCTAGGGCTAGGATTTTTGAAACTAGGAAGCCCTGGGCTCCAGCCACACTGCAGCTGTTCAAGGCATCCCAAGGGGAGTACAAAAGTGCAACAACATGGCAGCTTTCACCGCTTTTTCCTTGGCACCATCCCTATACCTAGGCTGATTTATCTGCCTAGGGTTAGGGTTAGGCTTCAGCCTAGGGCTTGGATTTCTTTAACCAGGAAGCCCTGAGTTCCAGGCTTACTTCATCTGCCAAAGGCATCCCAAAGGGAGTGCAGAAGTGCCACAACATGGCTGCTTTCACGGCTTTTCCCTTAGGAAGAACCCTAATACCCGGCTGATTTACCTTCCTAGGGTTACTGTTAGGCTTAGGCCTAGGACTTTTAAAACCAGGAAGCCCTGGGCTCCAGGCACACTGCAGCTGCGAAAGGCATCCCAAGGGGAGCGCAAAAGTGACGCAACTTGGCTGCCACCACTGATATTTCCATGAGACCATCCCGAACCATAGGTTGATTTTCCTTCCTAGGGTTAAGGTTTGAGTTATGCCTAGGGTAAGGGCTCTATTAACCAGAAAGCCCTGAGTTCCAAGAACACAGCAGCTGCGAAGGACTAGCCAAGAAGAGCGCAAAAGTAGCACAACATGCCTGCCTCCACAGCTTTTTCCTTGGGGACATGCCTAATTCCTGGCTGATTTGCCTTTCTCGTCTTAGGGTTGGGGTTCGGCCTAGGGCTAGGATTTTTAAAATCAGGAAGCCCTGAGTTCCAGGCACACTGGAGCTGTGAAAGGCATCCAAAAGGGAGTGCAAAAGTGCCACAACATGGCTGCTTTCACGGCTTTTTCCTTGGCAAGAAGCCTAACACCAGGCTGATTTACCTTCCCAGGGTTACTGTTAGGCTTAGGCCTAGGGCTAGGATTTTTGAAACTAGGAAGCCCTGGGCTCCAGGCACACTGCAGCTGTTCAAGGCATCCCAAGGGGAGTACAAAAGTGCAACAACATGGCAGCTTTCACAGCTTTTTCCTTGGCACCATCCCTATACCTAGGCTGATTTATCTGCCTAGGGTTAGGGTTAGGGTTCAGCCTAGGGCTTGGATTTCTTTAACCAGGAAGCCCTGAGTTCCAGGCTTACTTCATCTGCCAAAGGCATCCCAAAGGGAGTGCAGAAGTGCCACAACATGGCTGCTTTCACGGCTTTTCCCTTAGGAAGAACCCTAATAGCCGGCTGATTTACCTTCCTAGGGTTACTGTTAGGCTTAGGCCTAGGACTTTTAAAACCAGGAAGCCCTGGGCTCCAGGCACACTGCAGCTGCGAAAGGCATCCCAAGGGGAGCGCAAAAGTGACGCAACTTGGCTGCCACCACTGATATTTCCATGAGAGCATCCCGAACCATAGGCTGATTTTCCTTCCTAGGGTTAAGGTTTGAGTTACGCCTAGGGTAAGGGCTCTATTAACCAGAAAGCCCTGAGTTCCAAGAACACAGCAGCTGCGAAGGACTAGCCAAGAAGAGCGCAAAAGTAGCACAACATGCCTGCCTCCACAGCTTTTTCCTTGGGGACATGCCTAATTCCTGGCTGATTTGCCTTTCTCGTCTTAGGGTTGGGGTTTGGCCTAGGGCTAGGATTTTTAAAATCAGGAAGCCCTGAGTTCCAGGCACACTGGAGCTGTGAAAGGCATCCAAAAGGGAGTGCAAAAGTGCCACAACATGGCTGCTTTCACGGCTTTTTCCTTGGCAAGAAGCCTAACACCAGGCTGATTTACCTTCCCAGGGTTACTGTTAGGCTTAGGCCTAGGGCTAGGATTTTTGAAACTAGGAAGCCCTGGGCTCCAGGCACACTGCAGCTGTTCAAGGCATCCCAAGGGGAGTACAAAAGTGCAACAACATGGCAGCTTTCACAGCTTTTTCCTTGGCACCATCCCTATACCTAGGCTGATTTATCTGCCTAGGGTTAGGGTTCAGCCTAGGGCTTGGATTTCTTTAACCAGGAAGCCCTGAGTTCCAGGCTTACTTCATCTGCCAAAGGCATCCCAAAGGGAGTGCAGAAGTGCCACAACATGGCTGCTTTCACGGCTTTTCCCTTAGGAAGAACCCTAATACCCGGCTGATTTACCTTCCTAGGGTTACTGTTAGGCTTAGGCCTAGGACTTTTAAAACCAGGAAGCCCTGGGCTCCAGGCACACTGCAGCTGCGAAAGGCATCCCAAGGGGAGCGCAAAAGTGACGCAACTTGCCTGCCACCACTGATATTTCCATGAGACCATCCCGAACCATAGGCTGATTTTCCTTCCTAGGCTTAAGGTTTGAGTTACGCCTAGGGTAAGGGCTCTATTAACCAGAAAGCCCTGAGTTCCAAGAACACAGCAGCTGCGAAGGACTAGCCAAGAAGAGCGCAAAAGTAGCACAACATGCCTGCCTCCACAGCTTTTTCCTTGGGGACATGCCTAATTCCTGGCTGATTTGCCTTTCTCGTCTTAGGGTTGGGGTTCGGCCTAGGGCTAGGATTTTTAAAATCAGGAAGCCCTGAGTTCCAGGCACACTGCAGCTGTGAAAGGCATCCAAAAGGGAGTGCAAAAGTGCCACAACATGGCTGCTTTCACGGCTTTTTCCTTGGCAAGAAGCCTAACACCAGGCTGATTTCCCTTCCCAGGGTTACTGTTAGGCTTAGGCCTAGGGCTAGGATTTTTGAAACTAGGAAGCCCTGGGCTCCAGGCACACTGCAGCTGTTCAAGGCATCCCAAGGGGAGTACAAAAGTGCAACAACATGGCAGCTTTCACAGCTTTTTCCTTGGCACCATCCCTATACCTAGGCTGATTTATCTGCCTAGGGTTAAGGTTAGGGTTCAGCCTAGGACTTGGATTTCTTTAACCAGGAAGCCCTGAGTTCCAGGCTTACTTCATCTGCCAAAGGCATCCCAAAGGGAGTGCAGAAGTGCCACAACATGGCTGCTTTCACGGCTTTTCCCTTAGGAAGAACCCTAATAGCCGGCTGATTTACCTTCCTAGGGTTACTGTTAGGCTTAGGCCTAGGACTTTTAAAACCAGGAAGCCCTGGGCTCCAGGCACACTGCAGCTGCGAAAGGCATCCCAAGGGGAGCGCAAAAGTGACGCAACTTGGCTGCCACCACTGATATTTCCATGAGACCATCCCGAACCATAGGCTGATTTTCCTTCCTAGGGTTAAGGTTTGAGTTATGCCTAGGGTGAGGGCTCTATTAACCAGAAAGCCCTGAGTTCCAAGAACACAGCAGCTGCGAAGGACTAGCCAAGAAGAGCGCAAAAGTACCACAACATGCCTGCCTCCACAGCTTTTTCCTTGGGGACATGCCTAATTCCTGGCTGATTTGCCTTTCTCGTCTTAGGGTTGGGGTTCGGCCTAGGGCTAGGATTTTTAAAATCAGGAAGCCCTGAGTTCCAGGCACACTGCAGCTGTGAAAGGCATCCAAAAGGGAGTGCAAAAGTGCCACAACATGGCTGCTTTCACGGCTTTTTCCTTGGCAAGAAGCCTAACACCAGGCTGATTTACCTTCCCAGGGTTACTGTTAGGCTTAGGCCTAGGGCTAGGATTTTTGAAACTAGGAAGCCCTGGGCTCCAGCCACACTGCAGCTGTTCAAGGCATCCCAAGGGGAGTACAAAAGTGCAACAACATGGCAGCTTTCACCGCTTTTTCCTTGGCACCATCCCTATACCTAGGCTGATTTATCTGCCTAGGGTTAGGGTTAGGGTTCAGCCTAGGGCTTGGATTTCTTTAACCAGGAAGCCCTGAGTTCCAGGCTTACTTCATCTGCCAAAGGCATCCCAAAGGGAGTGCAGAAGTGCCACAACATGGCTGCTTTCACGGCTTTTCCCTTAGGAAGAACCCTAATACCCGGCTGATTTACCTTCCTAGGGTTACTGTTAGGCTTAGGCCTAGGACTTTTAAAACCAGGAAGCCCTGGGCTCCAGGCACACTGCAGCTGCGAAAGGCATCCCAAGGGGAGCGCAAAAGTGACGCAACTTGGCTGCCACCACTGATATTTCCATGAGACCATCCCGAACCATAGGTTGATTTTCCTTCCTAGGGTTAAGGTTTGAGTTATGCCTAGGGTAAGGGCTCTATTAACCAGAAAGCCCTGAGTTCCAAGAACACAGCAGCTGCGAAGGACTAGCCAAGAAGAGCGCAAAAGTACCACAACATGCCTGCCTCCACAGCTTTTTCCTTGGGGACATGCCTAATTCCTGGCTGATTTGCCTTTCTCGTCTTAGGGTTGGGGTTCGGCCTAGGGCTAGGATTTTTAAAATCAGGAAGCCCTGAGTTCCAGGCACACTGGAGCTGTGAAAGGCATCCAAAAGGGAGTGCAAAAGTGCCACAACATGGCTGCTTTCACGGCTTTTTCCTTGGCAAGAAGCCTAACACCAGGCTGATTTCCCTTCCCAGGGTTACTGTTAGGCTTAGGCCTAGGGCTAGGATTTTTGAAACTAGGAAGCCCTGGGCTCCAGGCACACTGCAGCTGTTCAAGGCATCCCAAGGGGAGTACAAAAGTGCAACAACATGGCAGCTTTCACAGCTTTTTCCTTGGCACCATCCCTATACCTAGGCTGATTTATCTGCCTAGGGTTAGGGTTAGGCTTCAGCCTAGAGCTTGGATTTCTTTAACCAGGAAGCCCTGAGTTCCAGGCTTACTTCATCTGCCAAAGGCATCCCAAAGGGAGTGCAGAAGTGCCACAACATGGCTGCTTTCACGGCTTTTCCCTTAGGAAGAACCCTAATACCCGGCTGATTTACCTTCCTAGGGTTACTGTTAGGCTTAGGCCTAGGACTTTTAAAACCAGGAAGCCCTGGGCTCCAGGCACACTGCAGCTGCGAAAGGCATCCCAAGGGGAGCGCAAAAGTGACGCAACTTGGCTGCCACCACTGATATTTCCATGAGAGCACCCCGAACCATAGGATGATTTTCCTTCCTAGGGTTAAGGTTTGAGTTATGCCTAGGGTAAGGGCTCTATTAACCAGAAAGCCCTGAGTTCCAAGAACACAGCAGCTGCGAAGGACTAGCCAAGAAGAGCGCAAAAGTAGCACAACATGCCTGCCTCCACAGCTTTTTCCTTGGGGACATGCCTAATTCCTGGCTGATTTGCCTTTCTCGTCTTAGGGTTGGGGTTCGGCCTAGGGCTAGGATTTTTAAAATCAGGAAGCCCTGAGTTCCAGGCACACTGGAGCTGTGAAAGGCATCCAAAAGGGAGTGCAAAAGTGCCACAACATGGCTGCTTTCACGGCTTTTTCCTTGGCAAGAAGCCTAACACCAGGCTGATTTCCCTTCCCAGGGTTACTGTTAGGCTTAGGCCTAGGGCTAGGATTTTTGAAACTAGGAAGCCCTGGGCTCCAGGCACACTGCAGCTGTTCAAGGCATCCCAAGGGGAGTACAAAAGTGCAACAACATGGCAGCTTTCACAGCTTTTTCCTTGGCACCATCCCTATACCTAGGCTGATTTATCTGCCTAGGGTTAGGGTTAGGCTTCAGCCTAGGGCTTGGATTTCTTTAACCAGGAAGCCCTGAGTTCCAGGCTTACTTCATCTGCCAAAGGCATCCCAAAGGGAGTGCAGAAGTGCCACAACATGGCTGCTTTCACGGCTTTTCCCTTAGGAAGAACCCTAATACCCGGCTGATTTACCTTCCTAGGGTTACTGTTAGGCTTAGGCCTAGGACTTTTAAAACCAGGAAGCCCTGGGCTCCAGGCACACTGCAGCTGCGAAAGGCATCCCAAGGGGAGCGCAAAAGTGACGCAACTTGGCTGCCACCACTGATATTTCCATGAGAGCATCCCGAACCATAGGCTGATTTTCCTTCCTAGGGTTAAGGTTTGAGTTATGCCTAGGGTAAGGGCTCTATTAACCAGAAAGCCCTGAGTTCCAAGAACACAGCAGCTGCGAAGGACTAGCCAAGAAGAGCGCAAAAGTAGCACAACATGCCTGCCTCCACATCTTTTTCCTTGGGGACATGCCTAATTCCTGGCTGATTTGCCTATCTCGTCTTAGGGTTGGGGTTTGGCCTAGGGCTAGGATTTTTAAAATCAGGAAGCCCTGAGTTCCAGGCACACTGGAGCTGTGAAAGGCATCCAAAAGGGAGTGCAAAAGTGCCACAACATGGCTGCTTTCACGGCTTTTTCCTTGGCAAGAAGCCTAACACCAGGCTGATTTACCTTCCCAGGGTTACTGTTAGGCTTAGGCCTAGGGCTAGGATTTTTGAAACTAGGAAGCCCTGGGCTCCAGGCACACTGCAGCTGTTCAAGGCATCCCAAGGGGAGTACAAAAGTGCAACAACATGGCAGCTTTCACAGCTTTTTCCTTGGCACCATCCCTATACCTAGGCTGATTTATCTGCCTAGGGTTAGGGTTCAGCCTAGGGCTTGGATTTCTTTAACCAGGAAGCCCTGAGTTCCAGGCTTACTTCATCTGCCAAAGGCATCCCAAAGGGAGTGCAGAAGTGCCACAACATGGCTGCTTTCACGGCTTTTCCCTTAGGAAGAACCCTAATAGCCGGCTGATTTACCTTCCTAGGGTTACTGTTAGGCTTAGGCCTAGGACTTTTAAAACCAGGAAGCCCTGGGCTCCAGGCACACTGCAGCTGCGAAAGGCATCCCAAGGGGAGCGCAAAAGTGACGCAACTTGGCTGCCACCACTGATATTTCCATGAGACCATCCCGAACCTTAGGCTGATTTTCCTTCCTAGGGTTAAGGTTTGAGTTATGCCTAGGGTAAGGGCTCTATTAACCAGAAAGCCCTGAGTTCCAAGAACACAGCAGCTGCGAAGGACTAGCCAAGAAGAGCGCAAAAGTACCACAACATGCCTGCCTCCACAGCTTTTTCCTTGGGGACATGCCTAATTCCTGGCTGATTTGCCTTTCTCGTCTTAGGGTTGGGGTTCGGCCTAGGGCTAGGATTTTTAAAATCAGGAAGCCCTGAGTTCCAGGCACACTGCAGCTGTGAAAGGCATCCAAAAGGGAGTGCAAAAGTGCCACAACATGGCTGCTTTCACGGCTTTTTCCTTGGCAAGAAGCCTAACACCAGGCTGATTTACCTTCCCAGGGTTACTGTTAGGCTTAGGCCTAGGGCTAGGATTTTTGAAACAAGGAAGCCCTGGGCTCCAGGCACACTGCAGCTGTTCAAGGCATCCCAAGGGGAGTACAAAAGTGCAACAACATGGCAGCTTTCACAGCTTTTTCCTTGGCACCATCCCTATACCTAGGCTGATTTATCTGCCTAGGGTTAGGGTTCAGCCTAGGGCTTGGATTTCTTTAACCAGGAAGCCCTGAGTTCCAGGCTTACTTCATCTGCCAAAGGCATCCCAAAGGGAGTGCAGAAGTGCCACAACATGGCTGCTTTCACGGCTTTTCCCTTAGGAAGAACCCTAATACCCGGCTGATTTACCTTCCTAGGGTTACTGTTAGGCTTAGGCCTAGGACTTTTAAAACCAGGAAGCCCTGGGCTCCAGGCACACTGCAGCTGCGAAAGGCATCCCAAGGGGAGCGCAAAAGTGACGCAACTTGCCTGCCACCACTGATATTTCCATGAGACCATCCCGAACCATAGGCTGATTTTCCTTCCTAGGGTTAAGGTTTGAGTTACGCCTAGGGTAAGGGTCTATTAACCAGAAAGCCCTGAGTTCCAAGAACACAGCAGCTGCGAAGGACTAGCCAAGAAGAGCGCAAAAGTAGCACAACATGCCTGCCTCCACAGCTTTTTCCTTGGGGACATGCCTAATTCCTGGCTGATTTGCCTTTCTCGTCTTAGGGTTGGGGTTCGGCCTAGGGCTAGGATTTTTAAAATCAGGAAGCCCTGAGTTCCAGGCACACTGCAGCTGTGAAAGGCATCCAAAAGGGAGTGCAAAAGTGCCACAACATGGCTGCTTTCACGGCTTTTTCCTTGGCAAGAAGCCTAACACCAGGCTGATTTACCTTCCCAGGGTTACTGTTAGGCTTAGGCCTAGGGCTAGGATTTTTGAAACTAGGAAGCCCTGGGCTCCAGCCACACTGCAGCTGTTCAAGGCATCCCAAGGGGAGTACAAAAGTGCAACAACATGGCAGCTTTCACAGCTTTTTCCTTGGCACCATCCCTATACCTAGGCTGATTTATCTGCCTAGGGTTAGGTATAGGGTTCAGCCTAGGGCTTGGATTTCTTTAACCAGGAAGCCCTGAGTTCCAGGCTTACTTCATCTGCCAAAGGCATCCCAAAGGGAGTGCAGAAGTGCCACAACATGGCTGCTTTCACGGCTTTTCCCTTAGGAAGAACCCTAATACCCGGCTGATTTACCTTCCTAGGGTTACTGTTAGGCTTAGGCCTAGGACTTTTAAAACCAGGAAGCCCTGGGCTCCAGGCACACTGCAGCTGCGAAAGGCATCCCAAGGGGAGCCCAAAAGTGATGCAACTTGGCTGCCACCACTGATATTTCCATGAGAGCATCCCGAACCATAGGCTGATTTTCCTTCCTAGGGTTAAAGTTTGAGTTATGCCTAGGGTAAGGGCTCTATTAACCAGAAAGCCCTGAGTTCCAAGAACACAGCAGCTGCGAAGGACTAGCCAAGAAGAGCGCAAAAGTAGCACAACATGCCTGCCTCCACAGCTTTTTCCTTGGGGACATGCCTAATTCCTGGCTGATTTGCCTTTCTCGTCTTAGGGTTGGGGTTCGGCCTAGGGCTAGGATTTTTAAAAGCAGGAAGCCCTGAGTTCCAGGCACACTGGAGCTGTGAAAGGCATCCAAAAGGGAGTGCAAAAGTGCCACAACATGGCTGCTTTCACGGCTTTTTCCTTGGCAAGAAGCCTAACACCAGGCTGATTTCCCTTCCCAGGGTTACTGTTAGGCTTAGGCCTAGGGCTAGGATTTTTGAAACTAGGATGCCCTGGGCTCCAGCCACACTGCAGCTGTTCAAGGCATCCCAAGGGGAGTACAAAAGTGCAACAACATGGCAGCTTTCACAGCTTTTTCCTTGGCACCATCCCTATACCTAGGCTGATTTATCTGCCTAGGGTTAGGGTTAGGGTTCAGCCTAGGGCTTGGATTTCTTTAACCAGGAAGCCCTGAGTTCCAGGCTTACTTCATCTGCCAAAGGCATCCCAAAGGGAGTGCAGAAGTGCCACAACATGGCTGCTTTCACAGCTTTTCCCTTAGAAAGAACCCTAATACCCGGCTGATTTACCTTCCTAGGGTTACTGTTAGGCTTAGGCCTAGGACTTTTAAAACCAGGAAGCCCTGGGCTCCAGGCACACTGCAGCTGCGAAAGGCATCCCAAGGGGAGCGCAAAAGTGACGCAACTTGGCTGCCACCACTGATATTTCCATGAGACCATCCCGAACCTTAGGCTGATTTTCCTTCCTAGGGTTAAGGTTTGAGTTATGCCTAGGGTAAGGGCTCTATTAACCAGAAAGCCCTGAGTTCCAAGAACACAGCAGCTGCGAAGGACTAGCCAAGAAGAGCGCAAAAGTAGCACAACATGCCTGCCTCCACAGCTTTTTCCTTGGGGACATGCCTAATTCCTGGCTGATTTGCCTTTCTCGTCTTAGGGTTGGGGTTCGGCCTAGGGCTAGGATTTTTAAAATCAGGAAGCCCTGAGTTCCAGGCACACTGCAGCTGTGAAAGGCATCCAAAAGGGAGTGCAAAAGTGCCACAACATGGCTGCTTTCACGGCTTTTTCCTTGGCAAGAAGCCTAACACCAGGCTGATTTACCTTCCCAGGGTTACTGTTAGGCTTAGGCCTAGGGCTAGGATTTTTGAAACTAGGAAGCCCTGGGCTCCAGGCACACTGCAGCTGTTCAAGGCATCCCAAGGGGAGTACAAAAGTGCAACAACATGGCAGCTTTCACAGCTTTTTCCTTGGCACCATCCCTATACCTAGGCTGATTTATCTGCCTAGGGTTAGGGTTAGGGTTCAGCCTAGGGCTTGGATTTCTTTAACCAGGAAGCCCTGAGTTCCAGGCTTACTTCATCTGCCAAAGGCATCCCAAAGGGAGTGCAGAAGTGCCACAACATGGCTGCTTTCACGGCTTTTCCCTTAGGAAGAACCCTAATAGCCGGCTGATTTACCTTCCTAGGGTTACTGTTAGGCTTAGGCCTAGGACTTTTAAAACCAGGAAGCCCTGGGCTCCAGGCACACTGCAGCTGCGAAAGGCATCCCAAGGGGAGCGCAAAAGTGACGCAACTTGGCTGCCACCACTGATATTTCCATGAGACCATCCCGAACCATAGGTTGATTTTCCTTCCTAGGGTTAAGGTTTGAGTTATGCCTAGGGTAAGGGCTCTATTAACCAGAAAGCCCTGAGTTCCAAGAACACAGCAGCTGCGAAGGACTAGCCAAGAAGAGCGCAAAAGTAGCACAACATGCCTGCCTCCACAGCTTTTTCCTTGGGGACATGCCTAATTCCTGGCTGATTTGCCTTTCTCGTCTTAGGGTTGGGGTTCGGCCTAGGGCTAGGATTTTTAAAATCAGGAAGCCCTGAGTTCCAGGCACACTGGAGCTGTGAAAGGCATCCAAAAGGGAGTGCAAAAGTGCCACAACATGGCTGCTTTCACGGCTTTTTCCTTGGCAAGAAGCCTAACACCAGGCTGATTTACCTTCCCAGGGTTACTGTTAGGCTTAGGCCTAGGGCTAGGATTTTTGAAACTAGGAAGCCCTTAGCTCCAGGCACACTGCAGCTTTTCAAGGCATCCCAAGGGGAGTACAAAAGTGCAACAACATGGCAGCTTTCACAGCTTTTTCCTTGGCACCATCCCTATACCTAGGCTGATTTATCTGCCTAGGGTTAGGGTTAGGGTTCAGCCTAGGGCTTGGATTTCTTTAACCAGGAAGCCCTGAGTTCCAGGCTTACTTCATCTGCCAAAGGCATCCCAAAGGGAGTGCAGAAGTGCCACAACATGGCTGCTTTCACGGCTTTTCCCTTAGGAAGAACCCTAATACCCGGCTGATTTACCTTCCTAGGGTTACTGTTAGGCTTAGGCCTAGGACTTTTAAAACCAGGAAGCCCTGGGCTCCAGGCACACTGCAGCTGCGAAAGGCATCCCAAGGGGAGCCCAAAAGTGATGCAACTTGGCTGCCACCACTGATATTTCCATGAGAGCATCCCGAACCATAGGCTGATTTTCCTTCCTAGGGTTAAGGTTTGAGTTACGCCTAGGGTAAGGGCTCTATTAACCAGAAAGCCCTGAGTTCCAAGAACACAGCAGCTGCGAAGGACTAGCCAAGAAGAGCGCAAAAGTAGCACAACATGCCTGCCTCCACAGCTTTTTCCTTGGGGACATGCCTAATTCCTGGCTGATTTGCCTTTCTCGTCTTAGGGTTGGGGTTCGGCCTAGGGCTAGGATTTTTAAAAGCAGGAAGCCCTGAGTTCCAGGCACACTGGAGCTGTGAAAGGCATCCAAAAGGGAGTGCAAAAGTGCCACAACATGGCTGCTTTCACGGCTTTTTCCTTGGCAAGAAGCCTAACACCAGGCTGATTTACCTTCCCAGGGTTACTGTTAGGCTTAGGCCTAGGGCTAGGATTTTTGAAACTAGGAAGCCCTGGGCTCCAGGCACACTGCAGCTGTTCAAGGCATCCCAAGGGGAGTACAAAAGTGCAACAACATGGCAGCTTTCACAGCTTTTTCCTTGGCACCATCCCTATACCTAGGCTGATTTATCTGCCTAGGGTTAGGGTTAGGGTTCAGCCTAGGGCTTGGATTTCTTTAACCAGGAAGCCCTGAGTTCCAGGCTTACTTCATCTGCCAAAGGCATCCCAAAGGGAGTGCAGAAGTGCCACAACATGGCTGCTTTCACGGCTTTTCCCTTAGGAAGAACCCTAATACCCGGCTGATTTACCTTCCTAGGGTTACTGTTAGGCTTAGGCCTAGGACTTTTAAAACCAGGAAGCCCTGGGCTCCAGGCACACTGCAGCTGCGAAAGGCATCCCAAGGGGAGCCCAAAAGTGATGCAACTTGGCTGCCACCACTGATATTTCCATGAGACCATCCCGAACCATAGGCTGATTTTCCTTCCTAGGGTTAAAGTTTGAGTTACGCCTAGGGTAAGGGCTCTATTAACCAGAAAGCCCTGAGTTCCAAGAACACAGCAGCTGCGAAGGACTAGCCAAGAAGAGCGCAAAAGTAGCACAACATGCCTGCCTCCACAGCTTTTTCCTTGGGGACATGCCTAATTCCTGGCTGATTTGCCTTTCTCGTCTTAGGGTTGGGGTTCGGCCTAGGGCTAGGATTTTTAAAAGCAGGAAGCCCTGAGTTCCAGGCACACTGGAGCTGTGAAAGGCATCCAAAAGGGAGTGCAAAAGTGCCACAACATGGCTGCTTTCACGGCTTTTTCCTTGGCAAGAAGCCTAACACCAGGCTGATTTACCTTCCCAGGGTTACTGTTAGGCTTAGGCCTAGGGCTAGGATTTTTGAAACTAGGAAGCCCTGGGCTCCAGGCACACTGCAGCTGTTCAAGGCATCCCAAGGGGAGTACAAAAGTGCAACAACATGGCAGCTTTCACAGCTTTTTCCTTGGCACCATCCCTATACCTAGGCTGATTTATCTGCCTAGGGTTAGGGTTAGCGTTAAGCCTAGGGCTTGGATTTCTTTAACCAGGAAGCCCTGAGTTCCAGGCTTACTTCATCTGCCAAAGGCATCCCAAAGGGAGTGCAGAAGTGCCACAACATGGCTGCTTTCACGGCTTTTCCCTTAGGAAGAACCCTAATACCCGGCTGATTTACCTTCCTAGGGTTACTGTTAGGCTTAGGCCTAGGACTTTTAAAACCAGGAAGCCCTGGGCTCCAGGCACACTGCAGCTGCGAAAGGCATCCCAAGGGGAGCGCAAAAGTGACGCAACTTGGCTGCCACCACTGATATTTCCATGAGACCATCCCGAACCATAGGCTGATTTTCCTTCCTAGGCTTAAGGTTTGAGTTACGCCTAGGGTAAGGGCTCTATTAACCAGAAAGCCCTGAGTTCCAAGAACACAGCAGCTGCGAAGGACTAGCCAAGAAGAGCGCAAAAGTACCACAACATGCCTGCCTCCACAGCTTTTTCCTTGGGGACATGCCTAATTCCTGGCTGATTTGCCTTTCTCGTCTTAGGGTTGGGGTTCGGCCTAGGGCTAGGATTTTTAAAATCAGGAAGCCCTGAGTTCCAGGCACACTGCAGCTGTGAAAGGCATCCAAAAGGGAGTGCAAAAGTGCCACAACATGGCTGCTTTCACGGCTTTTTCCTTGGCAAGAAGCCTAACACCAGGCTGATTTACCTTCCCAGGGTTACTGTTAGGCTTAGGCCTAGGGCTAGGATTTTTGAAACTAGGAAGCCCTGGGCTCCAGGCACACTGCAGCTGTTCAAGGCATCCCAAGGGGAGTACAAAAGTGCAACAACATGGCAGCTTTCACAGCTTTTTCCTTGGCACCATCCCTATACCTAGGCTGATTTATCTGCCTAGGGTTAGGGTTAGGGTTCAGCCTAGGGCTTGGATTTCTTTATCCAGGAAGCCCTGAGTTCCAGGCTTACTTCATCTGCCAAAGGCATCCCAAAGGGAGTGCAGAAGTGCCACAACATGGCTGCTTTCACGGCTTTTCCCTTAGGAAGAACCCTAATACCCGGCTGATTTACCTTCCTAGGGTTACTGTTAGGCTTAGGCCTAGGACTTTTAAAACCAGGAAGCCCTGGGCTCCAGGCACACTGCAGCTGCGAAAGGCATCCCAAGGGGAGCGCAAAAGTGACGCAACTTGGCTGCCACCACTGATATTTCCATGAGACCATCCCGAACCATAGGCTGATTTTCCTTCCTAGGGTTAAGGTTTGAGTTATGCCTAGGGTAAGGGCTCTATTAACCAGAAAGCCCTGAGTTCCAAGAACACAGCAGCTGCGAAGGACTAGCCAAGAAGAGCGCAAAAGTAGCACAACATGCCTGCCTCCACAGCTTTTTCCTTGGGGACATGCCTAATTCCTGGCTGATTTGCCTTTCTCGTCTTAGGGTTGGGGTTCGGCCTAGGGCTAGGATTTTTAAAAGCAGGAAGCCCTGAGTTCCAGGCACACTGCAGCTGTGAAAGGCATCCAAAAGGGAGTGCAAAAGTGCCACAACATGGCTGCTTTCACGGCTTTTTCCTTGGCAAGAAGCCTAACACCAGGCTGATTTACCTTCCCAGGGTTACTGTTAGGCTTAGGCCTAGGGCTAGGATTTTTGAAACTAGGAAGCCCTGGGCTCCAGCCACACTGCAGCTGTTCAAGGCATCCCAAGGGGAGTACAAAAGTGCAACAACATGGCAGCTTTCACAGCTTTTTCCTTGGCACCATCCCTATACCTAGGCTGATTTATCTGCCTAGGGTTAGGGTTAGGGTTCAGCCTAGGGCTTGGATTTCTTTAACCAGGAAGCCCTGAGTTCCAGGCTTACTTCATCTGCCAAAGGCATCCCAAAGGGAGTGCAGAAGTGCCACAACATGGCTGCTTTCACGGCTTTTCCCTTAGGAAGAACCCTAATAACCGGCTGATTTACCTTCCTAGGGTTACTGTTAGGCTTAGGCCTAGGACTTTTAAAACCAGGAAGCCCTGGGCTCCAGGCACACTGCAGCTGCGAAAGGCATCCCAAGGGGAGCGCAAAAGTGACGCAACTTGGCTGCCACCACTGATATTTCCATGAGACCATCCCGAACCATAGGCTGATTTTCCTTCCTAGGGTTAAGGTTTGAGTTACGCCTAGGGTAAGGGTTCTATTAACCAGAAAGCCCTGAGTTCCAAGAACACAGCAGCTGCGAAGGACTAGCCAAGAAGAGCGCAAAAGTAGCACAACATGCCTGCCTCCACAGCTTTTTCCTTGGGGACATGCCTAATTCCTGGCTGATTTGCCTTTCTCGTCTTAGGGTTGGGGTTCGGCCTAGGGCTAGGATTTTTAAAATCAGGAAGCCCTGAGTTCCAGGCACACTGGAGCTGTGAAAGGCATCCAAAAGGGAGTGCAAAAGTGCCACAACATGGCTGCTTTCACGGCTTTTTCCTTGGCAAGAAGCATAACACCAGGCTGATTTACCTTCCCAGGGTTACTGTTAGGCTTAGGCCTAGGGCTAGGATTTTTGAAACTAGGAAGCCCTGGGCTCCAGCCACACTGCAGCTGTTCAAGGCATCCCAAGGGGAGTACAAAAGTGCAACAACATGGCAGCTTTCACAGCTTTTTCCTTGGCACCATCCCTATACCTAGGCTGATTTATCTGCCTAGGGTTAGGGTTAGGGTTCAGCCTAGGGCTTGGATTTCTTTAACCAGGAAGCCCTGAGTTCCAGGCTTACTTCATCTGCCAAAGGCATCCCAAAGGGAGTGCAGAAGTGCCACAACATGGCTGCTTTCACGGCTTTTCCCTTAGGAAGAACCCTAATACCCGGCTGATTTACCTTCCTAGGGTTACTGTTAGGCTTAGGCCTAGGACTTTTAAAACCAGGAAGCCCTGGGCTCCAGGCACACTGCAGCTGCGAAAGGCATCCCAAGGGGAGCCCAAAAGTGATGCAACTTGGCTGCCACCACTGATATTTCCATGAGACCACCCCGAACCATAGGCTGATTTTCCTTCCTAGGGTTAAAGTTTGAGTTACGCCTAGGGTAAGGGCTCTATTAACCAGAAAGCCCTGAGTTCCAAGAACACAGCAGCTGCGAAGGACTAGCCAAGAAGAGCGCAAAAGTAGCACAACATGCCTGCCTCCACAGCTTTTTCCTTGGGGACATGCCTAATTCCTGGCTGATTTGCCTTTCTCGTCTTAGGGTTGGGGTTCGGCCTAGGGCTAGGATTTTTAAAATCAGGAAGCCCTGAGTTCCAGGCACACTGCAGCTGTGAAAGGCATCCAAAAGGGAGTGCAAAAGTGCCACAACATGGCTGCTTTCACGGCTTTTTCCTTGGCAAGAAGCCTAACACCAGGCTGATTTACCTTCCCAGGGTTACTGTTAGGCTTAGGCCTAGGGCTAGGATTTTTGAAACTAGGAAGCCCTGGGCTCCAGCCACACTGCAGCTGTTCAAGGCATCCCAAGGGGAGTACAAAAGTGCAACAACATGGCAGCTTTCACAGCTTTTTCCTTGGCACCATCCCTATACCTAGGCTGATTTATCTGCCTAGGTTTAGGGTTAGCGTTAAGCCTAGGGCTTGGATTTCTTTAACCAGGAAGCCCTGAGTTCCAGGCTTACTTCATCTGCCAAAGGCATCCCAAAGGGAGTGCAGAAGTGCCACAACATGGCTGCTTTCACGGCTTTTCCCTTAGGAAGAACCCTAATACCCGGCTGATTTACCTTCCTAGGGTTACTGTTAGGCTTAGGCCTAGGACTTTTAAAACCAGGAAGCCCTGGGCTCCAGGCACACTGCAGCTGCGAAAGGCATCCCAAGGGGAGCGCAAAAGTGACGCAACTTGGCTGCCACCACTGATATTTCCATGAGACCATCCCGAACCATAGGCTGATTTTCCTTCCTAGGCTTAAGGTTTGAGTTACGCCTAGGGTAAGGGCTCTATTAACCAGAAAGCCCTGAGTTCCAAGAACACAGCAGCTGCGAAGGACTAGCCAAGAAGAGCGCAAAAGTACCACAACATGCCTGCCTCCACAGCTTTTTCCTTGGGGACATGCCTAATTCCTGGCTGATTTGCCTTTCTCGTCTTAGGGTTGGGGTTCGGCCTAGGGCTAGGATTTTTAAAATCAGGAAGCCCTGAGTTCCAGGCACACTGCAGCTGTGAAAGGCATCCAAAAGGGAGTGCAAAAGTGCCACAACATGGCTGCTTTCACGGCTTTTTCCTTGGCAAGAAGCCTAACACCAGGCTGATTTACCTTCCCAGGGTTACTGTTAGGCTTAGGCCTAGGGCTAGGATTTTTGAAACTAGGAAGCCCTGGGCTCCAGGCACACTGCAGCTGTTCAAGGCATCCCAAGGGGAGTACAAAAGTGCAACAACATGGCAGCTTTCACAGCTTTTTCCTTGGCACCATCCCTATACCTAGGCTGATTTATCTGCCTAGGGTTAGGGTTAGGGTTCAGCCTAGGGCTTGGATTTCTTTAACCAGGAAGCCCTGAGTTCCAGGCTTACTTCATCTGCCAAAGGCATCCCAAAGGGAGTGCAGAAGTGCCACAACATGGCTGCTTTCACGGCTTTTCCCTTAGGAAGAACCCTAATAGCCGGCTGATTTACCTTCCTAGGGTTACTGTTAGGCTTAGGCCTAGGACTTTTAAAACCAGGAAGCCCTGGGCTCCAGGCACACTGCAGCTGCGAAAGGCATCCCAAGGGGAGCGCAAAAGTGACGCAACTTGGCTGCCACCACTGATATATCCATGAGACCATCCCGAACCTTAGGCTGATTTTCCTTCCTAGGGTTAAGGTTTGAGTTACGCCTAGGGTAAGGGCTCTATTAACCAGAAAGCCCTGAGTTCCAAGAACACAGCAGCTGCGAAGGACTAGCCAAGAAGAGCGCAAAAGTAGCACAACATGCCTGCCTCCACAGCTTTTTCCTTGGGGACATGCCTAATTCCTGGCTGATTTGCCTTTCTCGTCTTAGGGTTGGGGTTCGGCCTAGGGCTAGGATTTTTAAAATCAGGAAGCCCTGAGTTCCAGGCACACTGGAGCTGTGAAAGGCATCCAAAAGGGAGTGCAAAAGTGCCACAACATGGCTGCTTTCACGGCTTTTTCCTTGGCAAGAAGCCTAACACCAGGCTGATTTACCTTCCCAGGGTTACTGTTAGGCTTAGGCCTAGGGCTAGGATTTTTGAAACTAGGAAGCCCTGGGCTCCAGGCACACTGCAGCTGTTCAAGGCATCCCAAGGGGAGTACAAAAGTGCAACAACATGGCAGCTTTCACAGCTTTTTCCTTGGCACCATCCCTATACCTAGGCTGATTTATCTGCCTAGGGTTAGGGTTAGGGTTCAGCCTAGGGCTTGGATTTCTTTAACCAGGAAGCCCTGAGTTCCAGGCTTACTTCATCTGCCAAAGGCATCCCAAAGGGAGTGCAGAAGTGCCACAACATGGCTGCTTTCACGGCTTTTCCCTTAGGAAGAACCCTAATACCCGGCTGATTTACCTTCCTAGGGTTACTGTTAGGCTTAGGCCTAGGACTTTTAAAACCAGGAAGCCCTGGGCTCCAGGCACACTGCAGCTGCGAAAGGCATCCCAAGGGGAGCGCAAAAGTGACGCAACTTGGCTGCCACCACTGATATTTCCATGAGACCATCCCGAACCATAGGCTGATTTTCCTTCCTAGGGTTAAGGTTTGAGTTACGCCTAGGGTAAGGGCTCTATTAACCAGAAAGCCCTGAGTTCCAAGAACACAGCAGCTGCGAAGGACTAGCCAAGAAGAGCGCAAAAGTAGCACAACATGCCTGCCTCCACAGCTTTTTCCTTGGGGACATGCCTAATTCCTGGCTGATTTGCCTATCTCGTCTTAGGGTTGGGGTTCGGCCTAGGGCTAGGATTTTTAAAATCAGGAAGCCCTGAGTTCCAGGCACACTGGAGCTGTGAAAGGCATCCAAAAGGGAGTGCAAAAGTGCCACAACATGGCTGCTTTCACGGCTTTTTCCTTGGCAAGAAGCCTAACACCAGGCTGATTTACCTTCCCAGGGTTACTGTTAGGCTTAGGCCTAGGGCTAGGATTTTTGAAACTAGGAAGCCCTTAGCTCCAGGCACACTGCAGCTGTTCAAGGCATCCCAAGGGGAGTACAAAAGTGCAACAACATGGCAGCTTTCACAGCTTTTTCCTTGGCACCATCCCTATACCTAGGCTGATTTATCTGCCTAGGGTTAGGGTTAGGGTTCAGCCTAGGGCTTGGATTTCTTTAACCAGGAAGCCCTGAGTTCCAGGCTTACTTCATCTGCCAAAGGCATCCCAAAGGGAGTGCAGAAGTGCCACAACATGGCTGCTTTCACGGCTTTTCCCTTAGGAAGAACCCTAATACCCGGCTGATTTACCTTCCTAGGGTTACTGTTAGGCTTAGGCCTAGGACTTTTAAAACCAGGAAGCCCTGGGCTCCAGGCACACTGCAGCTGCGAAAGGCATCCCAAGGGGAGCGCAAAAGTGACGCAACTTGGCTGCCACCACTGATATTTCCATGAGACCATCCCGAACCATAGGCTGATTTTCCTTCCTAGGGTTAAGGTTTGAGTTACGCCTAGGGTAAGGGTTCTATTAACCAGAAAGCCCTGAGTTCCAAGAACACAGCAGCTGCGAAGGACTAGCCAAGAAGAGCGCAAAAGTAGCACAACATGCCTGCCTCCACAGCTTTTTCCTTGGGGACATGCCTAATTCCTGGCTGATTTGCCTTTCTCGTCTTAGGGTTGGGGTTCGGCCTAGGGCTAGGATTTTTAAAATCAGGAAGCCCTGAGTTCCAGGCACACTGGAGCTGTGAAAGGCATCCAAAAGGGAGTGCAAAAGTGCCACAACATGGCTGCTTTCACGGCTTTTTCCTTGGCAAGAAGCCTAACACCAGGCTGATTTCCCTTCCCAGGGTTACTGTTAGGCTTAGGCCTAGGGCTAGGATTTTTGAAACTAGGAAGCCCTGGGCTCCAGGCACACTGCAGCTGTTCAAGGCATCCCAAGGGGAGTACAAAAGTGCAACAACATGGCAGCTTTCACAGCTTTTTCCTTGGCACCATCCCTATACCTAGGCTGATTTATCTGCCTAGGGTTAGGGTTAGGCTTCAGCCTAGGGCTTGGATTTCTTTAACCAGGAAGCCCTGAGTTCCAGGCTTACTTCATCTGCCAAAGGCATCCCAAAGGGAGTGCAGAAGTGCCACAACATGGCTGCTTTCACGGCTTTTCCCTTAGGAAGAACCCTAATACCCGGCTGATTTACCTTCCTAGGGTTACTGTTAGGCTTAGGCCTAGGACTTTTAAAACCAGGAAGCCCTGGGCTCCAGGCACACTGCAGCTGCGAAAGGCATCCCAAGGGGAGCGCAAAAGTGACGCAACTTGGCTGCCACCACTGATATTTCCATGAGAGCATCCCGAACCATAGGTTGATTTTCCTTCCTAGGGTTAAGGTTTGAGTTATGCCTAGGGTAAGGGCTCTATTAACCAGAAAGCCCTGAGTTCCAAGAACACAGCAGCTGCGAAGGACTAGCCAAGAAGAGCGCAAAAGTAGCACAACATGCCTGCCTCCACAGCTTTTTCCTTGGGGACATGCCTAATTCCTGGCTGATTTGCCTTTCTCGTCTTAGGGTTGGGGTTCGGCCTAGGGCTAGGATTTTTAAAATCAGGAAGCCCTGAGTTCCAGGCACACTGGAGCTGTGAAAGGCATCCAAAAGGGAGTGCAAAAGTGCCACAACATGGCTGCTTTCACGGCTTTTTCCTTGGCAAGAAGCCTAACACCAGGCTGATTTACCTTCCCAGGGTTACTGTTAGGCTTAGGCCTAGGGCTAGGATTTTTGAAACTAGGAAGCCCTTAGCTCCAGGCACACTGCAGCTGTTCAAGGCATCCCAAGGGGAGTACAAAAGTGCAACAACATGGCAGCTTTCACAGCTTTTTCCTTGGCACCATCCCTATACCTAGGCTGATTTATCTGCCTAGGGTTAGGGTTAGGCTTCAGCCTAGGGCTTGGATTTCTTTAACCAGGAAGCCCTGAGTTCCAGGCTTACTTCATCTGCCAAAGGCATCCCAAAGGGAGTGCAGAAGTGCCACAACATGGCTGCTTTCACGGCTTTTCCCTTAGGAAGAACCCTAATACCCGGCTGATTTACCTTCCTAGGGTTACTGTTAGGCTTAGGCCTAGGACTTTTAAAACCAGGAAGCCCTGGGCTCCAGGCACACTGCAGCTGCGAAAGGCATCCCAAGGGGAGCGCAAAAGTGACGCAACTTGGCTGCCACCACTGATATTTCCATGAGACCATCCCGAACCATAGGCTGATTTTCCTTCCTAGGGTTAAGGTTTGAGTTACGCCTAGGGTAAGGGTTCTATTAACCAGAAAGCCCTGAGTTCCAAGAACACAGCAGCTGCGAAGGACTAGCCAAGAAGAGCGCAAAAGTAGCACAACATGCCTGCCTCCACAGCTTTTTCCTTGGGGACATGCCTAATTCCTGGCTGATTTGCCTTTCTCGTCTTAGGGTTGGGGTTCGGCCTAGGGCTAGGATTTTTAAAATCAGGAAGCCCTGAGTTCCAGGCACACTGGAGCTGTGAAAGGCATCCAAAAGGGAGTGCAAAAGTGCCACAACATGGCTGCTTTCACGGCTTTTTCCTTGGCAAGAAGCCTAACACCAGGCTGATTTACCTTCCCAGGGTTACTGTTAGGCTTAGGCCTAGGGCTAGGATTTTTGAAACTAGGAAGCCCTGGGCTCCAGGCACACTGCAGCTGTTCAAGGCATCCCAAGGGGAGTACAAAAGTGCAACAACATGGCAGCTTTCACAGCTTTTTCCTTGGCACCATCCCTATACCTAGGCTGATTTATCTGCCTAGGGTTAGGGTTAGGCTTCAGCCTAGGGCTTGGATTTCTTTAACCAGGAAGCCCTGAGTTCCAGGCTTACTTCATCTGCCAAAGGCATCCCAAAGGGAGTGCAGAAGTGCCACAACATGGCTGCTTTCACGGCTTTTCCCTTAGGAAGAACCCTAATACCCGGCTGATTTACCTTCCTAGGGTTACTGTTAGGCTTAGGCCTAGGACTTTTAAAACCAGGAAGCCCTGGGCTCCAGGCACACTGCAGCTGCGAAAGGCATCCCAAGGGGAGCCCAAAAGTGATGCAACTTGGCTGCCACCACTGATATTTCCATGAGACCATCCCGAACCATAGGCTGATTTTCCTTCCTAGGGTTAAAGTTTGAGTTACGCCTAGGGTAAGGGTTCTATTAACCAGAAAGCCCTGAGTTCCAAGAACACAGCAGCTGCGAAGGACTAGCCAAGAAGAGCGCAAAAGTAGCACAACATGCCTGCCTCCACAGCTTTTTCCTTGGGGACATGCCTAATTCCTGGCTGATTTGCCTTTCTCGTCTTAGGGTTGGGGTTCGGCCTAGGGCTAGGATTTTTAAAATCAGGAAGCCCTGAGTTCCAGGCACACTGGAGCTGTGAAAGGCATCCAAAAGGGAGTGCAAAAGTGCCACAACATGGCTGCTTTCACGGCTTTTTCCTTGGCAAGAAGCCTAACACCAGGCTGATTTCCCTTCCCAGGGTTACTGTTAGGCTTAGGCCTAGGGCTAGGATTTTTGAAACTAGGAAGCCCTGGGCTCCAGGCACACTGCAGCTGTTCAAGGCATCCCAAGGGGAGTACAAAAGTGCAACAACATGGCAGCTTTCACAGCTTTTTCCTTGGCACCATCCCTATACCTAGGCTGATTTATCTGCCTAGGGTTAGGGTTAGGCTTCAGCCTAGGGCTTGGATTTCTTTAACCAGGAAGCCCTGAGTTCCAGGCTTACTTCATCTGCCAAAGGCATCCCAAAGGGAGTGCAGAAGTGCCACAACATGGCTGCTTTCACGGCTTTTCCCTTAGGAAGAACCCTAATACCCGGCTGATTTACCTTCCTAGGGTTACTGTTAGGCTTAGGCCTAGGACTTTTAAAACCAGGAAGCCCTGGGCTCCAGGCACACTGCAGCTGCGAAAGGCATCCCAAGGGGAGCGCAAAAGTGACGCAACTTGGCTGCCACCACTGATATTTCCATGAGAGCATCCCGAACCATAGGTTGATTTTCCTTCCTAGGGTTAAGGTTTGAGTTACGCCTAGGGTAAGGGCTCTATTAACCAGAAAGCCCTGAGTTCCAAGAACACAGCAGCTGCGAAGGACTAGCCAAGAAGAGCGCAAAAGTAGCACAACATGCCTGCCTCCACAGCTTTTTCCTTGGGGACATGCCTAATTCCTGGCTGATTTGCCTTTCTCGTCTTAGGGTTGGGGTTCGGCCTAGGGCTAGGATTTTTAAAATCAGGAAGCCCTGAGTTCCAGGCACACTGGAGCTGTGAAAGGCATCCAAAAGGGAGTGCAAAAGTGCCACAACATGGCTGCTTTCACGGCTTTTTCCTTGGCAAGAAGCCTAACACCAGGCTGATTTACCTTCCCAGGGTTACTGTTAGGCTTAGGCCTAGGGCTAGGATTTTTGAAACTAGGAAGCCCTGGGCTCCAGGCACACTGCAGCTGTTCAAGGCATCCCAAGGGGAGTACAAAAGTGCAACAACATGGCAGCTTTCACAGCTTTTTCCTTGGCACCATCCCTATACCTAGGCTGATTTATCTGCCTAGGGTTAGGGTTAGGCTTCAGCCTAGGGCTTGGATTTCTTTAACCAGGAAGCCCTGAGTTCCAGGCTTACTTCATCTGCCAAAGGCATCCCAAAGGGAGTGCAGAAGTGCCACAACATGGCTGCTTTCACGGCTTTTCCCTTAGGAAGAACCCTAATACCCGGCTGATTTACCTTCCTAGGGTTACTGTTAGGCTTAGGCCTAGGACTTTTAAAACCAGGAAGCCCTGGGCTCCAGGCACACTGCAGCTGCGAAAGGCATCCCAAGGGGAGCGCAAAAGTGACGCAACTTGGCTGCCACCACTGATATTTCCATGAGACCATCCCGAACCATAGGCTGATTTTCCTTCCTAGGGTTAAGGTTTGAGTTACGCCTAGGGTAAGGGTTCTATTAACCAGAAAGCCCTGAGTTCCAAGAACACAGCAGCTGCGAAGGACTAGCCAAGAAGAGCGCAAAAGTAGCACAACATGCCTGCCTCCACAGCTTTTTCCTTGGGGACATGCCTAATTCCTGGCTGATTTGCCTTTCTCGTCTTAGGGTTGGGGTTCGGCCTAGGGCTAGGATTTTTAAAATCAGGAAGCCCTGAGTTCCAGGCACACTGGAGCTGTGAAAGGCATCCAAAAGGGAGTGCAAAAGTGCCACAACATGGCTGCTTTCACGGCTTTTTCCTTGGCAAGAAGCCTAACACCAGGCTGATTTACCTTCCCAGGGTTACTGTTAGGCTTAGGCCTAGGGCTAGGATTTTTGAAACTAGGAAGCCCTGGGCTCCAGGCACACTGCAGCTGTTCAAGGCATCCCAAGGGGAGTACAAAAGTGCAACAACATGGCAGCTTTCACAGCTTTTTCCTTGGCACCATCCCTATACCTAGGCTGATTTATCTGCCTAGGGTTAGGGTTAGGCTTCAGCCTAGGGCTTGGATTTCTTTAACCAGGAAGCCCTGAGTTCCAGGCTTACTTCATCTGCCAAAGGCATCCCAAAGGGAGTGCAGAAGTGCCACAACATGGCTGCTTTCACGGCTTTTCCCTTAGGAAGAACCCTAATACCCGGCTGATTTACCTTCCTAGGGTTACTGTTAGGCTTAGGCCTAGGACTTTTAAAACCAGGAAGCCCTGGGCTCCAGGCACACTGCAGCTGCGAAAGGCATCCCAAGGGGAGCCCAAAAGTGATGCAACTTGGCTGCCACCACTGATATTTCCATGAGACCATCCCGAACCATAGGCTGATTTTCCTTCCTAGGGTTAAAGTTTGAGTTACGCCTAGGGTAAGGGCTCTATTAACCAGAAAGCCCTGAGTTCCAAGAACACAGCAGCTGCGAAGGACTAGCCAAGAAGAGCGCAAAAGTAGCACAACATGCCTGCCTCCACAGCTTTTTCCTTGGGGACATGCCTAATTCCTGGCTGATTTGCCTTTCTCGTCTTAGGGTTGGGGTTCGGCCTAGGGCTAGGATTTTTAAAATCAGGAAGCCCTGAGTTCCAGGCACACTGGAGCTGTGAAAGGCATCCAAAAGGGAGTGCAAAAGTGCCACAACATGGCTGCTTTCACGGCTTTTTCCTTGGCAAGAAGCCTAACACCAGGCTGATTTACCTTCCCAGGGTTACTGTTAGGCTTAGGCCTAGGGCTAGGATTTTTGAAACTAGGAAGCCCTGGGCTCCAGGCACACTGCAGCTGTTCAAGGCATCCCAAGGGGAGTACAAAAGTGCAACAACATGGCAGCTTTCACAGCTTTTTCCTTGGCACCATCCCTATACCTAGGCTGATTTATCTGCCTAGGGTTAGGGTTAGGGTTCAGCCTAGGGCTTGGATTTCTTTAACCAGGAAGCCCTGAGTTCCAGGCTTACTTCATCTGCCAAAGGCATCCCAAAGGGAGTGCAGAAGTGCCACAACATGGCTGCTTTCACGGCTTTTCCCTTAGGAAGAACCCTAATACCCGGCTGATTTACCTTCCTAGGGTTACTGTTAGGCTTAGGCCTAGGACTTTTAAAACCAGGAAGCCCTGGGCTCCAGGCACACTGCAGCTGCGAAAGGCATCCCAAGGGGAGCGCAAAAGTGACGCAACTTGGCTGCCACCACTGATATTTCCATGAGACCATCCCGAACCATAGGCTGATTTTCCTTCCTAGGCTTAAGGTTTGAGTTACGCCTAGGGTAAGGGCTCTATTAACCAGAAAGCCCTGAGTTCCAAGAACACAGCAGCTGCGAAGGACTAGCCAAGAAGAGCGCAAAAGTAGCACAACATGCCTGCCTCCACAGCTTTTTCCTTGGGGACATGCCTAATTCCTGGCTGATTTGCCTTTCTCGTCTTAGGGTTGGGGTTCGGCCTAGGGCTAGGATTTTTAAAATCAGGAAGCCCTGAGTTCCAGGCACACTGGAGCTGTGAAAGGCATCCAAAAGGGAGTGCAAAAGTGCCACAACATGGCTGCTTTCACGGCTTTTTCCTTGGCAAGAAGCCTAACACCAGGCTGATTTACCTTCCCAGGGTTACTGTTAGGCTTAGGCCTAGGGCTAGGATTTTTGAAACTAGGAAGCCCTGGGCTCCAGGCACACTGCAGCTGTTCAAGGCATCCCAAGGGGAGTACAAAAGTGCAACAACATGGCAGCTTTCACAGCTTTTTCCTTGGCACCATCCCTATACCTAGGCTGATTTATCTGCCTAGGGTTAGGGTTAGGGTTCAGCCTAGGGCTTGGATTTCTTTAACCAGGAAGCCCTGAGTTCCAGGCTTACTTCATCTGCCAAAGGCATCCCAAAGGGAGTGCAGAAGTGCCACAACATGGCTGCTTTCACGGCTTTTCCCTTAGGAAGAACCCTAATACCCGGCTGATTTACCTTCCTAGGGTTACTGTTAGGCTTAGGCCTAGGACTTTTAAAACCAGGAAGCCCTGGGCTCCAGGCACACTGCAGCTGCGAAAGGCATCCCAAGGGGAGCGCAAAAGTGACGCAACTTGGCTGCCACCACTGATATTTCCATGAGACCATCCCGAACCTTAGGCTGATTTTCCTTCCTAGGGTTAAGGTTTGAGTTATGCCTAGGGTAAGGGCTCTATTAACCAGAAAGCCCTGAGTTCCAAGAACACAGCAGCTGCGAAGGACTAGCCAAGAAGAGCGCAAAAGTACCACAACATGCCTGCCTCCACAGCTTTTTCCTTGGGGACATGCCTAATTCCTGGCTGATTTGCCTTTCTCGTCTTAGGGTTGGGGTTCGGCCTAGGGCTAGGATTTTTAAAATCAGGAAGCCCTGAGTTCCAGGCACACTGCAGCTGTGAAAGGCATCCAAAAGGGAGTGCAAAAGTGCCACAACATGGCTGCTTTCACGGCTTTTTCCTTGGCAAGAAGCCTAACACCAGGCTGATTTACCTTCCCAGGGTTACTGTTAGGCTTAGGCCTAGGGCTAGGATTTTTGAAACTAGGAAGCCCTGGGCTCCAGCCACACTGCAGCTGTTCAAGGCATCCCAAGGGGAGTACAAAAGTGCAACAACATGGCAGCTTTCACAGCTTTTTCCTTGGCACCATCCCTATACCTAGGCTGATTTATCTGCCTAGGGTTAGGGTTAGGGTTCAGCCTAGGGCTTGGATTTCTTTAACCAGGAAGCCCTGAGTTCCAGGCTTACTTCATCTGCCAAAGGCATCCCAAAGGGAGTGCAGAAGTGCCACAACATGGCTGCTTTCACGGCTTTTCCCTTAGGAAGAACCCTAATACCCGGCTGATTTACCTTCCTAGGGTTACTGTTAGGCTTAGGCCTAGGACTTTTAAAACCAGGAAGCCCTGGGCTCCAGGCACACTGCAGCTGCGAAAGGCATCCCAAGGGGAGCGCAAAAGTGACGCAACTTGGCTGCCACCACTGATATTTCCATGAGACCATCCCGAACCATAGGTTGATTTTCCTTCCTAGGGTTAAGGTTTGAGTTATGCCTAGGGTAAGGGCTCTATTAACCAGAAAGCCCTGAGTTCCAAGAACACAGCAGCTGCGAAGGACTAGCCAAGAAGAGCGCAAAAGTAGCACAACATGCCTGCCTCCACAGCTTTTTCCTTGGGGACATGCCTAATTCCTGGCTGATTTGCCTTTCTCGTCTTAGGGTTGGGGTTCGGCCTAGGGCTAGGATTTTTAAAATCAGGAAGCCCTGAGTTCCAGGCACACTGGAGCTGTGAAAGGCATCCAAAAGGGAGTGCAAAAGTGCCACAACATGGCTGCTTTCACGGCTTTTTCCTTGGCAAGAAGCCTAACACCAGGCTGATTTACCTTCCCAGGGTTACTGTTAGGCTTAGGCCTAGGGCTAGGATTTTTGAAACTAGGAAGCCCTGGGCTCCAGGCACACTGCAGCTGTTCAAGGCATCCCAAGGGGAGTACAAAAGTGCAACAACATGGCAGCTTTCACCGCTTTTTCCTTGGCACCATCCCTATACCTAGGCTGATTTATCTGCCTAGGGTTAGGGTTAGGGTTCAGCCTAGGGCTTGGATTTCTTTAACCAGGAAGCCCTGAGTTCCAGGCTTACTTCATCTGCCAAAGGCATCCCAAAGGGAGTGCAGAAGTGCCACAACATGGCTGCTTTCACGGCTTTTCCCTTAGGAAGAACCCTAATAGCCGGCTGATTTACCTTCCTAGGGTTACTGTTAGGCTTAGGCCTAGGACTTTTAAAACCAGGAAGCCCTGGGCTCCAGGCACACTGCAGCTGCGAAAGGCATCCCAAGGGGAGCGCAAAAGTGACGCAACTTGGCTGCCACCACTGATATTTCCATGAGAGCATCCCGAACCATAGGCTGATTTTCCTTCCTAGGGTTAAGGTTTGAGTTACGCCTAGGGTAAGGGCTCTATTAACCAGAAAGCCCTGAGTTCCAAGAACACAGCAGCTGCGAAGGACTAGCCAAGAAGAGCGCAAAAGTACCACAACATGCCTGCCTCCACAGCTTTTTCCTTGGGGACATGCCTAATTCCTGGCTGATTCGCCTATCTCGTCTTAGGGTTGGGGTTTGGCCTAGGGCTAGGATTTTTAAAATCAGGAAGCCCTGAGTTCCAGGCACACTGCAGCTGTGAAAGGCATCCAAAAGGGAGTGCAAAAGTGCCACAACATGGCTGCTTTCACGGCTTTTTCCTTGGCAAGAAGCCTAACACCAGGCTGATTTACCTTCCCAGGGTTACTGTTAGGCTTAGGCCTAGGGCTAGGATTTTTGAAACTAGGAAGCCCTGGGCTCCAGGCACACTGCAGCTGTTCAAGGCATCCCAAGGGGAGTACAAAAGTGCAACAACATGGCAGCTTTCACAGCTTTTTCCTTGGCACCATCCCTATACCTAGGCTGATTTATCTGCCTAGGGTTAGGGTTAGGGTTCAGCCTAGGGCTTGGATTTCTTTAACCAGGAAGCCCTGAGTTCCAGGCTTACTTCATCTGCCAAAGGCATCCCAAAGGGAGTGCAGAAGTGCCACAACATGGCTGCTTTCACGGCTTTTCCCTTAGGAAGAACCCTAATACCCGGCTGATTTACCTTCCTAGGGTTACTGTTAGGCTTAGGCCTAGGACTTTTAAAACCAGGAAGCCCTGGGCTCCAGGCACACTGCAGCTGCGAAAGGCATCCCAAGGGGAGCGCAAAAGTGACGCAACTTGGCTGCCACCACTGATATTTCCATGAGACCATCCCGAACCTTAGGCTGATTTTCCTTCCTAGGGTTAAGGTTTGAGTTATGCATAGGGTGAGGGCTCTATTAACCAGAAAGCCCTGAGTTCCAAGAACACAGCAGCTGCGAAGGACTAGCCAAGAAGAGCGCAAAAGTAGCACAACATGCCTGCCTCCACAGCTTTTTCCTTGGGGACATGCCTAATTCCTGGCTGATTTGCCTTTCTCGTCTTAGGGTTGGGGTTCGGCCTAGGGCTAGGATTTTTAAAATCAGGAAGCCCTGAGTTCCAGGCACACTGCAGCTGTGAAAGGCATCCAAAAGGGAGTGCAAAAGTGCCACAACATGGCTGCTTTCACGGCTTTTTCCTTGGCAAGAAGCCTAACACCAGGCTGATTTACCTTCCCAGGGTTACTGTTAGGCTTAGGCCTAGGGCTAGGATTTTTGAAACTAGGAAGCCCTGGGCTCCAGGCACACTGCAGCTGTTCAAGGCATCCCAAGGGGAGTACAAAAGTGCAACAACATGGCAGCTTTCACAGCTTTTTCCTTGGCACCATCCCTATACCTAGGCTGATTTATCTGCCTAGGGTTAGGGTTAGGGTTCAGCCTAGGGCTTGGATTTCTTTAACCAGGAAGCCCTGAGTTCCAGGCTTACTTCATCTGCCAAAGGCATCCCAAAGGGAGTGCAGAAGTGCCACAACATGGCTGCTTTCACGGCTTTTCCCTTAGGAAGAACCCTAATACCCGGCTGATTTACCTTCCTAGGGTTACTGTTAGGCTTAGGCCTAGGACTTTTAAAACCAGGAAGCCCTGGGCTCCAGGCACACTGCAGCTGCGAAAGGCATCCCAAGGGGAGCGCAAAAGTGACGCAACTTGGCTGCCACCACTGATATTTCCATGAGAGCATCCCGAACCATAGGCTGATTTTCCTTCCTAGGGTTAAGGTTTGAGTTACGCCTAGGGTAAGGGCTCTATTAACCAGAAAGCCCTGAGTTCCAAGAACACAGCAGCTGCGAAGGACTAGCCAAGAAGAGCGCAAAAGTACCACAACATGCCTGCCTCCACAGCTTTTTCCTTGGGGACATGCCTAATTCCTGGCTGATTTGCCTATCTCGTCTTAGGGTTGGGGTTTGGCCTAGGGCTAGGATTTTTAAAATCAGGAAGCCCTGAGTTCCAGGCACACTGGAGCTGTGAAAGGCATCCAAAAGGGAGTGCAAAAGTGCCACAACATGGCTGCTTTCACGGCTTTTTCCTTGGCAAGAAGCCTAACACCAGGCTGATTTCCCTTCCCAGGGTTACTGTTAGGCTTAGGCCTAGGGCTAGGATTTTTGAAACTAGGAAGCCCTGGGCTCCAGGCACACTGCAGCTGTTCAAGGCATCCCAAGGGGAGTACAAAAGTGCAACAACATGGCAGCTTTCACAGCTTTTTCCTTGGCACCATCCCTATACCTAGGCTGATTTATCTGCCTAGGGTTAGGGTTAGGGTTCAGCCTAGGGCTTGGATTTCTTTAACCAGGAAGCCCTGAGTTCCAGGCTTACTTCATCTGCCAAAGGCATCCCAAAGGGAGTGCAGAAGTGCCACAACATGGCTGCTTTCACGGCTTTTCCCTTAGGAAGAACCCTAATACCCGGCTGATTTACCTTCCTAGGGTTACTGTTAGGCTTAGGCCTAGGACTTTTAAAACCAGGAAGCCCTGGGCTCCAGGCACACTGCAGCTGCGAAAGGCATCCCAAGGGGAGCCCAAAAGTGATGCAACTTGGCTGCCACCACTGATATTTCCATGAGAGCATCCCGAACCATAGGCTGATTTTCCTTCCTAGGGTTAAAGTTTGAGTTATGCCTAGGGTAAGGGTTCTATTAACCAGAAAGCCCTGAGTTCCAAGAACACAGCAGCTGCGAAGGACTAGCCAAGAAGAGCGCAAAAGTAGCACAACATGCCTGCCTCCACAGCTTTTTCCTTGGGGACATGCCTAATTCCTGGCTGATTTGCCTTTCTCGTCTTAGGGTTGGGGTTCGGCCTAGGGCTAGGATTTTTAAAATCAGGAAGCCCTGAGTTCCAGGCACACTGGAGCTGTGAAAGGCATCCAAAAGGGAGTGCAAAAGTGCCACAACATGGCTGCTTTCACGGCTTTTTCCTTGGCAAGAAGCCTAACACCAGGCTGATTTCCCTTCCCAGGGTTACTGTTAGGCTTAGGCCTAGGGCTAGGATTTTTAAAACTAGGAAGCCCTGGGCTCCAGCCACACTGCAGCTGTTCAAGGCATCCCAAGGGGAGTACAAAAGTGCAACAACATGGCAGCTTTCACAGCTTTTTCCTTGGCACCATCCCTATACCTAGGCTGATTTATCTGCCTAGGGTTAGGGTTAGCGTTAAGCCTAGGGCTTGGATTTCTTTAACCAGGAAGCCCTGAGTTCCAGGCTTACTTCATCTGCCAAAGGCATCCCAAAGGGAGTGCAGAAGTGCCACAACATGGCTGCTTTCACGGCTTTTCCCTTAGGAAGAACCCTAATACCCGGCTGATTTACCTTCCTAGGGTTACTGTTAGGCTTAGGCCTAGGACTTTTAAAACCAGGAAGCCCTGGGCTCCAGGCACACTGCAGCTGCGAAAGGCATCCCAAGGGGAGCCCAAAAGTGACGCAACTTGGCTGCCACCACTGATATTTCCATGAGACCATCCCGAACCTTAGGCTGATTTTCCTTCCTAGGGTTAAGGTTTGAGTTATGCCTAGGGTAAGGGCTCTATTAACCAGAAAGCCCTGAGTTCCAAGAACACAGCAGCTGCGAAGGACTAGCCAAGAAGAGCGCAAAAGTAGCACAACATGCCTGCCTCCACAGCTTTTTCCTTGGGGACATGCCTAATTCCTGGCTGATTTGCCTTTCTCGTCTTAGGGTTGGGGTTCGTCCTAGGGCTAGGATTTTTAAAATCAGGAAGCCCTGAGTTCCAGGCACACTGCAGCTGTGAAAGGCATCCAAAAGGGAGTGCAAAAGTGCCACAACATGGCTGCTTTCACGGCTTTTTCCTTGGCAAGAAGCCTAACACCAGGCTGATTTCCCTTCCCAGGGTTACTGTTAGGCTTAGGCCTAGGGCTAGGATTTTTGAAACTAGGAAGCCCTGGGCTCCAGGCACACTGCAGCTGTTCAAGGCATCCCAAGGGGAGTACAAAAGTGCAACAACATGGCAGCTTTCACAGCTTTTTCCTTGGCACCATCTCTATACCTAGGCTGATTTATCTGCCTAGGGTTAGGGTTAGGGTTCAGCCTAGGGCTTGGATTTCTTTAACCAGGAAGCCCTGAGTTCCAGGCTTACTTCATCTGCCAAAGGCATCCCAAAGGGAGTGCAGAAGTGCCACAACATGGCTGCTTTCACGGCTTTTCCCTTAGGAAGAACCCTAATACCCGGCTGATTTACCTTCCTAGGGTTACTGTTAGGCTTAGGCCTAGGACTTTTAAAACCAGGAAGCCCTGGGCTCCAGGCACACTGCAGCTGCGAAAGGCATCCCAAGGGGAGCGCAAAAGTGACGCAACTTGGCTGCCACCACTGATATTTCCATGAGACCATCCCGAACCATAGGTTGATTTTCCTTCCTAGGGTTAAGGTTTGAGTTATGCCTAGGGTAAGGGCTCTATTAACCAGAAAGCCCTGAGTTCCAAGAACACAGCAGCTGCGAAGGACTAGCCAAGAAGAGCGCAAAAGTAGCACAACATGCCTGCCTCCACAGCTTTTTCCTTGGGGACATGCCTAATTCCTGGCTGATTTGCCTTTCTCGTCTTAGGGTTGGGGTTCGGCCTAGGGCTAGGATTTTTAAAATCAGGAAGCCCTGAGTTCCAGGCACACTGCAGCTGTGAAAGGCATCCAAAAGGGAGTGCAAAAGTGCCACAACATGGCTGCTTTCACGGCTTTTTCCTTGGCAAGAAGCCTAACACCAGGCTGATTTACCTTCCCAGGGTTACTGTTAGGCTTAGGCCTAGGGCTAGGATTTTTGAAACTAGGAAGCCCTGGGCTCCAGGCACACTGCAGCTGTTCAAGGCATCCCAAGGGGAGTACAAAAGTGCAACAACATGGCAGCTTTCACAGCTTTTTCCTTGGCACCATCCCTATACCTAGGCTGATTTATCTGCCTAGGGTTAGGGTTAGGGTTCAGCCTAGGGCTTGGATTTCTTTAACCAGGAAGCCCTGAGTTCCAGGCTTACTTCATCTGCCAAAGGCATCCCAAAGGGAGTGCAGAAGTGCCACAACATGGCTGCTTTCACGGCTTTTCCCTTAGGAAGAACCCTAATACCCGGCTGATTTACCTTCCTAGGGTTACTGTTAGGCTTAGGCCTAGGACTTTTAAAACCAGGAAGCCCTGGGCTCCAGGCACACTGCAGCTGCGAAAGGCATCCCAAGGGGAGCGCAAAAGTGACGCAACTTGGCTGCCACCACTGATATTTCCATGAGACCATCCCGAACCTTAGGCTGATTTTCCTTCCTAGGGTTAAGGTTTGAGTTATGCCTAGGGTAAGGGCTCTATTAACCAGAAAGCCCTGAGTTCCAAGAACACAGCAGCTGCGAAGGACTAGCCAAGAAGAGCGCAAAAGTAGCACAACATGCCTGCCTCCACAGCTTTTTCCTTGGGGACATGCCTAATTCCTGGCTGATTTGCCTTTCTCGTCTTAGGGTTGGGGTTCGGCCTAGGGCTAGGATTTTTAAAATCAGGAAGCCCTGAGTTCCAGGCACACTGCAGCTGTGAAAGGCATCCAAAAGGGAGTGCAAAAGTGCCACAACATGGCTGCTTTCACAGCTTTTTCCTTGGCAAGAAGCCTAACACCAGGCTGATTTACCTTCCCAGGGTTACTGTTAGGCTTAGGCCTAGGGCTAGGATTTTTGAAACTAGGAAGCCCTGGGCTCCAGCCACACTGCAGCTGTTCAAGGCATCCCAAGGGGAGTACAAAAGTGCAACAACATGGCAGCTTTCACAGCTTTTTCCTTGGCACCATCCCTATACCTAGGCTGATTTATCTGCCTAGGGTTAGGGTTAGGGTTCAGCCTAGGGCTTGGATTTCTTTAACCAGGAAGCCCTGAGTTCCAGGCTTACTTCATCTGCCAAAGGCATCCCAAAGGGAGTGCAGAAGTGCCACAACATGGCTGCTTTCACGGCTTTTCCCTTAGGAAGAACCCTAATACCCGGCTGATTTACCTTCCTAGGGTTACTGTTAGGCTTAGGCCTAGGACTTTTAAAACCAGGAAGCCCTGGGCTCCAGGCACACTGCAGCTGCGAAAGGCATCCCAAGGGGAGCGCAAAAGTGACGCAACTTGGCTGCCACCACTGATATTTCCATGAGACCATCCCGAACCATAGGCTGATTTTCCTTCCTAGGGTTAAGGTTTGAGTTACGCCTAGGGTAAGGGTTCTATTAACCAGAAAGCCCTGAGTTCCAAGAACACAGCAGCTGCGAAGGACTAGCCAAGAAGAGCGCAAAAGTAGCACAACATGCCTGCCTCCACAGCTTTTTCCTTGGGGACATGCCTAATTCCTGGCTGATTTGCCTTTCTCGTCTTAGGGTTGGGGTTCGGCCTAGGGCTAGGATTTTTAAAATCAGGAAGCCCTGAGTTCCAGGCACACTGCAGCTGTGAAAGGCATCCAAAAGGGAGTGCAAAAGTGCCACAACATGGCTGCTTTCACGGCTTTTTCCTTGGCAAGAAGCCTAACACCAGGCTGATTTACCTTCCCAGGGTTACTGTTAGGCTTAGGCCTAGGGCTAGGATTTTTGAAACTAGGAAGCCCTGGGCTCCAGGCACACTGCAGCTGTTCAAGGCATCCCAAGGGGAGTACAAAAGTGCAACAACATGGCAGCTTTCACAGCTTTTTCCTTGGCACCATCCCTATACCTAGGCTGATTTATCTGCCTAGGGTTAGGGTTAGGGTTCAGCCTAGGGCTTGGATTTCTTTAACCAGGAAGCCCTGAGTTCCAGGCTTACTTCATCTGCCAAAGGCATCCCAAAGGGAGTGCAGAAGTGCCACAACATGGCTGCTTTCACGGCTTTTCCCTTAGGAAGAACCCTAATACCCGGCTGATTTACCTTCCTAGGGTTACTGTTAGGCTTAGGCCTAGGACTTTTAAAACCAGGAAGCCCTGGGCTCCAGGCACACTGCAGCTGCGAAAGGCATCCCAAGGGGAGCCCAAAAGTGATGCAACTTGGCTGCCACCACTGATATTTCCATGAGACCATCCCGAACCATAGGCTGATTTTCCTTCCTAGGGTTAAGGTTTGAGTTACGCCTAGGGTAAGGGCTCTATTAACCAGAAAGCCCTGAGTTCCAAGAACACAGCAGCTGCGAAGGACTAGCCAAGAAGAGCGCAAAAGTAGCACAACATGCCTGCCTCCACAGCTTTTTCCTTGGGGACATGCCTAATTCCTGGCTGATTTGCCTTTCTCGTCTTAGGGTTGGGGTTCGGCCTAGGGCTAGGATTTTTAAAATCAGGAAGCCCTGAGTTCCAGGCACACTGGAGCTGTGAAAGGCATCCAAAAGGGAGTGCAAAAGTGCCACAACATGGCTGCTTTCACGGCTTTTTCCTTGGCAAGAAGCCTAACACCAGGCTGATTTACCTTCCCAGGGTTACTGTTAGGCTTAGGCCTAGGGCTAGGATTTTTGAAACTAGGAAGCCCTTAGCTCCAGCCACACTGCAGCTGTTCAAGGCATCCCAAGGGGAGTACAAAAGTGCAACAACATGGCAGCTTTCACAGCTTTTTCCTTGGCACCATCCCTATACCTAGGCTGATTTATCTGCCTAGGGTTAGGGTTAGCGTTAAGCCTAGGGCTTGGATTTCTTTAACCAGGAAGCCCTGAGTTCCAGGCTTACTTCATCTGCCAAAGGCATCCCAAAGGGAGTGCAGAAGTGCCACAACATGGCTGCTTTCACGGCTTTTCCCTTAGGAAGAACCCTAATACCCGGCTGATTTACCTTCCTAGGGTTACTGTTAGGCTTAGGCCTAGGACTTTTAAAACCAGGAAGCCCTGGGCTCCAGGCACACTGCAGCTGCGAAAGGCATCCCAAGGGGAGCCCAAAAGTGATGCAACTTGGCTGCCACCACTGATATTTCCATGAGACCATCCCGAACCATAGGCTGATTTTCCTTCCTAGGGTTAAAGTTTGAGTTACGCCTAGGGTAAGGGCTCTATTAACCAGAAAGCCCTGAGTTCCAAGAACACAGCAGCTGCGAAGGACTAGCCAAGAAGAGCGCAAAAGTAGCACAACATGCCTGCCTCCACAGCTTTTTCCTTGGGGACATGCCTAATTCCTGGCTGATTTGCCTTTCTCGTCTTAGGGTTGGGGTTCGGCCTAGGGCTAGGATTTTTAAAATCAGGAAGCCCTGAGTTCCAGGCACACTGGAGCTGTGAAAGGCATCCAAAAGGGAGTGCAAAAGTGCCACAACATGGCTGCTTTCACGGCTTTTTCCTTGGCAAGAAGCCTAACACCAGGCTGATTTCCCTTCCCAGGGTTACGGTTAGGCTTAGGCCTAGGGCTAGGATTTTTGAAACTAGGAAGCCCTGGGCTCCAGCCACACTGCAGCTGTTCAAGGCATCCCAAGGGGAGTACAAAAGTGCAACAACATGGCAGCTTTCACAGCTTTTTCCTTGGCACCATCCCTATACCTAGGCTGATTTATCTGCCTAGGGTTAGGGTTAGCGTTAAGCCTAGGGCTTGGATTTCTTTAACCAGGAAGCCCTGAGTTCCAGGCTTACTTCATCTGCCAAAGGCATCCCAAAGGGAGTGCAGAAGTGCCACAACATGGCTGCTTTCACGGCTTTTCCCTTAGGAAGAACCCTAATACCCGGCTGATTTACCTTCCTAGGGTTACTGTTAGGCTTAGGCCTAGGACTTTTAAAACCAGGAAGCCCTGGGCTCCAGGCACACTGCAGCTGCGAAAGGCATCCCAAGGGGAGCGCAAAAGTGACGCAACTTGGCTGCCACCACTGATATTTCCATGAGACCATCCCGAACCATAGGTTGATTTTCCTTCCTAGGGTTAAGGTTTGAGTTATGCCTAGGGTAAGGGCTCTATTAACCAGAAAGCCCTGAGTTCCAAGAACACAGCAGCTGCGAAGGACTAGCCAAGAAGAGCGCAAAAGTAGCACAACATGCCTGCCTCCACAGCTTTTTCCTTGGGGACATGCCTAATTCCTGGCTGATTTGCCTTTCTCGTCTTAGGGTTGGGGTTCGGCCTAGGGCTAGGATTTTTAAAATCAGGAAGCCCTGAGTTCCAGGCACACTGGAGCTGTGAAAGGCATCCAAAAGGGAGTGCAAAAGTGCCACAACATGGCTGCTTTCACGGCTTTTTCCTTGGCAAGAAGCCTAACACCAGGCTGATTTCCCTTCCCAGGGTTACTGTTAGGCTTAGGCCTAGGGCTAGGATTTTTGAAACTAGGAAGCCCTGGGCTCCAGGCACACTGCAGCTGTTCAAGGCATCCCAAGGGGAGTACAAAAGTGCAACAACATGGCAGCTTTCACAGCTTTTTCCTTGGCACCATCCCTATACCTAGGCTGATTTATCTGCCTAGGGTTAGGGTTAGGGTTCAGCCTAGGGCTTGGATTTCTTTAACCAGGAAGCCCTGAGTTCCAGGCTTACTTCATCTGCCAAAGGCATCCCAAAGGGAGTGCAGAAGTGCCACAACATGGCTGCTTTCACGGCTTTTCCCTTAGGAAGAACCCTAATACCCGGCTGATTTACCTTCCTAGGGTTACTGTTAGGCTTAGGCCTAGGACTTTTAAAACCAGGAAGCCCTGGGCTCCAGGCACACTGCAGCTGCGAAAGGCATCCCAAGGGGAGCGCAAAAGTGACGCAACTTGGCTGCCACCACTGATATTTCCATGAGACCATCCCGAACCATAGGCTGATTTTCCTTCCTAGGGTTAAGGTTTGAGTTACGCCTAGGGTAAGGGTTCTATTAACCAGAAAGCCCTGAGTTCCAAGAACACAGCAGCTGCGAAGGACTAGCCAAGAAGAGCGCAAAAGTAGCACAACATGCCTGCCTCCACAGCTTTTTCCTTGGGGACATGCCTAATTCCTGGCTGATTTGCCTTTCTCGTCTTAGGGTTGGGGTTCGGCCTAGGGCTAGGATTTTTAAAATCAGGAAGCCCTGAGTTCCAGGCACACTGCAGCTGTGAAAGGCATCCAAAAGGGAGTGCAAAAGTGCCACAACATGGCTGCTTTCACGGCTTTTTCCTTGGCAAGAAGCCTAACACCAGGCTGATTTACCTTCCCAGGGTTACTGTTAGGCTTAGGCCTAGGGCTAGGATTTTTGAAACTAGGAAGCCCTGGGCTCCAGCCACACTGCAGCTGTTCAAGGCATCCCAAGGGGAGTACAAAAGTGCAACAACATGGCAGCTTTCACAGCTTTTTCCTTGGCACCATCCCTATACCTAGGCTGATTTATCTGCCTAGGGTTAGGGTTAGCGTTAAGCCTAGGGCTTGGATTTCTTTAACCAGGAAGCCCTGAGTTCCAGGCTTACTTCATCTGCCAAAGGCATCCCAAAGGGAGTGCAGAAGTGCCACAACATGGCTGCTTTCACGGCTTTTCCCTTAGGAAGAACCCTAATACCCGGCTGATTTACCTTCCTAGGGTTACTGTTAGGCTTAGGCCTAGGACTTTTAAAACCAGGAAGCCCTGGGCTCCAGGCACACTGCAGCTGCGAAAGGCATCCCAAGGGGAGCGCAAAAGTGACGCAACTTGGCTGCCACCACTGATATTTCCATGAGACCATCCCGAACCATAGGCTGATTTTCCTTCCTAGGCTTAAGGTTTGAGTTACGCCTAGGGTAAGGGCTCTATTAACCAGAAAGCCCTGAGTTCCAAGAACACAGCAGCTGCGAAGGACTAGCCAAGAAGAGCGCAAAAGTACCAGAACATGCCTGCCTCCACAGCTTTTTCCTTGGGGACATGCCTAATTCCTGGCTGATTTGCCTTTCTCGTCTTAGGGTTGGGGTTCGGCCTAGGGCTAGGATTTTTAAAATCAGGAAGCCCTGAGTTCCAGGCACACTGCAGCTGTGAAAGGCATCCAAAAGGGAGTGCAAAAGTGCCACAACATGGCTGCTTTCACGGCTTTTTCCTTGGCAAGAAGCCTAACACCAGGCTGATTTACCTTCCCAGGGTTACTGTTAGGCTTAGGCCTAGGGCTAGGATTTTTGAAACTAGGAAGCCCTTAGCTCCAGGCACACTGCAGCTGTTCAAGGCATCCCAAGGGGAGTACAAAAGTGCAACAACATGGCAGCTTTCACAGCTTTTTCCTTGGCACCATCCCTATACCTAGGCTGATTTATCTGCCTAGGGTTAGGGTTAGCGTTAAGCCTAGGGCTTGGATTTCTTTAACCAGGAAGCCCTGAGTTCCAGGCTTACTTCATCTGCCAAAGGCATCCCAAAGGGAGTGCAGAAGTGCCACAACATGGCTGCTTTCACGGCTTTTCCCTTAGGAAGAACCCTAATACCCGGCTGATTTACCTTCCTAGGGTTACTGTTAGGCTTAGGCCTAGGACTTTTAAAACCAGGAAGCCCTGGGCTCCAGGCACACTGCAGCTGCGAAAGGCATCCCAAGGGGAGCGCAAAAGTGACGCAACTTGCCTGCCACCACTGATATTTCCATGAGACCATCCCGAACCATAGGCTGATTTTCCTTCCTAGGCTTAAGGTTTGAGTTACGCCTAGGGTAAGGGCTCTATTAACCAGAAAGCCCTGAGTTCCAAGAACACAGCAGCTGCGAAGGACTAGCCAAGAAGAGCGCAAAAGTAGCACAACATGCCTGCCTCCACAGCTTTTTCCTTGGGGACATGCCTAATTCCTGGCTGATTTGCCTTTCTCGTCTTAGGGTTGGGGTTCGGCCTAGGGCTAGGATTTTTAAAATCAGGAAGCCCTGAGTTCCAGGCACACTGGAGCTGTGAAAGGCATCCAAAAGGGAGTGCAAAAGTGCCACAACATGGCTGCTTTCACGGCTTTTTCCTTGGCAAGAAGCCTAACACCAGGCTGATTTACCTTCCCAGGGTTACTGTTAGGCTTAGGCCTAGGGCTAGGATTTTTGAAACTAGGAAGCCCTGGGCTCCAGGCACACTGCAGCTGTTCAAGGCATCCCAAGGGGAGTACAAAAGTGCAACAACATGGCAGCTTTCACAGCTTTTTCCTTGGCACCATCCCTATACCTAGGCTGATTTATCTGCCTAGGGTTAGGGTTAGCGTTCAGCCTAGGGCTTGGATTTCTTTAACCAGGAAGCCCTGAGTTCCAGGCTTACTTCATCTGCCAAAGGCATCCCAAAGGGAGTGCAGAAGTGCCACAACATGGCTGCTTTCACGGCTTTTCCCTTAGGAAGAACCCTAATACCCGGCTGATTTACCTTCCTAGGGTTACTGTTAGGCTTAGGCCTAGGACTTTTAAAACCAGGAAGCCCTGGGCTCCAGGCACACTGCAGCTGCGAAAGGCATCCCAAGGGGAGCCCAAAAGTGATGCAACTTGGCTGCCACCACTGATATTTCCATGAGAGCATCCCGAACCATAGGCTGATTTTCCTTCCTAGGGTTAAAGTTTGAGTTACGCCTAGGGTAAGGGCTCTATTAACCAGAAAGCCCTGAGTTCCAAGAACACAGCAGCTGCGAAGGACTAGCCAAGAAGAGCGCAAAAGTAGCACAACATGCCTGCCTCCACAGCTTTTTCCTTGGGGACATGCCTAATTCCTGGCTGATTTGCCTTTCTCGTCTTAGGGTTGGGGTTCGGCCTAGGGCTAGGATTTTTAAAATCAGGAAGCCCTGAGTTCCAGGCACACTGCAGCTGTGAAAGGCATCCAAAAGGGAGTGCAAAAGTGCCACAACATGGCTGCTTTCACGGCTTTTTCCTTGGCAAGAAGCCTAACACCAGGCTGATTTACCTTCCCAGGGTTACTGTTAGGCTTAGGCCTAGGGCTAGGATTTTTGAAACTAGGAAGCCCTTAGCTCCAGGCACACTGCAGCTGTTCAAGGCATCCCAAGGGGAGTACAAAAGTGCAACAACATGGCAGCTTTCACAGCTTTTTCCTTGGCACCATCCCTATACCTAGGCTGATTTATCTGCCTAGGGTTAGGGTTAGCGTTAAGCCTAGGGCTTGGATTTCTTTAACCAGGAAGCCCTGAGTTCCAGGCTTACTTCATCTGCCAAAGGCATCCCAAAGGGAGTGCAGAAGTGCCACAACATGGCTGCTTTCACGGCTTTTCCCTTAGGAAGAACCCTAATACCCGGCTGATTTACCTTCCTAGGGTTACTGTTAGGCTTAGGCCTAGGACTTTTAAAACCAGGAAGCCCTGGGCTCCAGGCACACTGCAGCTGCGAAAGGCATCCCAAGGGGAGCGCAAAAGTGACGCAACTTGCCTGCCACCACTGATATTTCCATGAGACCATCCCGAACCATAGGCTGATTTTCCTTCCTAGGCTTAAGGTTTGAGTTACGCCTAGGGTAAGGGCTCTATTAACCAGAAAGCCCTGAGTTCCAAGAACACAGCAGCTGCGAAGGACTAGCCAAGAAGAGCGCAAAAGTAGCACAACATGCCTGCCTCCACAGCTTTTTCCTTGGGGACATGCCTAATTCCTGGCTGATTTGCCTTTCTCGTCTTAGGGTTGGGGTTCGGCCTAGGGCTAGGATTTTTAAAATCAGGAAGCCCTGAGTTCCAGGCACACTGGAGCTGTGAAAGGCATCCAAAAGGGAGTGCAAAAGTGCCACAACATGGCTGCTTTCACGGCTTTTTCCTTGGCAAGAAGCCTAACACCAGGCTGATTTACCTTCCCAGGGTTACTGTTAGGCTTAGGCCTAGGGCTAGGATTTTTGAAACTAGGAAGCCCTGGGCTCCAGGCACACTGCAGCTGTTCAAGGCATCCCAAGGGGAGTACAAAAGTGCAACAACATGGCAGCTTTCACAGCTTTTTCCTTGGCACCATCCCTATACCTAGGCTGATTTATCTGCCTAGGGTTAGGGTTAGCGTTCAGCCTAGGGCTTGGATTTCTTTAACCAGGAAGCCCTGAGTTCCAGGCTTACTTCATCTGCCAAAGGCATCCCAAAGGGAGTGCAGAAGTGCCACAACATGGCTGCTTTCACGGCTTTTCCCTTAGGAAGAACCCTAATACCCGGCTGATTTACCTTCCTAGGGTTACTGTTAGGCTTAGGCCTAGGACTTTTAAAACCAGGAAGCCCTGGGCTCCAGGCACACTGCAGCTGCGAAAGGCATCCCAAGGGGAGCCCAAAAGTGATGCAACTTGGCTGCCACCACTGATATTTCCATGAGAGCATCCCGAACCATAGGCTGATTTTCCTTCCTAGGGTTAAAGTTTGAGTTACGCCTAGGGTAAGGGCTCTATTAACCAGAAAGCCCTGAGTTCCAAGAACACAGCAGCTGCGAAGGACTAGCCAAGAAGAGCGCAAAAGTAGCACAACATGCCTGCCTCCACAGCTTTTTCCTTGGGGACATGCCTAATTCCTGGCTGATTTGCCTTTCTCGTCTTAGGGTTGGGGTTCGGCCTAGGGCTAGGATTTTTAAAATCAGGAAGCCCTGAGTTCCAGGCACACTGCAGCTGTGAAAGGCATCCAAAAGGGAGTGCAAAAGTGCCACAACATGGCTGCTTTCACGGCTTTTTCCTTGGCAAGAAGCCTAACACCAGGCTGATTTCCCTTCCCAGGGTTACTGTTAGGCTTAGGCCTAGGGCTAGGATTTTTGAAACTAGGAAGCCCTTAGCTCCAGCCACACTGCAGCTGTTCAAGGCATCCCAAGGGGAGTACAAAAGTGCAACAACATGGCAGCTTTCACAGCTTTTTCCTTGGCACCATCCCTATACCTAGGCTGATTTATCTGCCTAGGGTTAGGGTTAGCGTTAAGCCTAGGGCTTGGATTTCTTTAACCAGGAAGCCCTGAGTTCCAGGCTTACTTCATCTGCCAAAGGCATCCCAAAGGGAGTGCAGAAGTGCCACAACATGGCTGCTTTCACGGCTTTTCCCTTAGGAAGAACCCTAATACCCGGCTGATTTACCTTCCTAGGGTTACTGTTAGGCTTAGGCCTAGGACTTTTAAAACCAGGAAGCCCTGGGCTCCAGGCACACTGCAGCTGCGAAAGGCATCCCAAGGGGAGCGCAAAAGTGACGCAACTTGCCTGCCACCACTGATATTTCCATGAGACCATCCCGAACCATAGGCTGATTTTCCTTCCTAGGCTTAAGGTTTGAGTTACGCCTAGGGTAAGGGCTCTATTAACCAGAAAGCCCTGAGTTCCAAGAACACAGCAGCTGCGAAGGACTAGCCAAGAAGAGCGCAAAAGTAGCACAACATGCCTGCCTCCACAGCTTTTTCCTTGGGGACATGCCTAATTCCTGGCTGATTTGCCTTTCTCGTCTTAGGGTTGGGGTTCGGCCTAGGGCTAGGATTTTTAAAATCAGGAAGCCCTGAGTTCCAGGCACACTGGAGCTGTGAAAGGCATCCAAAAGGGAGTGCAAAAGTGCCACAACATGGCTGCTTTCACGGCTTTTTCCTTGGCAAGAAGCCTAACACCAGGCTGATTTCCCTTCCCAGGGTTACTGTTAGGCTTAGGCCTAGGGCTAGGATTTTTGAAACTAGGAAGCCCTGGGCTCCAGCCACACTGCAGCTGTTCAAGGCATCCCAAGGGGAGTACAAAAGTGCAACAACATGGCAGCTTTCACAGCTTTTTCCTTGGCACCATCCCTATACCTAGGCTGATTTATCTGCCTAGGGTTAGGGTTAGCGTTAAGCCTAGGGCTTGGATTTCTTTAACCAGGAAGCCCTGAGTTCCAGGCTTACTTCATCTGCCAAAGGCATCCCAAAGGGAGTGCAGAAGTGCCACAACATGGCTGCTTTCACGGCTTTTCCCTTAGGAAGAACCCTAATACCCGGCTGATTTACCTTCCTAGGGTTACTGTTAGGCTTAGGCCTAGGACTTTTAAAACCAGGAAGCCCTGGGCTCCAGGCACACTGCAGCTGCGAAAGGCATCCCAAGGGGAGCGCAAAAGTGACGCAACTTGGCTGCCACCACTGATATTTCCATGAGACCGTCCCGAACCTTAGGCTGATTTTCCTTCCTAGGGTTAAGGTTTGAGTTATGCCTAGGGTAAGGGCTCTATTAACCAGAAAGCCCTGAGTTCCAAGAACACAGCAGCTGCGAAGGACTAGCCAAGAAGAGCGCAAAAGTACCACAACATGCCTGCCTCCACAGCTTTTTCCTTGGGGACATGCCTAATTCCTGGCTGATTTGCCTTTCTCGTTATAGGGTTGGGGTTCGGCCTAGGGCTAGGATTTTTAAAATCAGGAAGCCCTGAGTTCCAGGCACACTGGAGCTGTGAAAGGCATCCAAAAGGGAGTGCAAAAGTGCCACAACATGGCTGCTTTCACGGCTTTTTCCTTGGCAAGAAGCCTAACACCAGGCTGATTTACCTTCCCAGGGTTACTGTTAGGCTTAGGCCTAGGGCTAGGATTTTTGAAACTAGGAAGCCCTGGGCTCCAGCGTCACTGCAGCTGTTCAAGGCATCCCAAGGGGAGTACAAAAGTGCAACAACATGGCAGCTTTCACAGCTTTTTCCTTGGCACCATCCCTATACCTAGGCTGATTTATCTGCCTAGGGTTAGGGTTAGGGTTCAGCCTAGGGCTTGGATTTCTTTAACCAGGAAGCCCTGAGTTCCAGGCTTACTTCATCTGCCAAAGGCATCCCAAAGGGAGTGCAGAAGTGCCACAACATGGCTGCTTTCACGGCTTTTCCCTTAGGAAGAACCCTAATACCCGGCTGATTTACCTTCCTAGGGTTACTGTTAGGCTTAGGCCTAGGACTTTTAAAACCAGGAAGCCCTGGGCTCCAGGCACACTGCAGCTGCGAAAGGCATCCCAAGGGGAGCGCAAAAGTGACGCAACTTGGCTGCCACCACTGATATTTCCATGAGACCATCCCGAACCATAGGTTGATTTTCCTTCCTAGGGTTAAGGTTTGAGTTATGCCTAGGGTAAGGGCTCTATTAACCAGAAAGCCCTGAGTTCCAAGAACACAGCAGCTGCGAAGGACTAGCCAAGAAGAGCGCAAAAGTAGCACAACATGCCTGCCTCCACAGCTTTTTCCTTGGGGACATGCCTAATTCCTGGCTGATTTGCCTTTCTCGTCTTAGGGTTGGGGTTCGGCCTAGGGCTAGGATTTTTAAAATCAGGAAGCCCTGAGTTCCAGGCACACTGCAGCTGTGAAAGGCATCCAAAAGGGAGTGCAAAAGTGCCACAACATGGCTGCTTTCACGGCTTTTTCCTTGGCAAGAAGCCTAACACCAGGCTGATTTACCTTCCCAGGGTTACTGTTAGGCTTAGGCCTAGGGCTAGGATTTTTGAAACTAGGAAGCCCTGGGCTCCAGGCACACTGCAGCTGTTCAAGGCATCCCAAGGGGAGTACAAAAGTGCAACAACATGGCAGCTTTCACAGCTTTTTCCTTGGCACCATTCCTATACCTAGGCTGATTTATCTGCCTAGGGTTAGGGTTAGGGTTCAGCCTAGGGCTTGGATTTCTTTAACCAGGAAGCCCTGAGTTCCAGGCTTACTTCATCTGCCAAAGGCATCCCAAAGGGAGTGCAGAAGTGCCACAACATGGCTGCTTTCACGGCTTTTCCCTTAGGAAGAACCCTAATACCCGGCTGATTTACCTTCCTAGGGTTACTGTTAGGCTTAGGCCTAGGACTTTTAAAACCAGGAAGCCCTGGGCTCCAGGCACACTGCAGCTGCGAAAGGCATCCCAAGGGGAGCGCAAAAGTGACGCAACTTGGCTGCCACCACTGATATTTCCATGAGACCATCCCGAACCATAGGCTGATTTTCCTTCCTAGGGTTAAGGTTTGAGTTACGCCTAGGGTAAGGGTTCTATTAACCAGAAAGCCCTGAGTTCCAAGAACACAGCAGCTGCGAAGGACTAGCCAAGAAGAGCGCAAAAGTAGCACAACATGCCTGCCTCCACAGCTTTTTCCTTGGGGACATGCCTAATTCCTGGCTGATTTGCCTTTCTCGTCTTAGGGTTGGGGTTCGGCCTAGGGCTAGGATTTTTAAAATCAGGAAGCCCTGAGTTCCAGGCACACTGCAGCTGTGAAAGGCATCCAAAAGGGAGTGCAAAAGTGCCACAACATGGCTGCTTTCACGGCTTTTTCCTTGGCAAGAAGCCTAACACCAGGCTGATTTACCTTCCCAGGGTTACTGTTAGGCTTAGGCCTAGGGCTAGGATTTTTGAAACTAGGAAGCCCTGGGCTCCAGGCACACTGCAGCTGTTCAAGGCATCCCAAGGGGAGTACAAAAGTGCAACAACATGGCAGCTTTCACAGCTTTTTCCTTGGCACCATCCCTATACCTAGGCTGATTTATCTGCCTAGGGTTAGGGTTAGCGTTCAGCCTAGGGCTTGGATTTCTTTAACCAGGAAGCCCTGAGTTCCAGGCTTACTTCATCTGCCAAAGGCATCCCAAAGGGAGTGCAGAAGTGCCACAACATGGCTGCTTTCACGGCTTTTCCCTTAGGAAGAACCCTAATACCCGGCTGATTTACCTTCCTAGGGTTACTGTTAGGCTTAGGCCTAGGACTTTTAAAACCAGGAAGCCCTGGGCTCCAGGCACACTGCAGCTGCGAAAGGCATCCCAAGGGGAGCCCAAAAGTGATGCAACTTGGCTGCCACCACTGATATTTCCATGAGAGCATCCCGAACCATAGGCTGATTTTCCTTCCTAGGGTTAAAGTTTGAGTTACGCCTAGGGTAAGGGCTCTATTAACCAGAAAGCCCTGAGTTCCAAGAACACAGCAGCTGCGAAGGACTAGCCAAGAAGAGCGCAAAAGTAGCACAACATGCCTGCCTCCACAGCTTTTTCCTTGGGGACATGCCTAATTCCTGGCTGATTTGCCTTTCTCGTCTTAGGGTTGGGGTTCGGCCTAGGGCTAGGATTTTTAAAAGCAGGAAGCCCTGAGTTCCAGGCACACTGCAGCTGTGAAAGGCATCCAAAAGGGAGTGCAAAAGTGCCACAACATGGCTGCTTTCACGGCTTTTTCCTTGGCAAGACGCCTAACACCAGGCTGATTTACCTTCCCAGGGTTACTGTTAGGCTTAGGCCTAGGGCTAGGATTTTTAAAACTAGGAAGCCCTTAGCTCCAGGCACACTGCAGCTGTTCAAGGCATCCCAAGGGGAGTACAAAAGTGCAACAACATGGCAGCTTTCACAGCTTTTTCCTTGGCACCATCCCTATACCTAGGCTGATTTATCTGCCTAGGGTTAGGGTTAGGCTTCAGCCTAGGGCTTGGATTTCTTTAACCAGGAAGCCCTGAGTTCCAGGCTTACTTCATCTGCCAAAGGCATCCCAAAGGGAGTGCAGAAGTGCCACAACATGGCTGCTTTCACGGCTTTTCCCTTAGGAAGAACCCTAATACCCGGCTGATTTACCTTCCTAGGGTTACTGTTAGGCTTAGGCCTAGGACTTTTAAAACCAGGAAGCCCTGGGCTCCAGGCACACTGCAGCTGCGAAAGGCAGGCATCCCATAGGGGAGCGCAAAAGTGACGCAACTTGGCTGCCACCACTGATATTTCCATGAGACCATCCCGAACCATAGGCTGATTTTCCTTCCTAGGGTTAAGGTTTGAGTTACGCCTAGGGTAAGGGTCTATTAACCAGAAAGCCCTGAGTTCCAAGAACACAGCAGCTGCGAAGGACTACCCAAGAAGAGCGCAAAAGTACCACAACATGCCTGCCTCCACAGCTTTTTCCTTGGGGACATGCCTAATTCCTGGCTGATTTGCCTTTCTCGTCTTAGGGTTGGGGTTCGGCCTAGGGCTAGGATTTTTAAAAGCAGGAAGCCCTGAGTTCCAGGCACACTGGAGCTGTGAAAGGCATCCAAAAGGGAGTGCAAAAGTGCCACAACATGGCTGCTTTCACGGCTTTTTCTTTGGCAAGACGCCTAACACCAGGCTGATTTACCTTCCCAGGGTTACTGTTAGGCTTAGGCCTAGGGCTAGGATTTTTAAAACTAGGAAGCCCTTAGTTCCAGGCACACTGCAGCTGTTCAAGGCATCCCAAGGGGAGTACAAAAGTGCAACAACATGGCAGCTTTCACAGCTTTTTCCTTGGCACCATCCCTATACCTAGGCTGATTTATCTGCCTAGGGTTAGGGTTAGGGTTCAGCCTAGGGCTTGGATTTCTTTAACCAGGAAGCCCTGAGTTCCAGGCTTACTTCATCTGCCAAAGGCATCCCAAAGGGAGTGCAGAAGTGCCACAACATGGCTGCTTTCACGGCTTTTCCCTTAGGAAGAAGCCTAATACCCGGCTGATTTACCTTCCTAGGGTTACTGTTAGGCTTAGGCCTAGGACTTTTAAAACCAGGAAGCCCTGGGCTCCAGGCACACTGCAGCTGCGAAAGGCAGGCATCCCAAGGGGAGCGCAAAAGTGACGCAACTTGGCTGCCACCACTGATATTTCCATGAGACCATCCCGAACCATAGGCTGATTTTCCTTCCTAGGGTTAAGGTTTGAGTTACGCCTAGGGTAAGGGCTCTATTAACCAGAAAGCCCTGAGTTCCAAGAACACAGCAGCTGCGAAGGACTAGCCAAGAAGAGCGCAAAAGTACCACAACATGCCTGCCTCCACAGCTTTTTCCTTGGGGACATGCCTAATTCCTGGCTGATTTGCCTTTCTCGTCTTAGGGTTGGGGTTCGGCCTAGGGCTAGGATTTTTAAAATCAGGAAGCCCTGAGTTCCAGGCACACTGGAGCTGTGAAAGGCATCCAAAAGGGAGTGCAAAAGTGCCACAACATGGCTGCTTTCACGGCTTTTTCCTTGGCAAGACGCCTAACACCAGGCTGATTTACCTTCCCAGGGTTACTGTTAGGCTTAGGCCTAGGGCTAGGATTTTTAAAACTAGGAAGCCCTGGGCTCCAGGCACACTGCAGCTGTTCAAGGCATCCCAAGGGGAGTACAAAAGTGCAACAACATGGCAGCTTTCACAGCTTTTTCCTTGGCACCATCCCTATACCTAGGTTGATTTATCTGCCTAGGGTTAGGGTTAGGGTTCAGCCTAGGGCTGTGATTTCTTTAACCAGGAAGCCCTGAGTTCCAGGCTTACTTCATCTGCCAAAGGCATCCCAAAGGGAGTGCAGAAGTGCCACAACATGGCTGCTTTCACGGCTTTTCCCTTAGGAAGAACCCTAATACCCGGCTGATTTACCTTCCTAGGGTTACTGTTAGGCTTAGGCCTAGGACTTTTAAAACCAGGAAGCCCTGGGCTCCAGGCACACTGCAGCTGCGAAAGGCAGGCATCCCAAGGTGAGCGCAAAAGTGACGCAACTTGGCTGCCACCACTGATATTTCCATGAGACCATCCCGAACCATAGGCTGATTTTCCTTCCTAGGGTTAAGGTTTGAGTTACGCCTAGGGTAAGGGTCTATTAACCAGAAAGCCCTGAGTTCCAAGAACACAGCAGCTGCGAAGGACTAGCCAAGAAGAGCGCAAAAGTACCACAACATGCCTGCCTCCACAGCTTTTTCCTTGGGGACATGCCTAATTCCTGGCTGATTTGCCTTTCTCGTCTTAGGGTTGGGGTTCGGCCTAGGGCTAGGATTTTTAAAAGCAGGAAGCCCTGAGTTCCAGGCACACTGGAGCTGTGAAAGGCATCCAAAAGGGAGTGCAAAAGTGCCACAACATGGCTGCTTTCACGGCTTTTTCCTTGGCAAGACGCCTAACACCAGGCTGATTTACCTTCCCAGGGTTACTGTTAGGCTTAGGCCTAGGGCTAGGATTTTTAAAACTAGGAAGCCCTTAGCTCCAGGCACACTGCAGCTGTTCAAGGCATCCCAAGGGGAGTACAAAAGTGCAACAACATGGCAGCTTTCACAGCTTTTTCCTTGGCACCATCCCTATACCTAGGCTGATTTATCTGCCTAGGGTTAGGGTTAGGGTTCAGCCTAGGGCTTGGATTTCTTTAACCAGGAAGCCCTGAGTTCCAGGCTTACTTCATCTGCCAAAGGCATCCCAAAGGGAGTGCAGAAGTGCCACAACATGGCTGCTTTCACGGCTTTTCCCTTAGGAAGAACCCTAATACCCGGCTGATTTACCTTCCTAGGGTTACTGTTAGGCTTAGGCCTAGGACTTTTAAAACCAGGAAGCCCTGGGCTCCAGGCACACTGCAGCTGCGAAAGGCATCCCAAGGGGAGCGCAAAAATGACGCAACTTGGCTGCCACCACTGATATTTCCATGAGACCATCCCGAACCATAGGCTGATTTTCCTTCCTAGGGTTAAGGTTTGAGTTACGCCTAGGGTAAGGGTCTATTAACCAGAAAGCCCTGAGTTCCAAGAACACAGCAGCTGCGAAGGACTAGCCAAGAAGAGCGCAAAAGTACCACAACATGCCTGCCTCCACAGCTTTTTCCTTGGGGACATGCCTAATTCCTGGCTGATTTGCCTTTCTCGTCTTAGGGTTGGGGTTCGGCCTAGGGCTAGGATTTTTAAAAGCAGGAAGCCCTGAGTTCCAGGCACACATTGCAGCTGTGAAAGGCATCCAAAAGGGAGTGCAAAAGTGCCACAACATGGCTGCTTTCACGGCTTTTTCCTTGGCAAGACGCCTAACACCAGGCTGATTTACCTTCCCAGGGTTACTGTTAGGCTTAGGCCTAGGGCTAGGATTTTTAAAACTAGGAAGCCCTTAGCTCCAGGCACACTGCAGCTGTTCAAGGCATCCCAAGGGGAGTACAAAAGTGCAACAACATGGCAGCTTTCACAGCTTTTTCCTTGGCACCATCCCTATACCTAGGCTGATTTATCTGCCTAGGGTTAGGGTTAGGGTTCAGCCTAGGGCTTGGATTTCTTTAACCAGGAAGCCCTGAGTTCCAGGCTTACTTCATCTGCCAAAGGCATCCCAAAGGGAGTGCAGAAGTGCCACAACATGGCTGCTTTCACGGCTTTTCCCTTAGGAAGAACCCTAATACCCGGCTGATTTACCTTCCTAGGGTTACTGTTAGGCTTAGGCCTAGGACTTTTAAAACCAGGAAGCCCTGGGCTCCAGGCACACTGCAGCTGCGAAAGGCAGGCATCCCATAGGGGAGTGCAAAAGTGACGCAACTTGGCTGCCACCACTGATATTTCCATGAGACCATCCCGAACCATAGGCTGATTTTCCTTCCTAGGGTTAAGGTTTGAGTTACGCCTAGGGTAAGGGTCTATTAACCAGAAAGCCCTGAGTTCCAAGAACACAGCAGCTGCGAAGGACTACCCAAGAAGAGCGCAAAAGTACCACAACATGCCTGCCTCCACAGCTTTTTCCTTGGGGACATGCCTAATTCCTGGCTGATTTGCCTTTCTCGTCTTAGGGTTGGGGTTCGGCCTAGGGCTAGGATTTTTAAAAGCAGGAAGCCCTGAGTTCCAGGCACACTGGAGCTGTGAAAGGCATCCAAAAGGGAGTGCAAAAGTGCCACAACATGGCTGCTTTCACGGCTTTTTCCTTGGCAAGAAGCCTAACACCAGGCTGATTTTCCTTCCCAGGGTTACTGTTAGGCTTAGGTCTAGGGCTAGGATTTTTAAAACTAGGAAGCCCTGGGCTCCAGGCACACTGCAGCTGTTCAAGGCATCCCAAGGGGAGTACAAAAGTGCAACAACATGGCAGCTTTCACAGCTTTTTCCTTGGCACCATCCCTATACCTAGGCTGATTTATCTGCCTAGGGTTAGGGTTAGGGTTCAGCCTAGGGCTTGGATTTCTTTAACCAGGAAGCCCTGAGTTCCAGGCTTACTTCATCTGCCAAAGGCATCCCAAAGGGAGTGCAGAAGTGCCACAACATGGCTGCTTTCACGGCTTTTCCCTTAGGAAGAACCCTAATACCCGGCTGATTTACCTTCCTAGGGTTACTGTTAGGCTTAGGCCTAGGACTTTTAAAACCAGGAAGCCCTGGGCTCCAGGCACACTGCAGCTGCGAAAGGCATCCCAAGGGGAGCGCAAAAGTGACGCAACTTGGCTGCCACCACTGATATTTCCATGAGACCATCCCGAACCATAGGCTGATTTTCCTTCCTAGGGTTAAGGTTTGAGTTACGCCTAGGGTAAGGGCTCTATTAACCAGAAAGCCCTGAGTTCCAAGAACACAGCAGCTGCGAAGGACTAGCCAAGAAGAGCGCAAAAGTACCACAACATGCCTGCCTCCACAGCTTTTTCCTTGGGGACATGCCTAATTCCTGGCTGATTTGCCTTTCTCGTCTTAGGGTTGGGGTTCGGCCTAGGGCTAGGATTTTTAAAAGCAGGAAGCCCTGAGTTCCAGGCACACTGGAGCTGTGAAAGGCATCCAAAAGGGAGTGCAAAAGTGCCACAACATGGCTGCTTTCACGGCTTTTTCCTTGGCAAGACGCCTAACACCAGGCTGATTTACCTTCCCAGGGTTACTGTTAGGCTTAGGCCTAGGTCTAGGATTTTTAAAACTAGGAAGCCCTTAGCTCCAGGCACACTGCAGCTGTTCAAGGCATCCCAAGGGGAGTACAAAAGTGCAACAACATGGCAGCTTTCACAGCTTTTTCCTTGGCACCATCCCTATACCTAGGCTGATTTATCTGCCTAGGGTTAGGGTTAGGGTTCAGCCTAGGGCTTGGATTTCTTTAACCAGGAAGCCCTGAGTTCCAGGCTTACTTCATCTGCCAAAGGCATCCCAAAGGGAGTGCAGAAGTGCCACAACATGGCTGCTTTCACGGCTTTTCCCTTAGGAAGAACCCTAATACCCGGCTGATTTACCTTCCTAGGGTTACTGTTAGGCTTAGGCCTAGGACTTTTAAAACCAGGAAGCCCTGGGCTCCAGGCACACTGCAGCTGCGAAAGGCAGGCATCCCAAGGGGAGCGCAAAAGTGACGCAACTTGGCTGCCACCACTGATATTTCCATGAGACCATCCCGAACCATAGGCTGATTTTCCTTCCTAGGGTTAAGGTTTGAGTTACGCCTAGGGTAAGGGTCTATTAACCAGAAAGCCCTGAGTTCCAAGAACACAGCAGCTGCGAAGGACTAGCCAAGAAGAGCGCAAAAGTACCACAACATGCCTGCCTCCACAGCTTTTTCCTTGGGGACATGCCTAATTCCTGGCTGATTTGCCTTTCTCGTCTTAGGGTTGGGGTTCGGCCTAGGGCTAGGATTTTTAAAATCAGGAAGCCCTGAGTTCCAGGCACACTGCAGCTGTGAAAGGCATCCAAAAGGGAGTGCAAAAGTGCCACAACATGGCTGCTTTCACGGCTTTTTCCTTGGCAAGACGCCTAACACCAGGCTGATTTACCTTCCCAGGGTTACTGTTAGGCTTAGGCCTAGGGCTAGGATTTTTAAAACTAGGAAGCCCTGGGCTCCAGGCACACTGCAGCTGTTCAAGGCATCCCAAGGGGAGTACAAAAGTGCAACAACATGGCAGCTTTCACAGCTTTTTCCTTGGCACCATCCCTATACCTAGGCTGATTTATCTGCCTAGGGTTAGGGTTAGGGTTCAGCCTAGGGCTTGGATTTCTTTAACCAGGAAGCCCTGAGTTCCAGGCTTACTTCATCTGCCAAAGGCATCCCAAAGGGAGTGCAGAAGTGCCACAACATGGCTGCTTTCACGGCTTTTCCCTTAGGAAGAAACCTAATACCCGGCTGATTTACCTTCCTAGGGTTACTGTTAGGCTTAGGCCTAGGACTTTTAAAACCAGGAAGCCCTGGGCTCCAGGCACACTGCAGCTGCGAAAGGCAGGCATCCCAAGGGGAGCGCAAAAGTGACGCAACTTGGCTGCCACCACTGATATTTCCATGAGACCATCCCGAACCATAGGCTGATTTTCCTTCCTAGGGTTAAGGTTTGAGTTACGCCTAGGGTAAGGGTCTATTAACCAGAAAGCCCTGAGTTCCAAGAACACAGCAGCTGCGAAGGACTACCCAAGAAGAGCGCAAAAGTACCACAACATGCCTGCCTCCACAGCTTTTTCCTTGGGGACATGCCTAATTCCTGGCTGATTTGCCTTTCTCGTCTTAGGGTTGGGGTTCGGCCTAGGGCTAGGATTTTTAAAAGCAGGAAGCCCTGAGTTCCAGGCACACTGCAGCTGTGAAAGGCATCCAAAAGGGAGTGCAAAAGTGCCACAACATGGCTGCTTTCACGGCTTTTTCCTTGGCAAGACGCCTAACACCAGGCTGATTTACCTTCCCAGGGTTACTGTTAGGCTTAGGCCTAGGGATAGGATTTTTAAAACTAGGAAGCCCTGGGCTCCAGGCACACTGCAGCTGTTCAAGGCATCCCAAGGGGAGTACAAAAGTGCAACAACATGGCAGCTTTCACAGCTTTTTCCTTGGCACCATCCCTATACCTAGGCTGATTTATCTGCCTAGGGTTAGGGTTAGGGTTCAGCCTAGGGCTTGGATTTCTTTAACCAGGAAGCCCTGAGTTCCAGGCTTACTTCATCTGCCAAAGGCATCCCAAAGGGAGTGCAGAAGTGCCACAACATGGCTGCTTTCACGGCTTTTCCCTTAGGAAGAACCCTAATACCCGGCTGATTTACCTTCCTAGGGTTACTGTTAGGCTTAGGCCTAGGACTTTTAAAACCAGGAAGCCCTGGGCTCCAGGCACACTGCAGCTGCGAAAGGCATCCCAAGGGGAGCGCAAAAGTGACGCAACTTGGCTGCCACCACTGATATTTCCATGAGACCATCCCGAACCATAGGCTGATTTTCCTTCCTAGGGTTAAGGTTTGAGTTACGCCTAGGGTAAGGGCTCTATTAACCAGAAAGCCCTGAGTTCCAAGAACACAGCAGCTGCGAAGGACTACCCAAGAAGAGCGCAAAAGTACCACAACATGCCTGCCTCCACAGCTTTTTCCTTGGGGACATGCCTAATTCCTGGCTGATTTGCCTTTCTCGTCTTAGGGTTGGGGTTCGGCCTAGGGCTAGGATTTTTAAAAGCAGGAAGCCCTGAGTTCCAGGCACACTGGAGCTGTTAAAGGCATCCAAAAGGGAGTGCAAAAGTGCCACAACATGGCTGCTTTCACGGCTTTTTCCTTGGCAAGATGCCTAACACCAGGCTGATTTACCTTCCCAGGGTTACTGTTAGGCTTAGGCCTAGGGCTAGGATTTTTAAAACTAGGAAGCCCTTAGCTCCAGGCACACTGCAGCTGTTCAAGGCATCCCAAGGGGAGTACAAAAGTGCAACAACATGGCAGCTTTCACAGCTTTTTCCTTGGCACCATCCCTATACCTAGGCTGATTTATCTGCCTAGGGTTAGGGTTAGGCTTCAGCCTAGGGCTTGGATTTCTTTAACCAGGAAGCCCTGAGTTCCAGGCTTACTTCATCTGCCAAAGGCATCCCAAAGGGAGTGCAGAAGTGCCACAACATGGCTGCTTTCACGGCTTTTCCCTTAGGAAGAACCCTAATACCCGGCTGATTTACCTTCCTAGGGTTACTGTTAGGCTTAGGCCTAGGACTTTTAAAACCAGGAAGCCCTGGGCTCCAGGCACACTGCAGCTGCGAAAGGCATCCCAAGGGGAGCGCAAAAGTGACGCAACTTGGCTGCCACCACTGATATTTCCATGAGACCATCCCGAACCATAGGCTGATTTTCCTTCCTAGGGTTAAGGTTTGAGTTACGCCTAGGGTAAGGGTCTATTAACCAGAAAGCCCTGAGTTCCAAGAACACAGCAGCTGCGAAGGACTACCCAAGAAGAGCGCAAAAGTAGCACAACATGCCTGCCTCCACAGCTTTTTCCTTGGGGACATGCCTAATTCCTGGCTGATTTGCCTTTCTCGTCTTAGGGTTGGGGTTCGGCCTAGGGCTAGGATTTTTAAAATCAGGAAGCCCTGAGTTCCAGGCACACTGGAGCTGTGAAAGGCATCCAAAAGGGAGTGCAAAAGTGCCACAACATGGCTGCTTTCATGGCTTTTTCCTTGGCAAGACGCCTAACAGCAGGCTGATTTACCTTCCCAGGGTTACTGTTAGGCTTAGGCCTAGGGCTAGGATTTTTAAAACTAGGAAGCCCTTAGCTCCAGGCACACTGCAGCTGTTCAAGGCATCCCAAGGGGAGTACAAAAGTGCAACAACATGGCAGCTTTCACAGCTTTTTCCTTGGCACCATCCCTATACCTAGGCTGATTTATCTGCCTAGGGTTAGGGTTAGGGTTCAGCCTAGGGCTTGGATTTCTTTAACCAGGAAGCCCTGAGTTCCAGGCTTACTTCATCTGCCAAAGGCATCCCAAAGGGAGTGCAGAAGTGCCACAACATGGCTGCTTTCACGGCTTTTCCCTTAGGAAGAAACCTAATACCCGGCTGATTTACCTTCCTAGGGTTACTGTTAGGCTTAGGCCTAGGACTTTTAAAACCAGGAAGCCCTGGGCTCCAGGCACACTGCAGCTGCGAAAGGCAGGCATCCCAAGGGGAGCGCAAAAGTGACGCAACTTGGCTGCCACCACTGATATTTCCATGAGACCATCCCGAACCATAGGCTGATTTTCCTTCCTAGGGTTAAGGTTTGAGTTACGCCTAGGTTAAGGGTCTATTAACCAGAAAGCCCTGAGTTCCAAGAACACAGCAGCTGCGAAGGACTACCCAAGAAGAGCGCAAAAGTAGCACAACATGCCTGCCTCCACAGCTTTTTCCTTGGGGACATGCCTAATTCCTGGCTGATTTGCCTTTCTCGTCTTAGGGTTGGGGTTCGGCCTAGGGCTAGGATTTTTAAAAGCAGGAAGCCCTGAGTTCCAGGCACACTGGAGCTGTGAAAGGCATCCAAAAGGGAGTGCAAAAGTGCCACAACATGGCTGCTTTCACGGCTTTTTCCTTGGCAAGATGCCTAACACCAGGCTGATTTACCTTCCCAGGGTTACTGTTAGGCTTAGGCCTAGGGCTAGGATTTTTAAAACTAGGAAGCCCTTAGCTCCAGGCACACTGCAGCTGTTCAAGGCATCCCAAGGGGAGTACAAAAGTGCAACAACATGGCAGCTTTCACAGCTTTTTCCTTGGCACCATCCCTATACCTAGGCTGATTTATCTGCCTAGGGTTAGGGTTAGGGTTCAGCCTAGGGCTTGGATTTCTTTAACCAGGAAGCCCTGAGTTCCAGGCTTACTTCATCTGCCAAAGGCATCCCAAAGGGAGTGCAGAAGTGCCACAACATGGCTGCTTTCACGGCTTTTCCCTTAGGAAGAACCCTAATACCCGGCTGATTTACCTTCCTAGGGTTACTGTTAGGCTTAGGCCTAGGACTTTTAAAACCAGGAAGCCCTGGGCTCCAGGCACACTGCAGCTGCGAAAGGCATCCCAAGGGGAGCGCAAAAGTGACGCAACTTGGCTGCCACCACTGATATTTCCATGAGACCATCCCGAACCATAGGCTGATTTTCCTTCCTAGGGTTAAAGTTTGAGTTACGCCTAGGGTAAGGGTCTATTAACCAGAAAGCCCTGAGTTCCAAGAACACAGCAGCTGCGAAGGACTACCCAAGAAGAGCGCAAAAGTACCACAACATGCCTGCCTCCACAGCTTTTTCCTTGGGGACATGCCTAATTCCTGGCTGATTTGCCTTTCTCGTCTTAGGGTTGGGGTTCGGCCTAGGGCTAGGATTTTTAAAAGCAGGAAGCCCTGAGTTCCAGGCACACTGGAGCTGTGAAAGGCATCCAAAAGGGAGTGCAAAAGTGCCACAACATGGCTGCTTTCACGGCTTTTTCCTTGGCAAGATGCCTAACACCAGGCTGATTTACCTTCCCAGGGTTACTGTTAGGCTTAGGCCTAGGGCTAGGATTTTTAAAACTAGGAAGCCCTTAGCTCCAGGCACACTGCAGCTGTTCAAGGCATCCCAAGGGGAGTACAAAAGTGCAACAACATGGCAGCTTTCACAGCTTTTTCCTTGGCACCATCCCTATACCTAGGCTGATTTATCTGCCTAGGGTTAGGGTTAGGGTTCAGCCTAGGGCTTGGATTTCTTTAACCAGGAAGCCCTGAGTTCCAGGCTTACTTCATCTGCCAAAGGCATCCCAAAGGGAGTGCAGAAGTGCCACAACATGGCTGCTTTCACGGCTTTTCCCTTAGGAAGAACCCTAATACCCGGCTGATTTACCTTCCTAGGGTTACTGTTAGGCTTAGGCCTAGGACTTTTAAAACCAGGAAGCCCTGGGCTCCAGGCACACTGCAGCTGCGAAAGGCATCCCAAGGGGAGCGCAAAAGTGACGCAACTTGGCTGCCACCACTGATATTTCCATGAGACCATCCCGAACCATAGGCTGATTTTCCTTCCTAGGGTTAAGGTTTGAGTTACGCCTAGGGTAAGGGCTCTATTAACCAGAAAGCCCTGAGTTCCAAGAACACAGCAGCTGCGAAGGACTACCCAAGAAGAGCGCAAAAGTACCACAACATGCCTGCCTCCACAGCTTTTTCCTTGGGGACATGCCTAATTCCTGGCTGATTTGCCTTTCTCGTCTTAGGGTTGGGGTTCGGCCTAGGGCTAGGATTTTTAAAAGCAGGAAGCCCTGAGTTCCAGGCACACTGGAGCTGTTAAAGGCATCCAAAAGGGAGTGCAAAAGTGCCACAACATGGCTGCTTTCACGGCTTTTTCCTTGGCAAGATGCCTAACACCAGGCTGATTTACCTTCCCAGGGTTACTGTTAGGCTTAGGCCTAGGGCTAGGATTTTTAAAACTAGGAAGCCCTTAGCTCCAGGCACACTGCAGCTGTTCAAGGCATCCCAAGGGGAGTACAAAAGTGCAACAACATGGCAGCTTTCACAGCTTTTTCCTTGGCACCATCCCTATACCTAGGCTGATTTATCTGCCTAGGGTTAGGGTTAGGCTTCAGCCTAGGGCTTGGATTTCTTTAACCAGGAAGCCCTGAGTTCCAGGCTTACTTCATCTGCCAAAGGCATCCCAAAGGGAGTGCAGAAGTGCCACAACATGGCTGCTTTCACGGCTTTTCCCTTAGGAAGAACCCTAATACCCGGCTGATTTACCTTCCTAGGGTTACTGTTAGGCTTAGGCCTAGGACTTTTAAAACCAGGAAGCCCTGGGCTCCAGGCACACTGCAGCTGCGAAAGGCATCCCAAGGGGAGCGCAAAAGTGACGCAACTTGGCTGCCACCACTGATATTTCCATGAGACCATCCCGAACCATAGGCTGATTTTCCTTCCTAGGGTTAAGGTTTGAGTTACGCCTAGGGTAAGGGTCTATTAACCAGAAAGCCCTGAGTTCCAAGAACACAGCAGCTGCGAAGGACTACCCAAGAAGAGCGCAAAAGTAGCACAACATGCCTGCCTCCACAGCTTTTTCCTTGGGGACATGCCTAATTCCTGGCTGATTTGCCTTTCTCGTCTTAGGGTTGGGGTTCGGCCTAGGGCTAGGATTTTTAAAATCAGGAAGCCCTGAGTTCCAGGCACACTGGAGCTGTGAAAGGCATCCAAAAGGGAGTGCAAAAGTGCCACAACATGGCTGCTTTCATGGCTTTTTCCTTGGCAAGACGCCTAACAGCAGGCTGATTTACCTTCCCAGGGTTACTGTTAGGCTTAGGCCTAGGGCTAGGATTTTTAAAACTAGGAAGCCCTTAGCTCCAGGCACACTGCAGCTGTTCAAGGCATCCCAAGGGGAGTACAAAAGTGCAACAACATGGCAGCTTTCACAGCTTTTTCCTTGGCACCATCCCTATACCTAGGCTGATTTATCTGCCTAGGGTTAGGGTTAGGGTTCAGCCTAGGGCTTGGATTTCTTTAACCAGGAAGCCCTGAGTTCCAGGCTTACTTCATCTGCCAAAGGCATCCCAAAGGGAGTGCAGAAGTGCCACAACATGGCTGCTTTCACGGCTTTTCCCTTAGGAAGAAACCTAATACCCGGCTGATTTACCTTCCTAGGGTTACTGTTAGGCTTAGGCCTAGGACTTTTAAAACCAGGAAGCCCTGGGCTCCAGGCACACTGCAGCTGCGAAAGGCAGGCATCCCAAGGGGAGCGCAAAAGTGACGCAACTTGGCTGCCACCACTGATATTTCCATGAGACCATCCCGAACCATAGGCTGATTTTCCTTCCTAGGGTTAAGGTTTGAGTTACGCCTAGGTTAAGGGTCTATTAACCAGAAAGCCCTGAGTTCCAAGAACACAGCAGCTGCGAAGGACTACCCAAGAAGAGCGCAAAAGTAGCACAACATGCCTGCCTCCACAGCTTTTTCCTTGGGGACATGCCTAATTCCTGGCTGATTTGCCTTTCTCGTCTTAGGGTTGGGGTTCGGCCTAGGGCTAGGATTTTTAAAAGCAGGAAGCCCTGAGTTCCAGGCACACTGGAGCTGTGAAAGGCATCCAAAAGGGAGTGCAAAAGTGCCACAACATGGCTGCTTTCACGGCTTTTTCCTTGGCAAGATGCCTAACACCAGGCTGATTTACCTTCCCAGGGTTACTGTTAGGCTTAGGCCTAGGGCTAGGATTTTTAAAACTAGGAAGCCCTTAGCTCCAGGCACACTGCAGCTGTTCAAGGCATCCCAAGGGGAGTACAAAAGTGCAACAACATGGCAGCTTTCACAGCTTTTTCCTTGGCACCATCCCTATACCTAGGCTGATTTATCTGCCTAGGGTTAGGGTTAGGGTTCAGCCTAGGGCTTGGATTTCTTTAACCAGGAAGCCCTGAGTTCCAGGCTTACTTCATCTGCCAAAGGCATCCCAAAGGGAGTGCAGAAGTGCCACAACATGGCTGCTTTCACGGCTTTTCCCTTAGGAAGAACCCTAATACCCGGCTGATTTACCTTCCTAGGGTTACTGTTAGGCTTAGGCCTAGGACTTTTAAAACCAGGAAGCCCTGGGCTCCAGGCACACTGCAGCTGCGAAAGGCATCCCAAGGGGAGCGCAAAAGTGACGCAACTTGGCTGCCACCACTGATATTTCCATGAGACCATCCCGAACCATAGGCTGATTTTCCTTCCTAGGGTTAAAGTTTGAGTTACGCCTAGGGTAAGGGTCTATTAACCAGAAAGCCCTGAGTTCCAAGAACACAGCAGCTGCGAAGGACTACCCAAGAAGAGCGCAAAAGTACCACAACATGCCTGCCTCCACAGCTTTTTCCTTGGGGACATGCCTAATTCCTGGCTGATTTGCCTTTCTCGTCTTAGGGTTGGGGTTCGGCCTAGGGCTAGGATTTTTAAAAGCAGGAAGCCCTGAGTTCCAGGCACACTGGAGCTGTGAAAGGCATCCAAAAGGGAGTGCAAAAGTGCCACAACATGGCTGCTTTCACGGCTTTTTCCTTGGCAAGATGCCTAACACCAGGCTGATTTACCTTCCCAGGGTTACTGTTAGGCTTAGGCCTAGGGCTAGGATTTTTAAAACTAGGAAGCCCTTAGCTCCAGGCACACTGCAGCTGTTCAAGGCATCCCAAGGGGAGTACAAAAGTGCAACAACATGGCAGCTTTCACAGCTTTTTCCTTGGCACCATCCCTATACCTAGGCTGATTTATCTGCCTAGGGTTAGGGTTAGGGTTCAGCCTAGGGCTTGGATTTCTTTAACCAGGAAGCCCTGAGTTCCAGGCTTACTTCATCTGCCAAAGGCATCCCAAAGGGAGTGCAGAAGTGCCACAACATGGCTGCTTTCACGGCTTTTCCCTTAGGAAGAACCCTAATACCCGGCTGATTTACCTTCCTAGGGTTACTGTTAGGCTTAGGCCTAGGACTTTTAAAACCAGGAAGCCCTGGGCTCCAGGCACACTGCAGCTGCGAAAGGCAGGCATCCCAAGGGGAGCGCAAAAGTGACGCAACTTGGCTGCCACCACTGATATTTCCATGAGACCATCCCGAACCATAGGCTGATTTTCCTTCCTAGGGTTAAGGTTTGAGTTACGCCTAGGGTAAGGGTCTATTAACCAGAAAGCCCTGAGTTCCAAGAACACAGCAGCTGCGAAGGACTAGCCAAGAAGAGCGCAAAAGTACCACAACATGCCTGCCTCCACAGCTTTTTCCTTGGGGACATGCCTAATTCCTGGCTGATTTGCCTTTCTCGTCTTAGGGTTGGGGTTCGGCCTAGGGCTAGGATTTTTAAAATCAGGAAGCCCTGAGTTCCAGGCACACTGCAGCTGTGAAAGGCATCCAAAAGGGAGTGCAAAAGTGCCACAACATGGCTGCTTTCACGGCTTTTTCCTTGGCAAGACGCCTAACACCAGGCTGATTTACCTTCCCAGGGTTACTGTTAGGCTTAGGCCTAGGGATAGGATTTTTAAAACTAGGAAGCCCTGGGCTCCAGGCACACTGCAGCTGTTCAAGGCATCCCAAGGGGAGTACAAAAGTGCAACAACATGGCAGCTTTCACAGCTTTTTCCTTGGCACCATCCCTATACCTAGGCTGATTTATCTGCCTAGGGTTAGGGTTAGGGTTCAGCCTAGGGCTTGGATTTCTTTAACCAGGAAGCCCTGAGTTCCAGGCTTACTTCATCTGCCAAAGGCATCCCAAAGGGAGTGCAGAAGTGCCACAACATGGCTGCTTTCACGGCTTTTCCCTTAGGAAGAACCCTAATACCCGGCTGATTTACCTTCCTAGGGTTACTGTTAGGCTTAGGCCTAGGACTTTTAAAACCAGGAAGCCCTGGGCTCCAGGCACACTGCATCTGCGAAAGGCAGGCATCCCAAGGTGAGCGCAAAAGTGACGCAACTTGGCTGCCACCACTGATATTTCCATGAGACCATCCCGAACCATAGGCTGATTTTCCTTCCTAGGGTTAAGGTTTGAGTTACGCCTAGGGTAAGGGTCTATTAACCAGAAAGCCCTGAGTTCCAAGAACACAGCAGCTGCGAAGGACTACCCAAGAAGAGCGCAAAAGTACCACAACATGCCTGCCTCCACAGCTTTTTCCTTGGGGACATGCCTAATTCCTGGCTGATTTGCCTTTCTCGTCTTAGGGTTGGGGTTCGGCCTAGGGCTAGGATTTTTAAAAGCAGGAAGCCCTGAGTTCCAGGCACACTGGAGCTGTTAAAGGCATCCAAAAGGGAGTGCAAAAGTGCCACAACATGGCTGCTTTCACGGCTTTTTCCTTGGCAAGATGCCTAACACCAGGCTGATTTACCTTCCCAGGGTTACTGTTAGGCTTAGGCCTAGGGCTAGGATTTTTAAAACTAGGAAGCCCTTAGCTCCAGGCACACTGCAGCTGTTCAAGGCATCCCAGGGGGAGTACAAAAGTGCAACAACATGGCAGCTTTCACAGCTTTTTCCTTGGCACCATCCCTATACCTAGGCTGATTTATCTGCCTAGGGTTAGGGTTAGGGTTCAGCCTAGGGCTTGGATTTCTTTAACCAGGAAGCCCTGAGTTCCAGGCTTACTTCATCTGCCAAAGGCATCCCAAAGGGAGTGCAGAAGTGCCACAACATGGCTGCTTTCACGGCTTTTCCCTTAGGAAGAAGCCTAATACCCGGCTGATTTACCTTCCTAGGGTTACTGTTAGGCTTAGGCCTAGGACTTTTAAAACCAGGAAGCCCTGGGCTCCAGGCACACTGCAGCTGCGAAAGGCATCCCAAGGGGAGCGCAAAAGTGACGCAACTTGGCTGCCACCACTGATATTTCCATGAGACCATCCCGAACCATAGGCTGATTTTCCTTCCTAGGGTTAAGGTTTGAGTTACGCCTAGGGTAAGGGCTCTATTAACCAGAAAGCCCTGAGTTCCAAGAACACAGCAGCTGCGAAGGACTAGCCAAGAAGAGCGCAAAAGTAGCACAACATGCCTGCCTCCACAGCTTTTTCCTTGGGGACATGCCTAATTCCTGGCTGATTTGCCTTTCTCGTCTTAGGGTTGGGGTTCGGCCTAGGGCTAGGATTTTTAAAAGCAGGAAGCCCTGAGTTCCAGGCACACTGGAGCTGTGAAAGGCATCCAAAAGGGAGTGCAAAAGTGCCACAACATGGCTGTTTCACGGCTTTTTCCTTGGCAAGACGCCTAACACCAGGCTGATTTACCTTCCCAGGGTTACTGTTAGGCTTAGGCCTAGGGCTAGGATTTTTAAAACTAGGAAGCCCTGGGCTCCAGGCACACTGCAGCTGTTCAAGGCATCCCAAGGGGAGTACAAAAGTGCAACAACATGGCAGCTTTCACAGCTTTTTCCTTGGCACCATCCCTAAACCTAGGTTGATTTATCTGCCTAGGGTTAGGGTTAGGGTTCAGCCTAGGGCTCTGATTTCTTTAACCAGGAAGCCCTGAGTTCCAGGCTTACTTCATCTGCCAAAGGCATCCCAAAGGGAGTGCAGAAGTGCCACAACATGGCTGCTTTCACGGCTTTTCCCTTAGGAAGAACCCTAATACCCGGCTGATTTACCTTCCTAGGGTTACTGTTAGGCTTAGGCCTAGGACTTTTAAAACCAGGAAGCCCTGGGCTCCAGGCACACTGCAGCTGCGAAAGGCAGGCATCCCAAGGGGAGCGCAAAAGTGACGCAACTTGGCTGCCACCACTGATATTTCCATGAGACCATCCCGAACCATAGGCTGATTTTCCTTCCTAGGGTTAAGGTTTGAGTTACGCCTAGGGTAAGGGTCTATTAACCAGAAAGCCCTGAGTTCCAAGAACACAGCAGCTGCGAAGGACTTGCCAAGAAGAGCGCAAAAGTACCACAACATGCCTGCCTCCACAGCTTTTTCCTTGGGGACATGCCTAATTCCTGGCTGATTTGCCTTTCTCGTCTTAGGGTTGGGGTTCGGCCTAGGGCTAGGATTTTTAAAAGCAGGAAGCCCTGAGTTCCAGGCACACTGGAGCTGTGAAAGGCATCCAAAAGGGAGTGCAAAAGTGCCACAACATGGCTGCTTTCACGGCTTTTTCCTTGGCAAGACGCCTAACACCAGGCTGATTTACCTTCCCAGGGTTACTGTTAGGCTTAGGCCTAGGGCTAGGATTTTTAAAACTAGGAAGCCCTTAGCTCCAGGCACACTGCAGCTGTTCAAGGCATCCCAAGGGGAGTACAAAAGTGCAACAACATGGCAGCTTTCACAGCTTTTTCCTTGGCACCATCCCTATACCTAGGCTGATTTTCCTTCCTAGGTTTAAGGTTTGAGTTACGCCTAGGGTAAGGGTCTATTAACCAGAAAGCCCTGAGTTCCAAGAACACAGCAGCTGCGAAGGACTAGCCAAGAAGAGCGCAAAAGTACCACAACATGCCTGCCTCCACAGCTTTTTCCTTGGGGACATGCCTAATTCCTGGCTGATTTGCCTTTCTCGTCTTAGGGTTGGGGTTCGGCCTAGGGCTAGGATTTTTAAAAGCAGGAAGCCCTGAGTTCCAGGCACACTGCAGCTGTGAAAGGCATCCAAAAGGGAGTGCAAAAGTGCCACAACATGGCTGCTTTCACGGCTTTTTCCTTGGCAAGACGCCTAACACCAGGCTGATTTACCTTCCCAGGGTTACTGTTAGGCTTAGGCCTAGGGCTAGGATTTTTAAAACTAGGAAGCCCTTAGCTCCAGGCACACTGCAGCTGTTCAAGGCATCCCAAGGGGAGTACAAAAGTGCAACAACATGGCAGCTTTCACAGCTTTTTCCTTGGCACCATCCCTATACCTAGGTTGATTTATCTGCCTAGGGTTAGGGTTAGGGTTCAGCCTAGGGCTTGGATTTCTTTAACCAGGAAGCCCTGAGTTCCAGGCTTACTTCATCTGCCAAAGGCATCCCAAAGGGAGTGCAGAAGTGCCACAACATGGCTGCTTTCACGGCTTTTCCCTTAGGAAGAACCCTAATACCCGGCTGATTTACCTTCCTAGGGTTACTGTTAGGCTTAGGCCTAGGACTTTTAAAACCAGGAAGCCCTGGGCTCCAGGCACACTGCAGCTGCGAAAGGCAGGCATCCCAAGGGGAGCGCAAAAGTGACGCAACTTGGCTGCCACCACTGATATTTCCATGAGACCATCCCGAACCATAGGCTGATTTTCCTTCCTAGGGTTAAGGTTTGAGTTACGCCTAGGGTAAGGGTCTATTAACCAGAAAGCCCTGAGTTCCAAGAACACAGCAGCTGCGAAGGACTAGCCAAGAAGAGCGCAAAAGTACCACAACATGCCTGCCTCCACAGCTTTTTCCTTGGGGACATGCCTAATTCCTGGCTGATTTGCCTTTCTCGTCTTAGGGTTGGGGTTCGGCCTAGGGCTAGGATTTTTAAAATCAGGAAGCCCTGAGTTCCAGGCACACTGCAGCTGTGAAAGGCATCCAAAAGGGAGTGCAAAAGTGCCACAACATGGCTGCTTTCACGGCTTTTTCCTTGGCAAGACGCCTAACACCAGGCTGATTTACCTTCCCAGGGTTACTGTTAGGCTTAGGCCTAGGGCTAGGATTTTTAAAACTAGGAAGCCCTTAGCTCCAGGCACACTGCAGCTGTTCAAGGCATCCCAAGGGGAGTACAAAAGTGCAACAACATGGCAGCTTTCACAGCTTTTTCCTTGGCACCATCCCTATACCTAGGCTGATTTATCTGCCTAGGGTTAGGGTTAGGGTTCAGCCTAGGGCTTGGATTTCTTTAACCAGGAAGCCCTGAGTTCCAGGCTTACTTCATCTGCCAAAGGCATCCCAAAGGGAGTGCAGAAGTGCCACAACATGGCTGCTTTCACGGCTTTTCCCTTAGGAAGAACCCTAATACCCGGCTGATTTACCTTCCTAGGGTTACTGTTAGGCTTAGGCCTAGGACTTTTAAAACCAGGAAGCCCTGGGCTCCAGGCACACTGCAGCTGCGAAAGGCAGGCATCCCAAGGGGAGCGCAAAAGTGACGCAACTTGGCTGCCACCACTGATATTTCCATGAGACCATCCCGAACCATAGGCTGATTTTCCTTCCTAGGGTTAAGGTTTGAGTTACGCCTAGGGTAAGGGTCTATTAACCAGAAAGCCCTGAGTTCCAAGAACACAGCAGCTGCGAAGGACTACCCAAGAAGAGCGCAAAAGTACCACAACATGCCTGCCTCCACAGCTTTTTCCTTGGGGACATGCCTAATTCCTGGCTGATTTGCCTTTCTCGTCTTAGGGTTGGGGTTCGGCCTAGGGCTAGGATTTTTAAAAGCAGGAAGCCCTGAGTTCCAGGCACACTGCAGCTGTGAAAGGCATCCAAAAGGGAGTGCAAAAGTGCCACAACATGGCTGCTTTCACGGCTTTTTCCTTGGCAAGACGCCTAACACCAGGCTGATTTACCTTCCCAGGGTTACTGTTAGGCTTAGGCCTAGGGCTAGGATTTTTAAAACTAGGAAGCCCTTAGCTCCAGGCACACTGCAGCTGTTCAAGGCATCCCAAGGGGAGTACAAAAGTGCAACAACATGGCAGCTTTCACAGCTTTTTCCTTGGCACCATCCCTATACCTAGGCTGATTTATCTGCCTAGGGTTAGGGTTAGGGTTCAGCCTAGGGCTTGGATTTCTTTAACCAGGAAGCCCTGAGTTCCAGGCTTACTTCATCTGCCAAAGGCATCCCAAAGGGAGTGCAGAAGTGCCACAACATGGCTGCTTTCACGGCTTTTCCCTTAGGAAGAACCCTAATACCCGGCTGATTTACCTTCCTAGGGTTACTGTTAGGCTTAGGCCTAGGACTTTTAAAACCAGGAAGCCCTGGGCTCCAGGCACACTGCAGCTGCGAAAGGCATCCCAAGGTGAGCGCAAAAGTGACGCAACTTGGCTGCCACCACTGATATTTCCATGAGACCATCCCGAACCATAGGCTGATTTTCCTTCCTAGGGTTAAGGTTTGAGTTACGCCTAGGGTAAGGGTCTATTAACCAGAAAGCCCTGAGTTCCAAGAACACAGCAGCTGCGAAGGACTACCCAAGAAGAGCGCAAAAGTACCACAACATGCCTGCCTCCACAGCTTTTTCCTTGGGTACATGCCTAATTCCTGGCTGATTTGCCTTTCTCGTCTTAGGGTTGGGGTTCGGCCTAGGGCTAGGATTTTTAAAAGCAGGAAGCCCTGAGTTCCAGGCACACTGCAGCTGTGAAAGGCATCCAAAAGGGAGTGCAAAAGTGCCACAACATGGCTGCTTTCACGGCTTTTTCCTTGGCAAGATGCCTAACACCAGGCTGATTTACCTTCCCAGGGTTACTGTTAGGCTTAGGCCTAGGACTTTTAAAACCAGGAAGCCCTGGGCTCCAGGCACACTGCAGCTGCGAAAGGCATCCCAAGGGGAGCGCAAAAGTGACGCAACTTGGCTGCCACCACTGATATTTCCATGAGACCATCCCGAACCATAGGCTGATTTTCCTTCCTAGGGTTAAGGTTTGAGTTACGCCTAGGGTAAGGGTCTATTAACCAGAAAGCCCTGAGTTCCAAGAACACAGCAGCTGCGAAGGACTAGCCAAGAAGAGCGCAAAAGTACCACAACATGCCTGCCTCCACAGCTTTTTCCTTGGGGACATGCCTAATTCCTGGCTGATTTGCCTTTCTCGTCTTAGGGTTGGGGTTCGGCCTAGGGCTAGGATTTTTAAAAGCAGGAAGCCCTGAGTTCCAGGCACACTGCAGCTGTGAAAGGCATCCAAAAGGGAGTGCAAAAGTGCCACAACATGGCTGCTTTCACGGCTTTTTCCTTGGCAAGACGCCTAACACCAGGCTGATTTACCTTCCCAGGGTTACTGTTAGGCTTAGGCCTAGGGCTAGGATTTTTAAAACTAGGAAGCCCTTAGCTCCAGGCACACTGCAGCTGTTCAAGGCATCCCAAGGGGAGTACAAAAGTGCAACAACATGGCAGCTTTCACAGCTTTTTCCTTGGCACCATCCCTATACCTAGGCTGATTTATCTGCCTAGGGTTAGGGTTAGGGTTCAGCCTAGGGCTTGGATTTCTTTAACCAGGAAGCCCTGAGTTCCAGGCTTACTTCATCTGCCAAAGGCATCCCAAAGGGAGTGCAGAAGTGCCACAACATGGCTGCTTTCACGGCTTTTCCCTTAGGAAGAACCCTAATACCCGGCTGATTTACCTTCCTAGGGTTACTGTTAGGCTTAGGCCTAGGACTTTTAAAACCAGGAAGCCCTGGGCTCCAGGCACACTGCAGCTGCGAAAGGCATCCCAAGGTGAGCGCAAAAGTGACGCAACTTGGCTGCCACCACTGATATTTCCATGAGACCATCCCGAACCATAGGCTGATTTTCCTTCCTAGGGTTAAGGTTTGAGTTACGCCTAGGGTAAGGGTCTATTAACCAGAAAGCCCTGAGTTCCAAGAACACAGCAGCTGCGAAGGACTAGCCAAGAAGAGCGCAAAAGTACCACAACATGCCTGCCTCCACAGCTTTTTCCTTGGGTACATGCCTAATTCCTGGCTGATTTGCCTTTCTCGTCTTAGGGTTGGGGTTCGGCCTAGGGCTAGGATTTTTAAAAGCAGGAAGCCCTGAGTTCCAGGCACACTGCAGCTGTGAAAGGCATCCAAAAGGGAGTGCAAAAGTGCCACAACATGGCTGCTTTCACGGCTTTTTCCTTGGCAAGATGCCTAACACCAGGCTGATTTACCTTCCCAGGGTTACTGTTAGGCTTAGGCCTAGGGCTAGGATTTTTAAAACTAGGAAGCCCTTAGCTCCAGGCACACTGCAGCTGTTCAAGGCATCCCAAGGGGAGTACAAAAGTGCAACAACATGGCAGCTTTCACAGCTTTTTCCTTGGCACCATCCCTATACCTAGGCTGATTTATCTGCCTAGGGTTAGGGTTAGGGTTCAGCCTAGGGCTTGGATTTCTTTAACCAGGAAGCCCTGAGTTCCAGGCTTACTTCATCTGCCAAAGGCATCCCAAAGGGAGTGCAGAAGTGCCACAACATGGCTGCTTTCACGGCTTTTCCCTTAGGAAGAACCCTAATACCCGGCTGATTTACCTTCCTAGGGTTACTGTTAGGCTTAGGCCTAGGACTTTTAAAACCAGGAAGCCCTGGGCTCCAGGCACACTGCAGCTGCGAAAGGCATCCCAAGGGGAGCGCAAAAGTGACGCAACTTGGCTGCCACCACTGATATTTCCATGAGACCATCCCGAACCATAGGCTGATTTTCCTTCCTAGGGTTAAGGTTTGAGTTACGCCTAGGGTAAGGGCTCTATTAACCAGAAAGCCCTGAGTTCCAAGAACACAGCAGCTGCGAAGGACTAGCCAAGAAGAGCGCAAAAGTACCACAACATGCCTGCCTCCACAGCTTTTTCCTTGGGGACATGCCTAATTCCTGGCTGATTTGCCTTTCTCGTCTTAGGGTTGGGGTTCGGCCTAGGGCTAGGATTTTTAAAAGCAGGAAGCCCTGAGTTCCAGGCACACTGGAGCTGTGAAAGGCATCCAAAAGGGAGTGCAAAAGTGCCACAACATGGCTGTTTCACGGCTTTTTCCTTGGCAAGACGCCTAACACCAGGCTGATTTACCTTCCCAGGGTTACTGTTAGGCTTAGGCCTAGGGCTAGGATTTTTAAAACTAGGAAGCCCTGGGCTCCAGGCACACTGCAGCTGTTCAAGGCATCCCAAGGGGAGTACAAAAGTGCAACAACATGGCAGCTTTCACAGCTTTTTCCTTGGCACCATCCCTATACCTAGGCTGATTTTCCTTCCTAGGGTTAAGGTTTGAGTTATGCCTAGGGTAAGGGTGTATTAACCAGAAAGCCCTGAGTTCCAAGAACACAGCAGCTGCGAAGGACTAGCCAAGAAGAGCGCAAAAGTACCACAACATGCCTGCCTCCACAGCTTTTTCCTTGGGGACATGTCTAATTCCTGGCTGATTTGCCTTTCTCGTCTTAGGGTTGGGGTTCGGCCTAGGGCTAGGATTTTTAAAAGCAGGAAGCCCTGAGTTCCAGGCACACTGCAGCTGTGAAAGGCATCCAAAAGGGAGTGCAAAAGTGCCACAACATGGCTGCTTTCACGGCTTTTTCCTTGGCAAGACGCCTAACACCAGGCTGATTTACCTTCCCAGGGTTACTGTTAGGCTTAGGCCTAGGGCTAGGATTTTTAAAACTAGGAAGCCCTTAGCTCCAGGCACACTGCAGCTGTTCAAGGCATCCCAAGGGGAGTACAAAAGTGCAACAACATGGCAGCTTTCACAGCTTTTTCCTTGGCACCATCCCTATACCTAGGCTGATTTATCTGCCTAGGGTTAGGGTTAGGGTTCAGCCTAGGGCTTGGATTTCTTTAACCAGGAAGCCCTGAGTTCCAGGCTTACTTCATCTGCCAAAGGCATCCCAAAGGGAGTGCAGAAGTGCCACAACATGGCTGCTTTCACGGCTTTTCCCTTAGGAAGAACCCTAATACCCGGCTGATTTACCTTCCTAGGGTTACTGTTAGGCTTAGGCCTAGGACTTTTAAAACCAGGAAGCCCTGGGCTCCAGGCACACTGCAGCTGCGAAAGGCATCCCAAGGGGAGCGCAAAAGTGACGCAACTTGGCTGCCACCACTGATATTTCCATGAGACCATCCCGAACCATAGGCTGATTTTCCTTCCTAGGGTTAAGGTTTGAGTTACGCCTAGGGTAAGGGTCTATTAACCAGAAAGCCCTGAGTTCCAAGAACACAGCAGCTGCGAAGGACTAGCCAAGAAGAGCGCAAAAGTACCACAACATGCCTGCCTCCACAGCTTTTTCCTTGGGGACATGCCTAATTCCTGGCTGATTTGCCTTTCTCGTCTTAGGGTTGGGGTTCGGCCTAGGGCTAGGATTTTTAAAAGCAGGAAGCCCTGAGTTCCAGGCACACTGGAGCTGTGAAAGGCATCCAAAAGGGAGTGCAAAAGTGCCACAACATGGCTGCTTTCACGGCTTTTTCCTTGGCAAGACGCCTAACACCAGGCTGATTTACCTTCCCAGGGTTACTGTTAGGCTTAGGCCTAGGTCTAGGATTTTTAAAACTAGGAAGCCCTTAGCTCCAGGCACACTGCAGCTGTTCAAGGCATCCCAAGGGGAGTACAAAAGTGCAACAACATGGCAGCTTTCACAGCTTTTTCCTTGGCACCATCCCTATACCTAGGCTGATTTATCTGCCTAGGGTTAGGGTTAGGGTTCAGCCTAGGGCTTGGATTTCTTTAACCAGGAAGCCCTGAGTTCCAGGCTTACTTCATCTGCCAAAGGCATCCCAAAGGGAGTGCAGAAGTGCCACAACATGGCTGCTTTCACGGCTTTTCCCTTAGGAAGAACCCTAATACCCGGCTGATTTACCTTCCTAGGGTTACTGTTAGGCTTAGGCCTAGGACTTTTAAAACCAGGAAGCCCTGGGCTCCAGGCACACTGCAGCTGCGAAAGGCATCCCAAGGGGAGCGCAAAAGTGACGCAACTTGGCTGCCACCACTGATATTTCCATGAGACCATCCCGAACCATAGGCTGATTTTCCTTCCTAGGGTTAAGGTTTGAGTTACGCCTAGGGTAAGGGTCTATTAACCAGAAAGCCCTGAGTTCCAAGAACACAGCAGCTGCGAAGGACTAGCCAAGAAGAGCGCAAAAGTACCACAACATGCCTGCCTCCACAGCTTTTTCCTTGGGGACATGCCTAATTCCTGGCTGATTTGCCTTTCTCGTCTTAGGGTTGGGGTTCGGCCTAGGGCTAGGATTTTTAAAAGCAGGAAGCCCTGAGTTCCAGGCACACTGGAGCTGTGAAAGGCATCCAAAAGGGAGTGCAAAAGTGCCACAACATGGCTGTTTCACGGCTTTTTCCTTGGCAAGACGCCTAACACCAGGCTGATTTACCTTCCCAGGGTTACTGTTAGGCTTAGGCCTAGGGCTAGGATTTTTAAAACTAGGAAGCCCTGGGCTCCAGGCACACTGCAGCTGTTCAAGGCATCCCAAGGGGAGTACAAAAGTGCAACAACATGGCAGCTTTCACAGCTTTTTCCTTGGCACCATCCCTATACCTAGGCTGATTTTCCTTCCTAGGGTTAAGGTTTGAGTTATGCCTAGGGTAAGGGTGTATTAACCAGAAAGCCCTGAGTTCCAAGAACACAGCAGCTGCGAAGGACTAGCCAAGAAGAGCGCAAAAGTACCACAACATGCCTGCCTCCACAGCTTTTTCCTTGGGGACATGTCTAATTCCTGGCTGATTTGCCTTTCTCGTCTTAGGGTTGGGGTTCGGCCTAGGGCTAGGATTTTTAAAATCAGGAAGCCCTGAGTTCCAGGCACACTGCAGCTGTGAAAGGCATCCAAAAGGGAGTGCAAAAGTGCCACAACATGGCTGCTTTCACGGCTTTTTCCTTGGCAAGACGCCTAACACCAGGCTGATTTACCTTCCCAGGGTTACTGTTAGGCTTAGGCCTAGGGCTAGGATTTTTAAAACTAGGAAGCCCTTAGCTCCAGGCACACTGCAGCTGTTCAAGGCATCCCAAGGGGAGTACAAAAGTGCAACAACATGGCAGCTTTCACAGCTTTTTCCTTGGCACCATCCCTATACCTAGGCTGATTTATCTGCCTAGGGTTAGGGTTAGGGTTCAGCCTAGGGCTTGGATTTCTTTAACCAGGAAGCCCTGAGTTCCAGGCTTACTTCATCTGCCAAAGGCATCCCAAAGGGAGTGCAGAAGTGCCACAACATGGCTGCTTTCACGGCTTTTCCCTTAGGAAGAACCCTAATACCCGGCTGATTTACCTTCCTAGGGTTACTGTTAGGCTTAGGCCTAGGACTTTTAAAACCAGGAAGCCCTGGGCTCCAGGCACACTGCAGCTGCGAAAGGCATCCCAAGGGGAGCGCAAAAGTGACGCAACTTGGCTGCCACCACTGATATTTCCATGAGACCATCCCGAACCATAGGCTGATTTTCCTTCCTAGGCTTAAGGTTTGAGTTACGCCTAGGGTAAGGGCTCTATTAACCAAAAAGCCCTGAGTTCCAAGAACACAGCAGCTGCGAAGGACTAGCCAAGAAGAGCGCAAAAGTACCACAACATGCCTGCCTCCACAGCTTTTTCCTTGGGGACATGCCTAATTCCTGGCTGATTTGCCTTTCTCGTCTTAGGGTTGGGGTTCGGCCTAGGGCTAGGATTTTTAAAAGCAGGAAGCCCTGAGTTCCAGGCACACTGGAGCTGTGAAAGGCATCCAAAAGGGAGTGCAAAAGTGCCACAACATGGCTGTTTCACGGCTTTTTCCTTGGCAAGACGCCTAACACCAGGCTGATTTACCTTCCCAGGGTTACTGTTAGGCTTAGGCCTAGGGCTAGGATTTTTAAAACTAGGAAGCCCTGGGCTCCAGGCACACTGCAGCTGTTCAAGGCATCCCAAGGGGAGTACAAAAGTGCAACAACATGGCAGCTTTCACAGCTTTTTCCTTGGCACCATCCCTATACCTAGGCTGATTTTCCTTCCTAGGGTTAAGGTTTGAGTTATGCCTAGGGTAAGGGTGTATTAACCAGAAAGCCCTGAGTTCCAAGAACACAGCAGCTGCGAAGGACTAGCCAAGAAGAGCGCAAAAGTACCACAACATGCCTGCCTCCACAGCTTTTTCCTTGGGGACATGTCTAATTCCTGGCTGATTTGCCTTTCTCGTCTTAGGGTTGGGGTTCGGCCTAGGGCTAGGATTTTTAAAAGCAGGAAGCCCTGAGTTCCAGGCACACTGCAGCTGTGAAAGGCATCCAAAAGGGAGTGCAAAAGTGCCACAACATGGCTGCTTTCACGGCTTTTTCCTTGGCAAGACGCCTAACACCAGGCTGATTTACCTTCCCAGGGTTACTGTTAGGCTTAGGCCTAGGGCTAGGATTTTTAAAACTAGGAAGCCCTTAGCTCCAGGCACACTGCAGCTGTTCAAGGCATCCCAAGGGGAGTACAAAAGTGCAACAACATGGCAGCTTTCACAGCTTTTTCCTTGGCACCATCCCTATACCTAGGCTGATTTATCTGCCTAGGGTTAGGGTTAGGGTTCAGCCTAGGGCTTGGATTTCTTTAACCAGGAAGCCCTGAGTTCCAGGCTTACTTCATCTGCCAAAGGCATCCCAAAGGGAGTGCAGAAGTGCCACAACATGGCTGCTTTCACGGCTTTTCCCTTAGGAAGAACCCTAATACCCGGCTGATTTACCTTCCTAGGGTTACTGTTAGGCTTAGGCCTAGGACTTTTAAAACCAGGAAGCCCTGGGCTCCAGGCACACTGCAGCTGCGAAAGGCAGGCATCCCAAGGGGAGCGCAAAAGTGACGCAACTTGGCTGCCACCACTGATATTTCCATGAGACCATCCCGAACCATAGGCTGATTTTCCTTCCTAGGGTTAAGGTTTGAGTTACGCCTAGGGTAAGGGTCTATTAACCAGAAAGCCCTGAGTTCCAAGAACACAGCAGCTGCGAAGGACTAGCCAAGAAGAGCGCAAAAGTACCACAACATGCCTGCCTCCACAGCTTTTTCCTTGGGGACATGCCTAATTCCTGGCTGATTTGCCTTTCTCGTCTTAGGGTTGGGGTTCGGCCTAGGGCTATGATTTTTAAAATCAGGAAGCCCTGAGTTCCAGGCACACTGCAGCTGTGAAAGGCATCCAAAAGGGAGTGCAAAAGTGCCACAACATGGCTGCTTTCACGGCTTTTTCCTTGGCAAGACGCCTAACACCAGGCTGATTTACCTTCCCAGGGTTACTGTTAGGCTTAGGCCTAGGGCTAGGATTTTTAAAACTAGGAAGCCCTTAGCTCCAGGCACACTGCAGCTGTTCAAGGCATCCCAAGGGGAGTACAAAAGTGCAACAACATGGCAGCTTTCACAGCTTTTTCCTTGGCACCATCCCTATACCTAGGCTGATTTATCTGCCTAGGGTTAGGGTTAGGGTTCAGCCTAGGGCTTGGATTTCTTTAACCAGGAAGCCCTGAGTTCCAGGCTTACTTCATCTGCCAAAGGCATCCCAAAGGGAGTGCAGAAGTGCCACAACATGGCTGCTTTCACGGCTTTTCCCTTAGGAAGAACCCTAATACCCGGCTGATTTACCTTCCTAGGGTTACTGTTAGGCTTAGGCCTAGGACTTTTAAAACCAGGAAGCCCTGGGCTCCAGGCACACTGCAGCTGCGAAAGGCAGGCATCCCAAGGGGAGCGCAAAAGTGACGCAACTTGGCTGCCACCACTGATATTTCCATGAGACCATCCCGAACCATAGGCTGATTTTCCTTCCTAGGGTTAAGGTTTGAGTTACGCCTAGGGTAAGGGTCTATTAACCAGAAAGCCCTGAGTTCCAAGAACACAGCAGCTGCGAAGGACTAGCCAAGAAGAGCGCAAAAGTAGCACAACATGCCTGCCTCCACAGCTTTTTCCTTGGGGACATGCCTAATTCCTGGCTGATTTGCCTTTCTCGTCTTAGGGTTGGGGTTCGGCCTAGGGCTAGGATTTTTAAAATCAGGAAGCCCTGAGTTCCAGGCACACTGGAGCTGTGAAAGGCATCCAAAAGGGAGTGCAAAAGTGCCACAACATGGCTGCTTTCACGGCTTTTTCCTTGGCAAGACGCCTAACACCAGGCTGATTTACCTTCCCAGGGTTACTGTTAGGCTTAGGCCTAGGGATAGGATTTTTAAAACTAGGAAGCCCTGGGCTCCAGGCACACTGCAGCTGTTCAAGGCATCCCAAGGGGAGTACAAAAGTGCAACAACATGGCAGCTTTCACAGCTTTTTCCTTGGCACCATCCCTATACCTAGGCTGATTTATCTGCCTAGGGTTAGGGTTAGGGTTCAGCCTAGGGCTTGGATTTCTTTAACCAGGAAGCCCTGAGTTCCAGGCTTACTTCATCTGCCAAAGGCATCCCAAAGGGAGTGCAGAAGTGCCACAACATGGCTGCTTTCACGGCTTTTCCCTTAGGAAGAACCCTAATACCCGGCTGATTTACCTTCCTAGGGTTACTGTTAGGCTTAGGCCTAGGACTTTTAAAACCAGGAAGCCCTGGGCTCCAGGCACACTGCAGCTGCGAAAGGCATCCCAAGGTGAGCGCAAAAGTGACGCAACTTGGCTGCCACCACTGATATTTCCATGAGACCATCCCGAACCATAGGCTGATTTTCCTTCCTAGGGTTAAGGTTTGAGTTACGCCTAGGGTAAGGGTCTATTAACCAGAAAGCCCTGAGTTCCAAGAACACAGCAGCTGCGAAGGACTACCCAAGAAGAGCGCAAAAGTACCACAACATGCCTGCCTCCACAGCTTTTTCCTTGGGGACATGCCTAATTCCTGGCTGATTTGCCTTTCTCGTCTTAGGGTTGGGGTTCGGCCTAGGGCTAGGATTTTTAAAAGCAGGAAGCCCTGAGTTCCAGGCACACTGGAGCTGTGAAAGGCATCCAAAAGGGAGTGCAAAAGTGCCACAACATGGCTGCTTTCACGGCTTTTTCCTTGGCAAGAAGCCTAACACCAGGCTGATTTACCTTCCCAGGGTTACTGTTAGGCTTAGGCCTAGGTCTAGGATTTTTAAAACTAGGAAGCCCTTAGCTCCAGGCACACTGCAGCTGTTCAAGGCATCCCAAGGGGAGTACAAAAGTGCAACAACATGGCAGCTTTCACAGCTTTTTCCTTGGCACCATCCCTATACCTAGGCTGATTTATCTGCCTAGGGTTAGGGTTAGGGTTCAGCCTAGGGCTTGGATTTCTTTAACCAGGAAGCCCTGAGTTCCAGGCTTACTTCATCTGCCAAAGGCATCCCAAAGGGAGTGCAGAAGTGCCACAACATGGCTGCTTTCACGGCTTTTCCCTTAGGAAGAACCCTAATACCCGGCTGATTTACCTTCCTAGGGTTACTGTTAGGCTTAGGCCTAGGACTTTTAAAACCAGGAAGCCCTGGGCTCCAGGCACACTGCAGCTGCGAAAGGCATCCCAAGGGGAGCGCAAAAGTGACGCAACTTGGCTGCCACCACTGATATTTCCATGAGACCATCCCGAACCATAGGCTGATTTTCCTTCCTAGGGTTAAGGTTTGAGTTACGCCTAGGGTAAGGGTCTATTAACCAGAAAGCCCTGAGTTCCAAGAACACAGCAGCTGCGAAGGACTAGCCAAGAAGAGCGCAAAAGTACCACAACATGCCTGCCTCCACAGCTTTTTCCTTGGGGACATGCCTAATTCCTGGCTGATTTGCCTTTCTCGTCTTAGGGTTGGGGTTCGGCCTAGGGCTATGATTTTTAAAATCAGGAAGCCCTGAGTTCCAGGCACACTGCAGCTGTGAAAGGCATCCAAAAGGGAGTGCAAAAGTGCCACAACATGGCTGCTTTCACGGCTTTTTCCTTGGCAAGACGCCTAACACCAGGCTGATTTACCTTCCCAGGGTTACTGTTAGGCTTAGGCCTAGGGCTAGGATTTTTAAAACTAGGAAGCCCTTAGCTCCAGGCACACTGCAGCTGTTCAAGGCATCCCAAGGGGAGTACAAAAGTGCAACAACATGGCAGCTTTCACAGCTTTTTCCTTGGCACCATCCCTATACCTAGGCTGATTTATCTGCCTAGGGTTAGGGTTAGGGTTCAGCCTAGGGCTTGGATTTCTTTAACCAGGAAGCCCTGAGTTCCAGGCTTACTTCATCTGCCAAAGGCATCCCAAAGGGAGTGCAGAAGTGCCACAACATGGCTGCTTTCACGGCTTTTCCCTTAGGAAGAACCCTAATACCCGGCTGATTTACCTTCCTAGGGTTACTGTTAGGCTTAGGCCTAGGACTTTTAAAACCAGGAAGCCCTGGGCTCCAGGCACACTGCAGCTGCGAAAGGCAGGCATCCCAAGGGGAGCGCAAAAGTGACGCAACTTGGCTGCCACCACTGATATTTCCATGAGACCATCCCGAACCATAGGCTGATTTTCCTTCCTAGGGTTAAGGTTTGAGTTACGCCTAGGGTAAGGGTCTATTAACCAGAAAGCCCTGAGTTCCAAGAACACAGCAGCTGCGAAGGACTAGCCAAGAAGAGCGCAAAAGTAGCACAACATGCCTGCCTCCACAGCTTTTTCCTTGGGGACATGCCTAATTCCTGGCTGATTTGCCTTTCTCGTCTTAGGGTTGGGGTTCGGCCTAGGGCTAGGATTTTTAAAATCAGGAAGCCCTGAGTTCCAGGCACACTGGAGCTGTGAAAGGCATCCAAAAGGGAGTGCAAAAGTGCCACAACATGGCTGCTTTCACGGCTTTTTCCTTGGCAAGACGCCTAACACCAGGCTGATTTACCTTCCCAGGGTTACTGTTAGGCTTAGGCCTAGGGATAGGATTTTTAAAACTAGGAAGCCCTGGGCTCCAGGCACACTGCAGCTTTTCAAGGCATCCCAAGGGGAGTACAAAAGTGCAACAACATGGCAGCTTTCACAGCTTTTTCCTTGGCACCATCCCTATACCTAGGCTGATTTATCTGCCTAGGGTTAGGGTTAGGGTTCAGCCTAGGGCTTGGATTTCTTTAACCAGGAAGCCCTGAGTTCCAGGCTTACTTCATCTGCCAAAGGCATCCCAAAGGGAGTGCAGAAGTGCCACAACATGGCTGCTTTCACGGCTTTTCCCTTAGGAAGAACCCTAATACCCGGCTGATTTACCTTCCTAGGGTTACTGTTAGGCTTAGGCCTAGGACTTTTAAAACCAGGAAGCCCTGGGCTCCAGGCACACTGCAGCTGCGAAAGGCATCCCAAGGTGAGCGCAAAAGTGACGCAACTTGGCTGCCACCACTGATATTTCCATGAGACCATCCCGAACCATAGGCTGATTTTCCTTCCTAGGGTTAAGGTTTGAGTTACGCCTAGGGTAAGGGTCTATTAACCAGAAAGCCCTGAGTTCCAAGAACACAGCAGCTGCGAAGGACTACCCAAGAAGAGCGCAAAAGTACCACAACATGCCTGCCTCCACAGCTTTTTCCTTGGGGACATGCCTAATTCCTGGCTGATTTGCCTTTCTCGTCTTAGGGTTGGGGTTCGGCCTAGGGCTAGGATTTTTAAAAGCAGGAAGCCCTGAGTTCCAGGCACACTGGAGCTGTGAAAGGCATCCAAAAGGGAGTGCAAAAGTGCCACAACATGGCTGCTTTCACGGCTTTTTCCTTGGCAAGAAGCCTAACACCAGGCTGATTTACCTTCCCAGGGTTACTGTTAGGCTTAGGCCTAGGTCTAGGATTTTTAAAACTAGGAAGCCCTTAGCTCCAGGCACACTGCAGCTGTTCAAGGCATCCCAAGGGGAGTACAAAAGTGCAACAACATGGCAGCTTTCACAGCTTTTTCCTTGGCACCATCCCTATACCTAGGCTGATTTATCTGCCTAGGGTTAGGGTTAGGGTTCAGCCTAGGGCTTGGATTTCTTTAACCAGGAAGCCCTGAGTTCCAGGCTTACTTCATCTGCCAAAGGCATCCCAAAGGGAGTGCAGAAGTGCCACAACATGGCTGCTTTCACGGCTTTTCCCTTAGGAAGAACCCTAATACCCGGCTGATTTACCTTCCTAGGGTTACTGTTAGGCTTAGGCCTAGGACTTTTAAAACCAGGAAGCCCTGGGCTCCAGGCACACTGCAGCTGCGAAAGGCAGGCATCCCAAGGGGAGCGCAAAAGTGATGCAACTTGGCTGCCACCACTGATATTTCCATGAGACCATCCCGAACCATAGGCTGATTTTCCTTCCTAGGGTTAAGGTTTGAGTTACGCCTAGGGTAAGGGTCTATTAACCAGAAAGCCCTGAGTTCCAAGAACACAGCAGCTGCGAAGGACTAGCCAAGAAGAGCGCAAAAGTACCACAACATGCCTGCCTCCACAGCTTTTTCCTTGGGGACATGCCTAATTCCTGGCTGATTTGCCTTTCTCGTCTTAGGGTTGGGGTTCGGCCTAGGGCTAGGATTTTTAAAAGCAGGAAGCGCTGAGTTCCAGGCACACTGGAGCTGTGAAAGGCATCCAAAAGGGAGTGCAAAAGTGCCACAACATGGCTGCTTTCACGGCTTTTTCCTTGGCAAGACGCCTAACACCAGGCTGATTTACCTTCCCAGGGTTACTGTTAGGCTTAGGCCTAGGGCTAGGATTTTTAAAACTAGGAAGCCCTTAGCTCCAGGCACACTGCAGCTGTTCAAGGCATCCCAAGGGGAGTACAAAAGTGCAACAACATGGCAGCTTTCACAGCTTTTTCCTTGGCACCATCCCTATACCTAGGCTGATTTATCTGCCTAGGGTTAGGGTTAGGGTTCAGCCTAGGGCTTGGATTTCTTTAACCAGGAAGCCCTGAGTTCCAGGCTTACTTCATCTGCCAAAGGCATCCCAAAGGGAGTGCAGAAGTGCCACAACATGGCTGCTTTTACGGCTTTTCCCTTAGGAAGAACCCTAATACCCGGCTGATTTACCTTCCTAGGGTTACTGTTAGGCTTAGGCCTAGGACTTTTAAAACCAGGAAGCCCTGGGCTCCAGGCACACTGCAGCTGCGAAAGGCAGGCATCCCAAGGGGAGCGCAAAAGTGACGCAACTTGGCTGCCACCACTGATATTTCCATGAGACCATCCCAACCATAGGCTGATTTTCCTTCCTAGGGTTAAGGTTTGAGTTACGCCTAGGGTAAGGGTCTATTAACCAGAAAGCCCTGAGTTCCAAGAACACAGCAGCTGCGAAGGACTACCCAAGAAGAGCGCAAAAGTACCACAACATGCCTGCCTCCACAGCTTTTTCCTTGGGGACATGCCTAATTCCTGGCTGATTTGCCTTTCTCGTCTTAGGGTTGGGGTTCGGCCTAGGGCTAGGATTTTTAAAAGCAGGAAGCCCTGAGTTCCAGGCACACTGGAGCTGTGAAAGGCATCCAAAAGGGAGTGCAAAAGTGCCACAACATGGCTGTTTCACGGCTTTTTCCTTGGCAAGACGCCTAACACCAGGCTGATTTACCTTCCCAGGGTTACTGTTAGGCTTAGGCCTAGGGCTAGGATTTTTAAAACTAGGAAGCCCTTAGCTCCAGGCACACTGCAGCTGTTCAAGGCATCCCAAGGGGAGTACAAAAGTGCAACAACATGGCAGCTTTCACAGCTTTTTCCTTGGCACCATCCCTATACCTAGGCTGATTTATCTGCCTAGGGTTAGGGTTAGGGTTCAGCCTAGGGCTTGGATTTCTTTAACCAGGAAGCCCTGAGTTCCAGGCTTACTTCATCTGCCAAAGGCATCCCAAAGGGAGTGCAGAAGTGCCACAACATGGCTGCTTTCACGGCTTTTCCCTTAGGAAGAACCCTAATACCCGGCTGATTTACCTTCCTAGGGTTACTGTTAGGCTTAGGCCTAGGACTTTTAAAACCAGGAAGCCCTGGGCTCCAGGCACACTGCAGCTGCGAAAGGCATCCCAAGGGGAGCGCAAAAGTGACGCAACTTGGCTGCCACCACTGATATTTCCATGAGACCATCCCGAACCATAGGCTGATTTTCCTTCCTAGGGTTAAGGTTTGAGTTACGCCTAGGGTAAGGGTCTATTAACCAGAAAGCCCTGAGTTCCAAGAACACAGCAGCTGCGAAGGACTAGCCAAGAAGAGCGCAAAAGTACCACAACATGCCTGCCTCCACAGCTTTTTCCTTGGGGACATGCCTAATTCCTGGCTGATTTGCCTTTCTCGTCTTAGGGTTGGGGTTCGGCCTAGGGCTAGGATTTTTAAAATCAGGAAGCCCTGAGTTCCAGGCACACTGCAGCTGTGAAAGGCATCCAAAAGGGAGTGCAAAAGTGCCACAACATGGCTGCTTTCACGGCTTTTTCCTTGGCAAGACGCCTAACACCAGGCTGATTTACCTTCCCAGGGTTACTGTTAGGCTTAGGCCTAGGGATAGGATTTTTAAAACTAGGAAGCCCTTAGCTCCAGGCACACTGCAGCTGTTCAAGGCATCCCAAGGGGAGTACAAAAGTGCAACAACATGGCAGCTTTCACAGCTTTTTCCTTGGCACCATCCCTATACCTAGGCTGATTTATCTGCCTAGGGTTAGGGTTAGGGTTCAGCCTAGGGCTTGGATTTCTTTAACCAGGAAGCCCTGAGTTCCAGGCTTACTTCATCTGCCAAAGGCATCCCAAAGGGAGTGCAGAAGTGCCACAACATGGCTGCTTTCACGGCTTTTCCCTTAGGAAGAACCCTAATACCCGGCTGATTTACCTTCCTAGGGTTACTGTTAGGCTTAGGCCTAGGACTTTTAAAACCAGGAAGCCCTGGGCTCCAGGCACACTGCAGCTGCGAAAGGCAGGCATCCCAAGGGGAGCGCAAAAGTGACGCAACTTGGCTGCCACCACTGATATTTCCATGAGACCATCCCGAACCATAGGCTGATTTTCCTTCCTAGGGTTAAGGTTTGAGTTACGCCTAGGGTAAGGGTCTATTAACCAGAAAGCCCTGAGTTCCAAGAACACAGCAGCTGCGAAGGACTAGCCAAGAAGAGCGCAAAAGTAGCACAACATGCCTGCCTCCACAGCTTTTTCCTTGGGGACATGCCTAATTCCTGGCTGATTTGCCTTTCTCGTCTTAGGGTTGGGGTTCGGCCTAGGGCTAGGATTTTTAAAATCAGGAAGCCCTGAGTTCCAGGCACACTGGAGCTGTGAAAGGCATCCAAAAGGGAGTGCAAAAGTGCCACAACATGGCTGCTTTCACGGCTTTTTCCTTGGCAAGACGCCTAACACCAGGCTGATTTACCTTCCCAGGGTTACTGTTAGGCTTAGGCCTAGGGATAGGATTTTTAAAACTAGGAAGCCCTGGGCTCCAGGCACACTGCAGCTGTTCAAGGCATCCCAAGGGGAGTACAAAAGTGCAACAACATGGCAGCTTTCACAGCTTTTTCCTTGGCACCATCCCTATACCTAGGCTGATTTATCTGCCTAGGGTTAGGGTTAGGGTTCAGCCTAGGGCTGTGATTTCTTTAACCAGGAAGCCCTGAGTTCCAGGCTTACTTCATCTGCCAAAGGCATCCCAAAGGGAGTGCAGAAGTGCCACAACATGGCTGCTTTCACGGCTTTTCCCTTAGGAAGAACCCTAATACCCGGCTGATTTACCTTCCTAGGGTTACTGTTAGGCTTAGGCCTAGGACTTTTAAAACCAGGAAGCCCTGGGCTCCAGGCACACTGCAGCTGCGAAAGGCATCCCAAGGTGAGCGCAAAAGTGACGCAACTTGGCTGCCACCACTGATATTTCCATGAGACCATCCCGAACCATAGGCTGATTTTCCTTCCTAGGGTTAAGGTTTGAGTTACGCCTAGGGTAAGGGTCTATTAACCAGAAAGCCCTGAGTTCCAAGAACACAGCAGCTGCGAAGGACTACCCAAGAAGAGCGCAAAAGTACCACAACATGCCTGCCTCCACAGCTTTTTCCTTGGGGACATGCCTAATTCCTGGCTGATTTGCCTTTCTCGTCTTAGGGTTGGGGTTCGGCCTAGGGCTAGGATTTTTAAAAGCAGGAAGCCCTGAGTTCCAGGCACACTGGAGCTGTGAAAGGCATCCAAAAGGGAGTGCAAAAGTGCCACAACATGGCTGCTTTCACGGCTTTTTCCTTGGCAAGAAGCCTAACACCAGGCTGATTTACCTTCCCAGGGTTACTGTTAGGCTTAGGCCTAGGTCTAGGATTTTTAAAACTAGGAAGCCCTTAGCTCCAGGCACACTGCAGCTGTTCAAGGCATCCCAAGGGGAGTACAAAAGTGCAACAACATGGCAGCTTTCACAGCTTTTTCCTTGGCACCATCCCTATACCTAGGCTGATTTATCTGCCTAGGGTTAGGGTTAGGGTTCAGCCTAGGGCTTGGATTTCTTTAACCAGGAAGCCCTGAGTTCCAGGCTTACTTCATCTGCCAAAGGCATCCCAAAGGGAGTGCAGAAGTGCCACAACATGGCTGCTTTTACGGCTTTTCCCTTAGGAAGAACCCTAATACCCGGCTGATTTACCTTCCTAGGGTTACTGTTAGGCTTAGGCCTAGGACTTTTAAAACCAGGAAGCCCTGGGCTCCAGGCACACTGCAGCTGCGAAAGGCAGGCATCCCAAGGGGAGCGCAAAAGTGACGCAACTTGGCTGCCACCACTGATATTTCCATGAGACCATCCCGAACCATAGGCTGATTTTCCTTCCTAGGGTTAAGGTTTGAGTTACGCCTAGGGTAAGGGTCTATTAACCAGAAAGCCCTGAGTTCCAAGAACACAGCAGCTGCGAAGGACTAGCCAAGAAGAGCGCAAAAGTACCACAACATGCCTGCCTCCACAGCTTTTTCCTTGGGGACATGCCTAATTCCTGGCTGATTTGCCTTTCTCGTCTTAGGGTTGGGGTTCGGCCTAGGGCTAGGATTTTTAAAAGCAGGAAGCCCTGAGTTCCAGGCACACTGGAGCTGTGAAAGGCATCCAAAAGGGAGTGCAAAAGTGCCACAACATGGCTGCTTTCACGGCTTTTTCCTTGGCAAGACGCCTAACACCAGGCTGATTTACCTTCCCAGGGTTACTGTTAGGCTTAGGCCTAGGGCTAGGATTTTTAAAACTAGGAAGCCCTTAGCTCCAGGCACACTGCAGCTGTTCAAGGCATCCCAAGGGGAGTACAAAAGTGCAACAACATGGCAGCTTTCACAGCTTTTTCCTTGGCACCATCCCTATACCTAGGCTGATTTATCTGCCTAGGGTTAGGGTTAGGGTTCAGCCTAGGGCTTGGATTTCTTTAACCAGGAAGCCCTGAGTTCCAGGCTTACTTCATCTGCCAAAGGCATCCCAAAGGGAGTGCAGAAGTGCCACAACATGGCTGCTTTCACGGCTTTTCCCTTAGGAAGAACCCTAATACCCGGCTGATTTACCTTCCTAGGGTTACTGTTAGGCTTAGGCCTAGGACTTTTAAAACCAGGAAGCCCTGGGCTCCAGGCACACTGCAGCTGCGAAAGGCAGGCATCCCAAGGGGAGCGCAAAAGTGACGCAACTTGGCTGCCACCACTGATATTTCCATGAGACCATCCCGAACCATAGGCTGATTTTCCTTCCTAGGGTTAAGGTTTGAGTTACGCCTAGGGTAAGGGCTCTATTAACCAGAAAGCCCTGAGTTCCAAGAACACAGCAGCTGCGAAGGACTAGCCAAGAAGAGCGCAAAAGTACCACAACATGCCTGCCTCCACAGCTTTTTCCTTGGGGACATGCCTAATTCCTGGCTGATTTGCCTTTCTCGTCTTAGGGTTGGGGTTCGGCCTAGGGCTAGGATTTTTAAAAGCAGGAAGCCCTGAGTTCCAGGCACACTGGAGCTGTGAAAGGCATCCAAAAGGGAGTGCAAAAGTGCCACAACATGGCTGCTTTCACGGCTTTTTCCTTGGCAAGACGCCTAACACCAGGCTGATTTACCTTCCCAGGGTTACTGTTAGGCTTAGGCCTAGGGCTAGGATTTTTAAAACTAGGAAGCCCTTAGCTCCAGGCACACTGCAGCTGTTCAAGGCATCCCAAGGGGAGTACAAAAGTGCAACAACATGGCAGCTTTCACAGCTTTTTCCTTGGCACCATCCCTATACCTAGGCTGATTTATCTGCCTAGGGTTAGGGTTAGGGTTCAGCCTAGGGCTTGGATTTCTTTAACCAGGAAGCCCTGAGTTCCAGGCTTACTTCATCTGCCAAAGGCATCCCAAAGGGAGTGCAGAAGTGCCACAACATGGCTGCTTTCACGGCTTTTCCCTTAGGAAGAACCCTAATACCCGGCTGATTTACCTTCCTAGGGTTACTGTTAGGCTTAGGCCTAGGACTTTTAAAACCAGGAAGCCCTGGGCTCCAGGCACACTGCAGCTGCGAAAGGCATCCCAAGGGGAGCGCAAAAGTGACGCAACTTGGCTGCCACCACTGATATTTCCATGAGACCATCCCGAACCATAGGCTGATTTTCCTTCCTAGGGTTAAGGTTTGAGTTACGCCTAGGGTAAGGGTCTATTAACCAGAAAGCCCTGAGTTCCAAGAACACAGCAGCTGCGAAGGACTAGCCAAGAAGAGCGCAAAAGTAGCACAACATGCCTGCCTCCACAGCTTTTTCCTTGGGGACATGCCTAATTCCTGGCTGATTTGCCTTTCTCGTCTTAGGGTTGGGGTTCGGCCTAGGGCTAGGATTTTTAAAATCAGGAAGCCCTGAGTTCCAGGCACACTGGAGCTGTGAAAGGCATCCAAAAGGGAGTGCAAAAGTGCCACAACATGGCTGCTTTCACGGCTTTTTCCTTGGCAAGACGCCTAACACCAGGCTGATTTACCTTCCCAGGGTTACTGTTAGGCTTAGGCCTAGGGATAGGATTTTTAAAACTAGGAAGCCCTTAGCTCCAGGCACACTGCAGCTGTTCAAGGCATCCCAAGGGGAGTACAAAAGTGCAACAACATGGCAGCTTTCACAGCTTTTTCCTTGGCACCATCCCTATACCTAGGCTGATTTATCTGCCTAGGGTTAGGGTTAGGGTTCAGCCTAGGGCTTGGATTTCTTTAACCAGGAAGCCCTGAGTTCCAGGCTTACTTCATCTGCCAAAGGCATCCCAAAGGGAGTGCAGAAGTGCCACAACATGGCTGCTTTCACGGCTTTTCCCTTAGGAAGAACCCTAATACCCGGCTGATTTACCTTCCTAGGGTTACTGTTAGGCTTAGGCCTAGGACTTTTAAAACCAGGAAGCCCTGGGCTCCAGGCACACTGCAGCTGCGAAAGGCAGGCATCCCAAGGGGAGCGCAAAAGTGACGCAACTTGGCTGCCACCACTGATATTTCCATGAGACCATCCCGAACCATAGGCTGATTTTCCTTCCTAGGGTTAAGGTTTGAGTTACGCCTAGGGTAAGGGTCTATTAACCAGAAAGCCCTGAGTTCCAAGAACACAGCAGCTGCGAAGGACTAGCCAAGAAGAGCGCAAAAGTAGCACAACATGCCTGCCTCCACAGCTTTTTCCTTGGGGACATGCCTAATTCCTGGCTGATTTGCCTTTCTCGTCTTAGGGTTGGGGTTCGGCCTAGGGCTAGGATTTTTAAAATCAGGAAGCCCTGAGTTCCAGGCACACTGGAGCTGTGAAAGGCATCCAAAAGGGAGTGCAAAAGTGCCACAACATGGCTGCTTTCACGGCTTTTTCCTTGGCAAGACGCCTAACACCAGGCTGATTTACCTTCCCAGGGTTACTGTTAGGCTTAGGCCTAGGGATAGGATTTTTAAAACTAGGAAGCCCTGGGCTCCAGGCACACTGCAGCTGTTCAAGGCATCCCAAGGGGAGTACAAAAGTGCAACAACATGGCAGCTTTCACAGCTTTTTCCTTGGCACCATCCCTATACCTAGGCTGATTTATCTGCCTAGGGTTAGGGTTAGGGTTCAGCCTAGGGCTTGGATTTCTTTAACCAGGAAGCCCTGAGTTCCAGGCTTACTTCATCTGCCAAAGGCATCCCAAAGGGAGTGCAGAAGTGCCACAACATGGCTGCTTTCACGGCTTTTCCCTTAGGAAGAACCCTAATACCCGGCTGATTTACCTTCCTAGGGTTACTGTTAGGCTTAGGCCTAGGACTTTTAAAACCAGGAAGCCCTGGGCTCCAGGCACACTGCAGCTGCGAAAGGCATCCCAAGGTGAGCGCAAAAGTGACGCAACTTGGCTGCCACCACTGATATTTCCATGAGACCATCCCGAACCATAGGCTGATTTTCCTTCCTAGGGTTAAGGTTTGAGTTACGCCTAGGGTAAGGGTCTATTAACCAGAAAGCCCTGAGTTCCAAGAACACAGCAGCTGCGAAGGACTACCCAAGAAGAGCGCAAAAGTACCACAACATGCCTGCCTCCACAGCTTTTTCCTTGGGGACATGCCTAATTCCTGGCTGATTTGCCTTTCTCGTCTTAGGGTTGGGGTTCGGCCTAGGGCTAGGATTTTTAAAAGCAGGAAGCCCTGAGTTCCAGGCACACTGGAGCTGTGAAAGGCATCCAAAAGGGAGTGCAAAAGTGCCACAACATGGCTGCTTTCACGGCTTTTTCCTTGGCAAGAAGCCTAACACCAGGCTGATTTACCTTCCCAGGGTTACTGTTAGGCTTAGGCCTAGGTCTAGGATTTTTAAAACTAGGAAGCCCTTAGCTCCAGGCACACTGCAGCTGTTCAAGGCATCCCAAGGGGAGTACAAAAGTGCAACAACATGGCAGCTTTCACAGCTTTTTCCTTGGCACCATCCCTATACCTAGGCTGATTTATCTGCCTAGGGTTAGGGTTAGGGTTCAGCCTAGGGCTTGGATTTCTTTAACCAGGAAGCCCTGAGTTCCAGGCTTACTTCATCTGCCAAAGGCATCCCAAAGGGAGTGCAGAAGTGCCACAACATGGCTGCTTTTACGGCTTTTCCCTTAGGAAGAACCCTAATACCCGGCTGATTTACCTTCCTAGGGTTACTGTTAGGCTTAGGCCTAGGACTTTTAAAACCAGGAAGCCCTGGGCTCCAGGCACACTGCAGCTGCGAAAGGCAGGCATCCCAAGGGGAGCGCAAAAGTGACGCAACTTGGCTGCCACCACTGATATTTCCATGAGACCATCCCGAACCATAGGCTGATTTTCCTTCCTAGGGTTAAGGTTTGAGTTACGCCTAGGGTAAGGGTCTATTAACCAGAAAGCCCTGAGTTCCAAGAACACAGCAGCTGCGAAGGACTAGCCAAGAAGAGCGCAAAAGTACCACAACATGCCTGCCTCCACAGCTTTTTCCTTGGGGACATGCCTAATTCCTGGCTGATTTGCCTTTCTCGTCTTAGGGTTGGGGTTCGGCCTAGGGCTAGGATTTTTAAAAGCAGGAAGCCCTGAGTTCCAGGCACACTGGAGCTGTGAAAGGCATCCAAAAGGGAGTGCAAAAGTGCCACAACATGGCTGCTTTCACGGCTTTTTCCTTGGCAAGACGCCTAACACCAGGCTGATTTACCTTCCCAGGGTTACTGTTAGGCTTAGGCCTAGGGCTAGGATTTTTAAAACTAGGAAGCCCTTAGCTCCAGGCACACTGCAGCTGTTCAAGGCATCCCAAGGGGAGTACAAAAGTGCAACAACATGGCAGCTTTCACAGCTTTTTCCTTGGCACCATCCCTATACCTAGGCTGATTTATCTGCCTAGGGTTAGGGTTAGGGTTCAGCCTAGGGCTTGGATTTCTTTAACCAGGAAGCCCTGAGTTCCAGGCTTACTTCATCTGCCAAAGGCATCCCAAAGGGAGTGCAGAAGTGCCACAACATGGCTGCTTTCACGGCTTTTCCCTTAGGAAGAACCCTAATACCCGGCTGATTTACCTTCCTAGGGTTACTGTTAGGCTTAGGCCTAGGACTTTTAAAACCAGGAAGCCCTGGGCTCCAGGCACACTGCAGCTGCGAAAGGCAGGCATCCCAAGGGGAGCGCAAAAGTGACGCAACTTGGCTGCCACCACTGATATTTCCATGAGACCATCCCGAACCATAGGCTGATTTTCCTTCCTAGGGTTAAGGTTTGAGTTACGCCTAGGGTAAGGGCTCTATTAACCAGAAAGCCCTGAGTTCCAAGAACACAGCAGCTGCGAAGGACTAGCCAAGAAGAGCGCAAAAGTACCACAACATGCCTGCCTCCACAGCTTTTTCCTTGGGGACATGCCTAATTCCTGGCTGATTTGCCTTTCTCGTCTTAGGGTTGGGGTTCGGCCTAGGGCTAGGATTTTTAAAAGCAGGAAGCCCTGAGTTCCAGGCACACTGGAGCTGTGAAAGGCATCCAAAAGGGAGTGCAAAAGTGCCACAACATGGCTGCTTTCACGGCTTTTTCCTTGGCAAGACGCCTAACACCAGGCTGATTTACCTTCCCAGGGTTACTGTTAGGCTTAGGCCTAGGGCTAGGATTTTTAAAACTAGGAAGCCCTTAGCTCCAGGCACACTGCAGCTGTTCAAGGCATCCCAAGGGGAGTACAAAAGTGCAACAACATGGCAGCTTTCACAGCTTTTTCCTTGGCACCATCCCTATACCTAGGCTGATTTATCTGCCTAGGGTTAGGGTTAGGGTTCAGCCTAGGGCTTGGATTTCTTTAACCAGGAAGCCCTGAGTTCCAGGCTTACTTCATCTGCCAAAGGCATCCCAAAGGGAGTGCAGAAGTGCCACAACATGGCTGCTTTCACGGCTTTTCCCTTAGGAAGAACCCTAATACCCGGCTGATTTACCTTCCTAGGGTTACTGTTAGGCTTAGGCCTAGGACTTTTAAAACCAGGAAGCCCTGGGCTCCAGGCACACTGCAGCTGCGAAAGGCAGGCATCCCAAGGGGAGCGCAAAAGTGACGCAACTTGGCTGCCACCACTGATATTTCCATGAGACCATCCCGAACCATAGGCTGATTTTCCTTCCTAGGGTTAAGGTTTGAGTTACGCCTAGGGTAAGGGCTCTATTAACCAGAAAGCCCTGAGTTCCAAGAACACAGCAGCTGCGAAGGACTAGCCAAGAAGAGCGCAAAAGTACCACAACATGCCTGCCTCCACAGCTTTTTCCTTGGGGACATGCCTAATTCCTGGCTGATTTGCCTTTCTCGTCTTAGGGTTGGGGTTCGGCCTAGGGCTAGGATTTTTAAAAGCAGGAAGCCCTGAGTTCCAGGCACACTGCAGCTGTGAAAGGCATCCAAAAGGGAGTGCAAAAGTGCCACAACATGGCTGCTTTCACGGCTTTTTCCTTGGCAAGACGCCTAACACCAGGCTGATTTACCTTCCCAGGGTTACTGTTAGGCTTAGGCCTAGGGCTAGGATTTTTAAAACTAGGAAGCCCTTAGCTCCAGGCACACTGCAGCTGTTCAAGGCATCCCAAGGGGAGTACAAAAGTGCAACAACATGGCAGCTTTCACAGCTTTTTCCTTGGCACCATCCCTATACCTAGGCTGATTTATCTGCCTAGGGTTAGGGTTAGGGTTCAGCCTAGGGCTTGGATTTCTTTAACCAGGAAGCCCTGAGTTCCAGGCTTACTTCATCTGCCAAAGGCATCCCAAAGGGAGTGCAGAAGTGCCACAACATGGCTGCTTTCATGGCTTTTCCCTTAGGAAGAACCCTAATACCCGGCTGATTTACCTTCCTAGGGTTACTGTTAGGCTTAGGCCTAGGACTTTTAAAACCAGGAAGCCCTGGGCTCCAGGCACACTGCAGCTGCGAAAGGCAGGCATCCCAAGGGGAGCGCAAAAGTGACGCAACTTGGCTGCCACCACTGATATTTCCATGAGACCATCCCGAACCATAGGCTGATTTTCCTTCCTAGGGTTAAGGTTTGAGTTACGCCTAGGGTAAGGGTCTATTAACCAGAAAGCCCTGAGTTCCAAGAACACAGCAGCTGCGAAGGACTAGCCAAGAAGAGCGCAAAAGTACCACAACATGCCTGCCTCCACAGCTTTTTCCTTGGGGACATGCCTAATTCCTGGCTGATTTGCCTTTCTCGTCTTAGGGTTGGGGTTCGGCCTAGGGCTAGGATTTTTAAAAGCAGGAAGCCCTGAGTTCCAGGCACACTGGAGCTGTGAAAGGCATCCAAAAGGGAGTGCAAAAGTGCCACAACATGGCTGCTTTCACGGCTTTTTCCTTGGCAAGACGCCTAACACCAGGCTGATTTACCTTCCCAGGGTTACTGTTAGGCTTAGGCCTAGGGATAGGATTTTTAAAACTAGGAAGCCCTGGGCTCCAGGCACACTGCAGCTGTTCAAGGCATCCCAAGGGGAGTACAAAAGTGCAACAACATGGCAGCTTTCACAGCTTTTTCCTTGGCACCATCCCTATACCTAGGCTGATTTATCTGCCTAGGGTTAGGGTTAGGGTTCAGCCTAGGGCTTGGATTTCTTTAACCAGGAAGCCCTGAGTTCCAGGCTTACTTCATCTGCCAAAGGCATCCCAAAGGGAGTGCAGAAGTGCCACAACATGGCTGCTTTCACGGCTTTTCCCTTAGGAAGAACCCTAATACCCGGCTGATTTACCTTCCTAGGGTTACTGTTAGGCTTAGGCCTAGGACTTTTAAAACCAGGAAGCCCTGGGCTCCAGGCACACTGCAGCTGCGAAAGGCATCCCAAGGTGAGCGCAAAAGTGACGCAACCTGGCTGCCACCACTGATATTTCCATGAGACCATCCCGAACCATAGGCTGATTTTCCTTCCTAGGGTTAAGGTTTGAGTTACGCCTAGGGTAAGGGTCTATTAACCAGAAAGCCCTGAGTTCCAAGAACACAGCAGCTGCGAAGGACTAGCCAAGAAGAGCGCAAAAGTAGCACAACATGCCTGCCTCCACAGCTTTTTCCTTGGGGACATGCCTAATTCCTGGCTGATTTGCCTTTCTCGTCTTAGGGTTGGGGTTCGGCCTAGGGCTAGGATTTTTAAAAGCAGGAAGCCCTGAGTTCCAGGCACACTGCAGCTGTGAAAGGCATCCAAAAGGGAGTGCAAAAGTGCCACAACATGGCTGCTTTCACGGCTTTTTCCTTGGCAAGAAGCCTAACACCAGGCTGATTTACCTTCCCAGGGTTACTGTTAGGCTTAGGCCTAGGTCTAGGATTTTTAAAACTAGGAAGCCCTTAGCTCCAGGCACACTGCAGCTGTTCAAGGCATCCCAAGGGGAGTACAAAAGTGCAACAACATGGCAGCTTTCACAGCTTTTTCCTTGGCACCATCCCTATACCTAGGCTGATTTATCTGCCTAGGGTTAGGGTTAGGGTTCAGCCTAGGGCTTGGATTTTTTTAACCAGGAAGCCCTGAGTTCCAGGCTTACTTCATCTGCCAAAGGCATCCCAAAGGGAGTGCAGAAGTGCCACAACATGGCTGCTTTCACGGCTTTTCCCTTAGGAAGAACCCTAATACCCGGCTGATTTACCTTCCTAGGGTTACTGTTAGGCTTAGGCCTAGGACTTTTAAAACCAGGAAGCCCTGGGCTCCAGGCACACTGCAGCTGCGAAAGGCAGGCATCCCAAGGGGAGCGCAAAAGTGACGCAACTTGGCTGCCACCACTGATATTTCCATGAGACCATCCCGAACCATAGGCTGATTTTCCTTCCTAGGGTTAAGGTTTGAGTTACGCCTAGGGTAAGGGCTCTATTAACCAGAAAGCCCTGAGTTCCAAGAACACAGCAGCTGCGAAGGACTACCCAAGAAGAGCGCAAAAGTAGCACAACATGCCTGCCTCCACAGCTTTTTCCTTGGGGACATGCCTAATTCCTGGCTGATTTGCCTTTCTCGTCTTAGGGTTGGGGTTCGGCCTAGGGCTAGGATTTTTAAAAGCAGGAAGCCCTGAGTTCCAGGCACACTGCAGCTGTGAAAGGCATCCAAAAGGGAGTGCAAAAGTGCCACAACATGGCTGCTTTCACGGCTTTTTCCTTGGCAAGAAGCCTAACACCAGGCTGATTTACCTTCCCAGGGTTACTGTTAGGCTTAGGCCTAGGGCTAGGATTTTTAAAACTAGGAAGCCCTTAGCTCCAGGCACACTGCAGCTGTTCAAGGCATCCCAAGGGGAGTACAAAAGTGCAACAACATGGCAGCTTTCACAGCTTTTTCCTTGGCACCATCCCTATACCTAGGCTGATTTATCTGCCTAGGGTTAGGGTTAGGGTTCAGCCTAGGGCTTGGATTTCTTTAACCAGGAAGCCCTGAGTTCCAGGCTTACTTCATCTGCCAAAGGCATCCCAAAGGGAGTGCAGAAGTGCCACAACATGGCTGCTTTCACGGCTTTTCCCTTAGGAAGAACCCTAATACCCGGCTGATTTACCTTCCTAGGGTTACTGTTAGGCTTAGGCCTAGGACTTTTAAAACCAGGAAGCCCTGGGCTCCAGGCACACTGCAGCTGCGAAAGGCATCCCAAGGGGAGCGCAAAAGTGACGCAACTTGGCTGCCACCACTGATATTTCCATGAGACCATCCCGAACCATAGGCTGATTTTCCTTCCTAGGGTTAAGGTTTGAGTTACGCCTAGGGTAAGGGCTCTATTAACCAGAAAGCCCTGAGTTCCAAGAACACAGCAGCTGCGAAGGACTACCCAAGAAGAGCGCAAAAGTACCACAACATGCCTGCCTCCACAGCTTTTTCCTTGGGGACATGCCTAATTCCTGGCTGATTTGCCTTTCTCGTCTTAGGGTTGGGGTTCGGCCTAGGGCTAGGATTTTTAAAATCAGGAAGCCCTGAGTTCCAGGCACACTGGAGCTGTGAAAGGCATCCAAAAGGGAGTGCAAAAGTGCCACAACATGGCTGCTTTCACGGCTTTTTCCTTGGCAAGAAGCCTAACACCAGGCTGATTTACCTTCCCAGGGTTACTGTTAGGCTTAGGCCTAGGGCTAGGATTTTTAAAACTAGGAAGCCCTTAGCTCCAGGCACACTGCAGCTGTTCAAGGCATCCCAAGGGGAGTACAAAAGTGCAACAACATGGCAGCTTTCACAGCTTTTTCCTTGGCACCATCCCTATACCTAGGTTGATTTATCTGCCTAGGGTTAGGGTTAGGGTTCAGCCTAGGGCTGTGATTTCTTTAACCAGGAAGCCCTGAGTTCCAGGCTTACTTCATCTGCCAAAGGCATCCCAAAGGGAGTGCAGAAGTGCCACAACATGGCTGCTTTCACGGCTTTTCCCTTAGGAAGAACCCTAATACCCGGCTGATTTACCTTCCTAGGGTTACTGTTAGGCTTAGGCCTAGGACTTTTAAAACCAGGAAGCCCTGGGCTCCAGGCACACTGCAGCTGCGAAAGGCAGGCATCCCAAGGTGAGCGCAAAAGTGACGCAACTTGGCTGCCACCACTGATATTTCCATGAGACCATCCCGAAACATAGGCTGATTTTCCTTCCTAGGGTTAAGGTTTGAGTTACGCCTAGGGTAAGGGTCTATTAACCAGAAAGCCCTGAGTTCCAAGAACACAGCAGCTGCGAAGGACTAGCCAAGAAGAGCGCAAAAGTACCACAACATGCCTGCCTCCACAGCTTTTTCCTTGGGGACATGCCTAATTCCTGGCTGATTTGCCTTTCTCGTCTTAGGGTTGGGGTTCGGCCTAGGGCTAGGATTTTTAAAAGCAGGAAGCCCTGAGTTCCAGGCACACTGGAGCTGTGAAAGGCATCCAAAAGGGAGTGCAAAAGTGCCACAACATGGCTGCTTTCACGGCTTTTTCCTTGGCAAGACGCCTAACACCAGGCTTATTTACCTTCCCAGGGTTACTGTTAGGCTTAGGCCTAGGGCTAGGATTTTTAAAACTAGGAAGCCCTTAGCTCCAGGCACACTGCAGCTGTTCAAGGCATCCCAAGGGGAGTACAAAAGTGCAACAACATGGCAGCTTTCACAGCTTTTTCCTTGGCACCATCCCTATACCTAGGCTGATTTATCTGCCTAGGGTTAGGGTTAGGGTTCAGCCTAGGGCTGTGATTTCTTTAACCAGGAAGCCCTGAGTTCCAGGCTTACTTCATCTGCCAAAGGCATCCCAAAGGGAGTGCAGAAGTGCCACAACATGGCTGCTTTCACGGCTTTTCCCTTAGGAAGAACCCTAATACCCGGCTGATTTACCTTCCTAGGGTTACTGTTAGGCTTAGGCCTAGGACTTTTAAAACCAGGAAGCCCTGGGCTCCAGGCACACTGCAGCTGCGAAAGGCATCCCAAGGGGAGCGCAAAAGTGACGCAACTTGGCTGCCACCACTGATATTTCCATGAGACCATCCCGAACCATAGGCTGATTTTCCTTCCTAGGGTTAAGGTTTGAGTTACGCCTAGGGTAAGGGTCTATTAACCAGAAAGCCCTGAGTTCCAAGAACACAGCAGCTGCGAAGGACTAGCCAAGAAGAGCGCAAAAGTAGCACAACATGCCTGCCTCCACAGCTTTTTCCTTGGGGACATGCCTAATTCCTGGCTGATTTGCCTTTCTCGTCTTAGGGTTGGGGTTCGGCCTAGGGCTAGGATTTTTAAAAGCAGGAAGCCCTGAGTTCCAGGCACACTGCAGCTGTGAAAGGCATCCAAAAGGGAGTGCAAAAGTGCCACAACATGGCTGCTTTCACGGCTTTTTCCTTGGCAAGACGCCTAACACCAGGCTGATTTACCTTCCCAGGGTTACTGTTAGGCTTAGGCCTAGGGCTAGGATTTTTAAAACTAGGAAGCCCTTAGCTCCAGGCACACTGCAGCTGTTCAAGGCATCCCAAGGGGAGTACAAAAGTGCAACAACATGGCAGCTTTCACAGCTTTTTCCTTGGCACCATCCCTATACCTAGGCTGATTTATCTGCCTAGGGTTAGGGTTAGGGTTCAGCCTAGGGCTTGGATTTTTTTAACCAGGAAGCCCTGAGTTCCAGGCTTACTTCATCTGCCAAAGGCATCCCAAAGGGAGTGCAGAAGTGCCACAACATGGCTGCTTTCACGGCTTTTCCCTTAGGAAGAACCCTAATACCCGGCTGATTTACCTTCCTAGGGTTACTGTTAGGCTTAGGCCTAGGACTTTTAAAACCAGGAAGCCCTGGGCTCCAGGCACACTGCAGCTGCGAAAGGCAGGCATCCCAAGGGGAGCGCAAAAGTGACGCAACTTGGCTGCCACCACTGATATTTCCATGAGACCATCCCGAACCATAGGCTGATTTTCCTTCCTAGGGTTAAGGTTTGAGTTACGCCTAGGGTAAGGGCTCTATTAACCAGAAAGCCCTGAGTTCCAAGAACACAGCAGCTGCGAAGGACTAGCCAAGAAGAGCGCAAAAGTACCACAACATGCCTGCCTCCACAGCTTTTTCCTTGGGGACATGCCTAATTCCTGGCTGATTTGCCTTTCTCGTCTTAGGGTTGGGGTTCGGCCTAGGGCTAGGATTTTTAAAAGCAGGAAGCCCTGAGTTCCAGGCACACTGCAGCTGTGAAAGGCATCCAAAAGGGAGTGCAAAAGTGCCACAACATGGCTGCTTTCACGGCTTTTTCCTTGGCAAGACGCCTAACACCAGGCTGATTTACCTTCCCAGGGTTACTGTTAGGCTTAGGCCTAGGTCTAGGATTTTTAAAACTAGGAAGCCCTTAGCTCCAGGCACACTGCAGCTGTTCAAGGCATCCCAAGGGGAGTACAAAAGTGCAACAACATGGCAGCTTTCACAGCTTTTTCCTTGGCACCATCCCTATACCTAGGCTGATTTATCTGCCTAGGGTTAGGGTTAGGGTTCAGCCTAGGGCTTGGATTTCTTTAACCAGGAAGCCCTGAGTTCCAGGCTTACTTCATCTGCCAAAGGCATCCCAAAGGGAGTGCAGAAGTGCCACAACATGGCTGCTTTCACGGCTTTTCCCTTAGGAAGAACCCTAATACCCGGCTGATTTACCTTCCTAGGGTTACTGTTAGGCTTAGGCCTAGGACTTTTAAAACCAGGAAGCCCTGGGCTCCAGGCACACTGCAGCTGCGAAAGGCATCCCAAGGGGAGCGCAAAAGTGACGCAACTTGGCTGCCACCACTGATATTTCCATGAGACCATCCCGAACCATAGGCTGATTTTCCTTCCTAGGGTTAAAGTTTGAGTTACGCCTAGGGTAAGGGCTCTATTAACCAGAAAGCCCTGAGTTCCAAGAACACAGCAGCTGCGAAGGACTAGCCAAGAAGAGCGCAAAAGTACCACAACATGCCTGCCTCCACAGCTTTTTCCTTGGGGACATGCCTAATTCCTGGCTGATTTGCCTTTCTCGTCTTAGGGTTGGGGTTCGGCCTAGGGCTAGGATTTTTAAAAGCAGGAAGCCCTGAGTTCCAGGCACACTGGAGCTGTGAAAGGCATCCAAAAGGGAGTGCAAAAGTGCCACAACATGGCTGCTTTCACGGCTTTTTCCTTGGCAAGAGGCCTAACACCAGGCTGATTTACCTTCCCAGGGTTACTGTTAGGCTTAGGCCTAGGGATAGGATTTTTAAAACTAGGAAGCCCTGGGCTCCAGGCACACTGCAGCTGTTCAAGGCATCCCAAGGGGAGTACAAAAGTGCAACAACATGGCAGCTTTCACAGCTTTTTCCTTGGCACCATCCCTATACCTAGGCTGATTTATCTGCCTAGGGTTAGGGTTCAGCCTAGGGCTTGGATTTCTTTAACCAGGAAGCCCTGAGTTCCAGGCTTACTTCATCTGCCAAAGGCATCCCAAAGGGAGTGCAGAAGTGCCACAACATGGCTGCTTTCACGGCTTTTCCCTTAGGAAGAACCCTAATACCCGGCTGATATACCTTCCTAGGGTTACTGTTAGGCTTAGGCCTAGGACTTTTAAAACCAGGAAGCCCTGGGCTCCAGGCACACTGCAGCTGCGAAAGGCAGGCATCCCAAGGTGAGCGCAAAAGTGACGCAACTTGGCTGCCACCACTGATATTTCCATGAGACCATCCCGAACCATAGGCTGATTTTCCTTCCTAGGGTTAAGGTTTGAGTTACGCCTAGGGTAAGGGCTCTATTAACCAGAAAGCCCTGAGTTCCAAGAACACAGCAGCTGCGAAGGACTAGCCAAGAAGAGCGCAAAAGTACCACAACATGCCTGCCTCCACAGCTTTTTCCTTGGGGACATGCCTAATTCCTGGCTGATTTGCCTTTCTCGTCTTAGGGTTGGGGTTCGGCCTAGGGCTAGGATTTTTAAAAGCAGGAAGCCCTGAGTTCCAGGCACACTGGAGCTGTGAAAGGCATCCAAAAGGGAGTGCAAAAGTGCCACAACATGGCTGCTTTCACGGCTTTTTCCTTGGCAAGACGCCTAACACCAGGCTGATTTACCTTCCCAGGGTTACTGTTAGGCTTAGGCCTAGGGCTAGGATTTTTAAAACTAGGAAGCCCTTAGCTCCAGGCACACTGCAGCTGTTCAAGGCATCCCAAGGGGAGTACAAAAGTGCAACAACATGGCAGCTTTCACAGCTTTTTCCTTGGCACCATCCCTATACCTAGGCTGATTTATCTGCCTAGGGTTAGGGTTAGGGTTCAGCCTAGGGCTTGGATTTCTTTAACCAGGAAGCCCTGAGTTCCAGGCTTACTTCATCTGCCAAAGGCATCCCAAAGGGAGTGCAGAAGTGCCACAACATGGCTGCTTTCACGGCTTTTCCCTTAGGAAGAACCCTAATACCCGGCTGATTTACCTTCCTAGGGTTACTGTTAGGCTTAGGCCTAGGACTTTTAAAACCAGGAAGCCCTGGGCTCCAGGCACACTGCAGCTGCGAAAGGCATCCCAAGGGGAGCGCAAAAGTGACGCAACTTGGCTGCCACCACTGATATTTCCATGAGACCATCCCGAACCATAGGCTGATTTTCCTTCCTAGGGTTAAGGTTTGAGTTACGCCTAGGGTAAGGGTCTATTAACCAGAAAGCCCTGAGTTCCAAGAACACAGCAGCTGCGAAGGACTAGCCAAGAAGAGCGCAAAAGTAGCACAACATGCCTGCCTCCACAGCTTTTTCCTTGGGGACATGCCTAATTCCTGGCTGATTTGCCTTTCTCGTCTTAGGGTTGGGGTTCGGCCTAGGGCTAGGATTTTTAAAAGCAGGAAGCCCTGAGTTCCAGGCACACTGCAGCTGTGAAAGGCATCCAAAAGGGAGTGCAAAAGTGCCACAACATGGCTGCTTTCACGGCTTTTTCCTTGGCAAGACGCCTAACACCAGGCTGATTTACCTTCCCAGGGTTACTGTTAGGCTTAGGCCTAGGGCTAGGATTTTTAAAACTAGGAAGCCCTTAGCTCCAGGCACACTGCAGCTGTTCAAGGCATCCCAAGGGGAGTACAAAAGTGCAACAACATGGCAGCTTTCACAGCTTTTTCCTTGGCACCATCCCTATACCTAGGCTGATTTATCTGCCTAGGGTTAGGGTTAGGGTTCAGCCTAGGGCTTGGATTTCTTTAACCAGGAAGCCCTGAGTTCCAGGCTTACTTCATCTGCCAAAGGCATCCCAAAGGGAGTGCAGAAGTGCCACAACATGGCTGCTTTCACGGCTTTTCCCTTAGGAAGAACCCTAATACCCGGCTGATTTACCTTCCTAGGGTTACTGTTAGGCTTAGGCCTAGGACTTTTAAAACCAGGAAGCCCTGGGCTCCAGGCACACTGCAGCTGCGAAAGGCATCCCAAGGGGAGCGCAAAAGTGACGCAACTTGGCTGCCACCACTGATATTTCCATGAGACCATCCCGAACCATAGGCTGATTTTCCTTCCTAGGGTTAAGGTTTGAGTTACGCCTAGGGTAAGGGTCTATTAACCAGAAAGCCCTGAGTTCCAAGAACACAGCAGCTGCGAAGGACTACCCAAGAAGAGCGCAAAAGTACCACAACATGCCTGCCTCCACAGCTTTTTCCTTGGGGACATGCCTAATTCCTGGCTGATTTGCCTTTCTCGTCTTAGGGTTGGGGTTCGGCCTAGGGCTAGGATTTTTAAAAGCAGGAAGCCCTGAGTTCCAGGCACACTGGAGCTGTGAAAGGCATCCAAAAGGGAGTGCAAAAGTGCCACAACATGGCTGCTTTCACGGCTTTTTCCTTGGCAAGACGCCTAACACCAGGCTGATTTACCTTCCCAGGGTTACTGTTAGGCTTAGGCCTAGGGCTAGGATTTTTAAAACTAGGAAGCCCTTAGCTCCAGGCACACTGCAGCTGTTCAAGGCATCCCAAGGGGAGTACAAAAGTGCAACAACATGGCAGCTTTCACAGCTTTTTCCTTGGCACCATCCCTATACCTAGGCTGATTTATCTGCCTAGGGTTAGGGTTAGGGTTCAGCCTAGGGCTGTGATTTCTTTAACCAGGAAGCCCTGAGTTCCAGGCTTACTTCATCTGCCAAAGGCATCCCAAAGGGAGTGCAGAAGTGCCACAACATGGCTGCTTTCACGGCTTTTCCCTTAGGAAGAACCCTAATACCCGGCTGATTTACCTTCCTAGGGTTACTGTTAGGCTTAGGCCTAGGACTTTTAAAACCAGGAAGCCCTGGGCTCCAGGCACACTGCAGCTGCGAAAGGCAGGCATCCCAAGGGGAGCGCAAAAGTGACGCAACTTGGCTGCCACCACTGATATTTCCATGAGACCATCCCGAACCATAGGCTGATTTTCCTTCCTAGGGTTAAGGTTTGAGTTACGCCTAGGGTAAGGGCTCTATTAACCAGAAAGCCCTGAGTTCCAAGAACACAGCAGCTGCGAAGGACTAGCCAAGAAGAGCGCAAAAGTACCACAACATGCCTGCCTCCACAGCTTTTTCCTTGGGGACATGCCTAATTCCTGGCTGATTTGCCTTTCTCGTCTTAGGGTTGGGGTTCGGCCTAGGGCTAGGATTTTTAAAAGCAGGAAGCCCTGAGTTCCAGGCACACTGGAGCTGTGAAAGGCATCCAAAAGGGAGTGCAAAAGTGCCACAACATGGCTGCTTTCACGGCTTTTTCCTTGGCAAGACGCCTAACACCAGGCTGATTTACCTTCCCAGGGTTACTGTTAGGCTTAGGCCTAGGGCTAGGATTTTTAAAACTAGGAAGCCCTTAGCTCCAGGCACACTGCAGCTGTTCAAGGCATCCCAAGGGGAGTACAAAAGTGCAACAACATGGCAGCTTTCACAGCTTTTTCCTTGGCACCATCCCTATACCTAGGCTGATTTATCTGCCTAGGGTTAGGGTTAGGGTTCAGCCTAGGGCTTGGATTTTTTTAACCAGGAAGCCCTGAGTTCCAGGCTTACTTCATCTGCCAAAGGCATCCCAAAGGGAGTGCAGAAGTGCCACAACATGGCTGCTTTCACGGCTTTTCCCTTAGGAAGAACCCTAATACCCGGCTGATTTACCTTCCTAGGGTTACTGTTAGGCTTAGGCCTAGGACTTTTAAAACCAGGAAGCCCTGGGCTCCAGGCACACTGCAGCTGCGAAAGGCAGGCATCCCAAGGTGAGCGCAAAAGTGACGCAACTTGGCTGCCACCACTGATATTTCCATGAGACCATCCCGAACCATAGGCTGATTTTCCTTCCTAGGGTTAAGGTTTGAGTTACGCCTAGGGTAAGGGCTCTATTAACCAGAAAGCCCTGAGTTCCAAGAACACAGCAGCTGCGAAGGACTAGCCAAGAAGAGCGCAAAAGTACCACAACATGCCTGCCTCCACAGCTTTTTCCTTGGGGACATGCCTAATTCCTGGCTGATTTGCCTTTCTCGTCTTAGGGTTGGGGTTCGGCCTAGGGCTAGGATTTTTAAAAGCAGGAAGCCCTGAGTTCCAGGCACACTGCAGCTGTGAAAGGCATCCAAAAGGGAGTGCAAAAGTGCCACAACATGGCTGCTTTCACGGCTTTTTCCTTGGCAAGACGCCTAACACCAGGCTGATTTACCTTCCCAGGGTTACTGTTAGGCTTAGGCCTAGGGCTAGGATTTTTAAAACTAGGAAGCCCTTAGCTCCAGGCACACTGCAGCTGTTCAAGGCATCCCAAGGGGAGTACAAAAGTGCAACAACATGGCAGCTTTCACAGCTTTTTCCTTGGCACCATCCCTATACCTAGGCTGATTTATCTGCCTAGGGTTAGGGTTAGGGTTCAGCCTAGGGCTTGGATTTCTTTAACCAGGAAGCCCTGAGTTCCAGGCTTACTTCATCTGCCAAAGGCATCCCAAAGGGAGTGCAGAAGTGCCACAACATGGCTGCTTTCACGGCTTTTCCCTTAGGAAGAACCCTAATACCCGGCTGATTTACCTTCCTAGGGTTACTGTTAGGCTTAGGCCTAGGACTTTTAAAACCAGGAAGCCCTGGGCTCCAGGCACACTGCAGCTGCGAAAGGCATCCCAAGGGGAGCGCAAAAGTGACGCAACTTGGCTGCCACCACTGATATTTCCATGAGACCATCCCGAACCATAGGCTGATTTTCCTTCCTAGGGTTAAGGTTTGAGTTACGCCTAGGGTAAGGGTCTATTAACCAGAAAGCCCTGAGTTCCAAGAACACAGCAGCTGCGAAGGACTACCCAAGAAGAGCGCAAAAGTAGCACAACATGCCTGCCTCCACAGCTTTTTCCTTGGGGACATGCCTAATTCCTGGCTGATTTGCCTTTCTCGTCTTAGGGTTGGGGTTCGGCCTAGGGCTAGGATTTTTAAAAGCAGGAAGCCCTGAGTTCCAGGCACACTGCAGCTGTGAAAGGCATCCAAAAGGGAGTGCAAAAGTGCCACAACATGGCTGCTTTCACGGCTTTTTCCTTGGCAAGACGCCTAACACCAGGCTGATTTACCTTCCCAGGGTTACTGTTAGGCTTAGGCCTAGGGCTAGGATTTTTAAAACTAGGAAGCCCTTAGCTCCAGGCACACTGCAGCTGTTCAAGGCATCCCAAGGGGAGTACAAAAGTGCAACAACATGGCAGCTTTCACAGCTTTTTCCTTGGCACCATCCCTATACCTAGGCTGATTTATCTGCCTAGGGTTAGGGTTAGGGTTCAGCCTAGGGCTTGGATTTCTTTAACCAGGAAGCCCTGAGTTCCAGGCTTACTTCATCTGCCAAAGGCATCCCAAAGGGAGTGCAGAAGTGCCACAACATGGCTGCTTTCACGGCTTTTCCCTTAGGAAGAACCCTAATACCCGGCTGATTTACCTTCCTAGGGTTACTGTTAGGCTTAGGCCTAGGACTTTTAAAACCAGGAAGCCCTGGGCTCCAGGCACACTGCAGCTGCGAAAGGCAGGCATCCCAAGGGGAGCGCAAAAGTGACGCAACTTGGCTGCCACCACTGATATTTCCATGAGACCATCCCGAACCATAGGCTGATTTTCCTTCCTAGGGTTAAGGTTTGAGTTACGCCTAGGGTAAGGGCTCTATTAACCAGAAAGCCCTGAGTTCCAAGAACACAGCAGCTGCGAAGGACTAGCCAAGAAGAGCGCAAAAGTACCACAACATGCCTGCCTCCACAGCTTTTTCCTTGGGGACATGCCTAATTCCTGGCTGATTTGCCTTTCTCGTCTTAGGGTTGGGGTTCGGCCTAGGGCTAGGATTTTTAAAAGCAGGAAGCCCTGAGTTCCAGGCACACTGCAGCTGTGAAAGGCATCCAAAAGGGAGTGCAAAAGTGCCACAACATGGCTGCTTTCACGGCTTTTTCCTTGGCAAGACGCCTAACACCAGGCTGATTTACCTTCCCAGGGTTACTGTTAGGCTTAGGCCTAGGGCTAGGATTTTTAAAACTAGGAAGCCCTTAGCTCCAGGCACACTGCAGCTGTTCAAGGCATCCCAAGGGGAGTACAAAAGTGCAACAACATGGCAGCTTTCACAGCTTTTTCCTTGGCACCATCCCTATACCTAGGCTGATTTATCTGCCTAGGGTTAGGGTTAGGGTTCAGCCTAGGGCTTGGATTTCTTTAACCAGGAAGCCCTGAGTTCCAGGCTTACTTCATCTGCCAAAGGCATCCCAAAGGGAGTGCAGAAGTGCCACAACATGGCTGCTTTCACGGCTTTTCCCTTAGGAAGAACCCTAATACCCGGCTGATTTACCTTCCTAGGGTTACTGTTAGGCTTAGGCCTAGGACTTTTAAAACCAGGAAGCCCTGGGCTCCAGGCACACTGCAGCTGCGAAAGGCAGGCATCCCAAGGGGAGCGCAAAAGTGACGCAACTTGGCTGCCACCACTGATATTTCCATGAGACCATCCCGAACCATAGGCTGATTTTCCTTCCTAGGGTTAAGGTTTGAGTTACGCCTAGGGTAAGGGCTCTATTAACCAGAAAGCCCTGAGTTCCAAGAACACAGCAGCTGCGAAGGACTAGCCAAGAAGAGCGCAAAAGTACCACAACATGCCTGCCTCCACAGCTTTTTCCTTGGGGACATGCCTAATTCCTGGCTGATTTGCCTTTCTCGTCTTAGGGTTGGGGTTCGGCCTAGGGCTAGGATTTTTAAAAGCAGGAAGCCCTGAGTTCCAGGCACACTGCAGCTGTGAAAGGCATCCAAAAGGGAGTGCAAAAGTGCCACAACATGGCTGCTTTCACGGCTTTTTCCTTGGCAAGACGCCTAACACCAGGCCGATTTACCTTCCCAGGGTTACTGTTAGGCTTAGGCCTAGGGCTAGGATTTTTAAAACTAGGAAGCCCTTAGCTCCAGGCACACTGCAGCTGTTCAAGGCATCCCAAGGGGAGTACAAAAGTGCAACAACATGGCAGCTTTCACAGCTTTTTCCTTGGCACCATCCCTATACCTAGGCTGATTTATCTGCCTAGGGTTAGGGTTAGGCTTCAGCCTAGGGCTTGGATTTCTTTAACCAGGAAGCCCTGAGTTCCAGGCTTACTTCATCTGCCAAAGGCATCCCAAAGGGAGTGCAGAAGTGCCACAACATGGCTGCTTTCACGGCTTTTCCCTTAGGAAGAACCCTAATACCCGGCTGATTTACCTTCCTAGGGTTACTGTTAGGCTTAGGCCTAGGACTTTTAAAACCAGGAAGCCCTGGGCTCCAGGCACACTGCAGCTGCGAAAGGCAGGCATCCCAAGGGGAGCGCAAAAGTGACGCAACTTGGCTGCCACCACTGATATTTCCATGAGACCATCCCGAACCATAGGCTGATTTTCCTTCCTAGGGTTAAGGTTTGAGTTACGCCTAGGGTAAGGGCTCTATTAACCAGAAAGCCCTGAGTTCCCAGAACACAGCAGCTGCGAAGGACTAGCCAAGAAGAGCGCAAAAGTACCACAACATGCCTGCCTCCACAGCTTTTTCCTTGGGGACATGCCTAATTCCTGGCTGATTTGCCTTTCTCGTCTTAGGGTTGGGGTTCGGCCTAGGGCTAGGATTTTTAAAAGCAGGAAGCCCTGAGTTCCAGGCACACTGGAGCTGTGAAAGGCATCCAAAAGGGAGTGCAAAAGTGCCACAACATGGCTGCTTTCACGGCTTTTTCCTTGGCAAGAAGCCTAACACCAGGCCGATTTACCTTCCCAGGGTTACTGTTAGGCTTAGGCCTAGGGCTAGGATTTTTAAAACTAGGAAGCCCTTAGCTCCAGGCACACTGCAGCTGTTCAAGGCATCCCAAGGGGAGTACAAAAGTGCAACAACATGGCAGCTTTCACAGCTTTTTCCTTGGCACCATCCCTATACCTAGGCTGATTTATCTGCCTAGGGTTAGGGTTAGGGTTCAGCCTAGGGCTTGGATTTTTTTAACCAGGAAGCCCTGAGTTCCAGGCTTACTTCATCTGCCAAAGGCATCCCAAAGGGAGTGCAGAAGTGCCACAACATGGCTGCTTTCACGGCTTTTCCCTTAGGAAGAACCCTAATACCCGGCTGATTTACCTTCCTAGGGTTACTGTTAGGCTTAGGCCTAGGACTTTTAAAACCAGGAAGCCCTGGGCTCCAGGCACACTGCAGCTGCGAAAGGCATCCCAAGGGGAGCGCAAAAGTGACGCAACTTGGCTGCCACCACTGATATTTCCATGAGACCATCCCGAACCATAGGCTGATTTTCCTTCCTAGGGTTAAGGTTTGAGTTACGCCTAGGGTAAGGGCTCTATTAACCAGAAAGCCCTGAGTTCCAAGAACACAGCAGCTGCGAAGGACTAGCCAAGAAGAGCGCAAAAGTACCACAACATGCCTGCCTCCACAGCTTTTTCCTTGTGGACATGCCTAATTCCTGGCTGATTTGCCTTTCTCGTCTTAGGGTTGGGGTTCGGCCTAGGGCTAGGATTTTTAAAATCAGGAAGCCCTGAGTTCCAGGCACACTGCAGCTGTGAAAGGCATCCAAAAGGGAGTGCAAAAGTGCCACAACATGGCTGTTTCACGGCTTTTTCCTTGGCAAGACGCCTAACACCAGGCTGATTTTCCTTCCCAGGGTTACTGTTAGGCTTAGGCCTAGGGCTAGGATTTTTAAAACTAGGAAGCCCTTAGCTCCAGGCACACTGCAGCTGTTCAAGGCATCCCAAGGGGAGTACAAAAGTGCAACAACATGGCAGCTTTCACAGCTTTTTCCTTGGCACCATCCCTATACCTAGGCTGATTTATCTGCCTAGGGTTAGGGTTAGGGTTCAGCCTAGGGCTTGGATTTCTTTAACCAGGAAGCCCTGAGTTCCAGGCTTACTTCATCTGCCAAAGGCATCCCAAAGGGAGTGCAGAAGTGCCACAACATGGCTGCTTTCACGGCTTTTCCCTTAGGAAGAACCCTAATACCCGGCTGATTTACCTTCCTAGGGTTACTGTTAGGCTTAGGCCTAGGACTTTTAAAACCAGGAAGCCCTGGGCTCCAGGCACACTGCAGCTGCGAAAGGCAGGCATCCCAAGGGGAGCGCAAAAGTGACGCAACTTGGCTGCCACCACTGATATTTCCATGAGACCATCCCGAACCATAGGCTGATTTTCCTTCCTAGGGTTAAGGTTTGAGTTACGCCTAGGGTAAGGGCTCTATTAACCAGAAAGCCCTGAGTTCCAAGAACACAGCAGCTGCGAAGGACTACCCAAGAAGAGCGCAAAAGTAGCACAACATGCCTGCCTCCACAGCTTTTTCCTTGGGGACATGCCTAATTCCTGGCTGATTTGCCTTTCTCGTCTTAGGGTTGGGGTTCGGCCTAGGGCTAGGATTTTTAAAAGCAGGAAGCCCTGAGTTCCAGGCACACTGCAGCTGTGAAAGGCATCCAAAAGGGAGTGCAAAAGTGCCACAACATGGCTGCTTTCACGGCTTTTTCCTTGGCAAGACGCCTAACACCAGGCCGATTTACCTTCCCAGGGTTACTGTTAGGCTTAGGCCTAGGGCTAGGATTTTTAAAACTAGGAAGCCCTTAGCTCCAGGCACACTGCAGCTGTTCAAGGCATCCCAAGGGGAGTACAAAAGTGCAACAACATGGCAGCTTTCACAGCTTTTTCCTTGGCACCATCCCTATACCTAGGCTGATTTATCTGCCTAGGGTTAGGGTTAGGCTTCAGCCTAGGGCTTGGATTTCTTTAACCAGGAAGCCCTGAGTTCCAGGCTTACTTCATCTGCCAAAGGCATCCCAAAGGGAGTGCAGAAGTGCCACAACATGGCTGCTTTCACGGCTTTTCCCTTAGGAAGAACCCTAATACCCGGCTGATTTACCTTCCTAGGGTTACTGTTAGGCTTAGGCCTAGGACTTTTAAAACCAGGAAGCCCTGGGCTCCAGGCACACTGCAGCTGCGAAAGGCAGGCATCCCAAGGGGAGCGCAAAAGTGACGCAACTTGGCTGCCACCACTGATATTTCCATGAGACCATCCCGAACCATAGGCTGATTTTCCTTCCTAGGGTTAAGGTTTGAGTTACGCCTAGGGTAAGGGCTCTATTAACCAGAAAGCCCTGAGTTCCCAGAACACAGCAGCTGCGAAGGACTAGCCAAGAAGAGCGCAAAAGTACCACAACATGCCTGCCTCCACAGCTTTTTCCTTGGGGACATGCCTAATTCCTGGCTGATTTGCCTTTCTCGTCTTAGGGTTGGGGTTCGGCCTAGGGCTAGGATTTTTAAAAGCAGGAAGCCCTGAGTTCCAGGCACACTGGAGCTGTGAAAGGCATCCAAAAGGGAGTGCAAAAGTGCCACAACATGGCTGTTTCACGGCTTTTTCCTTGGCAAGACGCCTAACACCAGGCTGATTTTCCTTCCCAGGGTTACTGTTAGGCTTAGGTCTAGGGCTAGGATTTTTAAAACTAGGAAGCCCTTAGCTCCAGGCACACTGCAGCTGTTCAAGGCATCCCAAGGGGAGTACAAAAGTGCAACAACATGGCAGCTTTCACAGCTTTTTCCTTGGCACCATCCCTATACCTAGGCTGATTTATCTGCCTAGGGTTAGGGTTAGGGTTCAGCCTAGGGCTCGGATTTCTTTAACCAGGAAGCCCTGAGTTCCAGGCTTACTTCATCTGCCAAAGGCATCCCAAAGGGAGTGCAGAAGTGCCACAACATGGCTGCTTTCATGGCTTTTCCCTTAGGAAGAACCCTAATACCCGGCTGATTTACCTTCCTAGGGTTACTGTTAGGCTTAGGCCTAGGACTTTTAAAACCAGGAAGCCCTGGGCTCCAGGCACACTGCAGCTGCGAAAGGCAGGCATCCCAAGGGGAGCGCAAAAGTGACGCAACTTGGCTGCCACCACTGATATTTCCATGAGACCATCCCGAACCATAGGCTGATTTTCCTTCCTAGGGTTAAGGTTTGAGTTACGCCTAGGGTAAGGGTCTATTAACCAGAAAGCCCTGAGTTCCAAGAACACAGCAGCTGCGAAGGACTACCCAAGAAGAGCGCAAAAGTAGCACAACATGCCTGCCTCCACAGCTTTTTCCTTGGGGACATGCCTAATTCCTGGCTGATTTGCCTTTCTCGTCTTAGGGTTGGGGTTCGGCCTAGGGCTAGGATTTTTAAAAGCAGGAAGCCCTGAGTTCCAGGCACACTGCAGCTGTGAAAGGCATCCAAAAGGGAGTGCAAAAGTGCCACAACATGGCTGCTTTCACGGCTTTTTCCTTGGCAAGACGCCTAACACCAGGCTGATTTACCTTCCCAGGGTTACTGTTAGGCTTAGGCCTAGGGCTAGGATTTTTAAAACTAGGAAGCCCTTAGCTCCAGGCACACTGCAGCTGTTCAAGGCATCCCAAGGGGAGTACAAAAGTGCAACAACATGGCAGCTTTCACAGCTTTTTCCTTGGCACCATCCCTATACCTAGGCTGATTTATCTGCCTAGGGTTAGGGTTAGGGTTCAGCCTAGGGCTTGGATTTCTTTAACCAGGAAGCCCTGAGTTCCAGGCTTACTTCATCTGCCAAAGGCATCCCAAAGGGAGTGCAGAAGTGCCACAACATGGCTGCTTTCACGGCTTTTCCCTTAGGAAGAACCCTAATACCCGGCTGATTTACCTTCCTAGGGTTACTGTTAGGCTTAGGCCTAGGACTTTTAAAACCAGGAAGCCCTGGGCTCCAGGCACACTGCAGCTGCGAAAGGCAGGCATCCCAAGGGGAGCGCAAAAGTGACGCAACTTGGCTGCCACCACTGATATTTCCATGAGACCATCCCGAACCATAGGCTGATTTTCCTTCCTAGGGTTAAGGTTTGAGTTACGCCTAGGGTAAGGGCTCTATTAACCAGAAAGCCCTGAGTTCCAAGAACACAGCAGCTGCGAAGGACTAGCCAAGAAGAGCGCAAAAGTACCACAACATGCCTGCCTCCACAGCTTTTTCCTTGGGGACATGCCTAATTCCTGGCTGATTTGCCTTTCTCGTCTTAGGGTTGGGGTTCGGCCTAGGGCTAGGATTTTTAAAAGCAGGAAGCCCTGAGTTCCAGGCACACTGCAGCTGTGAAAGGCATCCAAAAGGGAGTGCAAAAGTGCCACAACATGGCTGCTTTCACGGCTTTTTCCTTGGCAAGACGCCTAACACCAGGCTGATTTACCTTCCCAGGGTTACTGTTAGGCTTAGGCCTAGGGCTAGGATTTTTAAAACTAGGAAGCCCTTAGCTCCAGGCACACTGCAGCTGTTCAAGGCATCCCAAGGGGAGTACAAAAGTGCAACAACATGGCAGCTTTCACAGCTTTTTCCTTGGCACCATCCCTATACCTAGGCTGATTTATCTGCCTAGGGTTAGGGTTAGGGTTCAGCCTAGGGCTTGGATTTTTTTAACCAGGAAGCCCTGAGTTCCAGGCTTACTTCATCTGCCAAAGGCATCCCAAAGGGAGTGCAGAAGTGCCACAACATGGCTGCTTTCACGGCTTTTCCCTTAGGAAGAACCCTAATACCCGGCTGATTTACCTTCCTAGGGTTACTGTTAGGCTTAGGCCTAGGACTTTTAAAACCAGGAAGCCCTGGGCTCCAGGCACACTGCAGCTGCGAAAGGCAGGCATCCCAAGGGGAGCGCAAAAGTGACGCAACTTGGCTGCCACCACTGATATTTCCATGAGACCATCCCGAACCATAGGCTGATTTTCCTTCCTAGGGTTAAGGTTTGAGTTACGCCTAGGGTAAGGGCTCTATTAACCAGAAAGCCCTGAGTTCCAAGAACACAGCAGCTGCGAAGGACTAGCCAAGAAGAGCGCAAAAGTACCACAACATGCCTGCCTCCACAGCTTTTTCCTTGGGGACATGCCTAATTCCTGGCTGATTTGCCTTTCTCGTCTTAGGGTTGGGGTTCGGCCTAGGGCTAGGATTTTTAAAAGCAGGAAGCCCTGAGTTCCAGGCACACTGCAGCTGTGAAAGGCATCCAAAAGGGAGTGCAAAAGTGCCACAACATGGCTGCTTTCACGGCTTTTTCCTTGGCAAGACGCCTAACACCAGGCTGATTTACCTTCCCAGGGTTACTGTTAGGCTTAGGCCTAGGGCTAGGATTTTTAAAACTAGGAAGCCCTTAGCTCCAGGCACACTGCAGCTGTTCAAGGCATCCCAAGGGGAGTACAAAAGTGCAACAACATGGCAGCTTTCACAGCTTTTTCCTTGGCACCATCCCTATACCTAGGCTGATTTATCTGCCTAGGGTTAGGGTTAGGGTTCAGCCTAGGGCTTGGATTTCTTTAACCAGGAAGCCCTGAGTTCCAGGCTTACTTCATCTGCCAAAGGCATCCCAAAGGGAGTGCAGAAGTGCCACAACATGGCTGCTTTCACGGCTTTTCCCTTAGGAAGAACCCTAATACCCGGCTGATTTACCTTCCTAGGGTTACTGTTAGGCTTAGGCCTAGGACTTTTAAAACCAGGAAGCCCTGGGCTCCAGGCACACTGCAGCTGTGAAAGGCAGGCATCCCAAGGGGAGCGCAAAAGTGACGCAACTTGGCTGCCACCACTGATATTTCCATGAGACCATCCCGAACCATAGGCTGATTTTCCTTCCTAGGGTTAAGGTTTGAGTTACGCCTAGGGTAAGGGCTCTATTAACCAGAAAGCCCTGAGTTCCAAGAACACAGCAGCTGCGAAGGACTAGCCAAGAAGAGCGCAAAAGTACCACAACATGCCTGCCTCCACAGCTTTTTCCTTGGGGACATGCCTAATTCCTGGCTGATTTGCCTTTCTCGTCTTAGGGTTGGGGTTCGGCCTAGGGCTAGGATTTTTAAAAGCAGGAAGCCCTGAGTTCCAGGCACACTGGAGCTGTGAAAGGCATCCAAAAGGGAGTGCAAAAGTGCCACAACATGGCTGCTTTCACGGCTTTTTCCTTGGCAAGACGCCTAACACCAGGCTGATTTACCTTCCCAGGGTTACTGTTAGGCTTAGGCCTAGGGCTAGGATTTTTAAAACTAGGAAGCCCTTAGCTCCAGGCACACTGCAGCTGTTCAAGGCATCCCAAGGGGAGTACAAAAGTGCAACAACATGGCAGCTTTCACAGCTTTTTCCTTGGCACCATCCCTATACCTAGGCTGATTTATCTGCCTAGGGTTAGGGTTAGGGTTCAGCCTAGGGCTTGGATTTCTTTAACCAGGAAGCCCTGAGTTCCAGGCTTACTTCATCTGCCAAAGGCATCCCAAAGGGAGTGCAGAAGTGCCACAACATGGCTGCTTTCACGGCTTTTCCCTTAGGAAGAACCCTAATACCCGGCTGATTTACCTTCCTAGGGTTACTGTTAGGCTTAGGCCTAGGACTTTTAAAACCAGGAAGCCCTGGGCTCCAGGCACACTGCAGCTGCGAAAGGCATCCCAAGGGGAGCGCAAAAGTGACGCAACTTGGCTGCCACCACTGATATTTCCATGAGACCATCCCGAACCATAGGCTGATTTTCCTTCCTAGGGTTAAGGTTTGAGTTACGCCTAGGGTAAGGGCTCTATTAACCAGAAAGCCCTGAGTTCCAAGAACACAGCAGCTGCGAAGGACTACCCAAGAAGAGCGCAAAAGTACCACAACATGCCTGCCTCCACAGCTTTTTCCTTGGGGACATGCCTAATTCCTGGCTGATTTGCCTTTCTCGTCTTAGGGTTGGGGTTCGGCCTAGGGCTAGGATTTTTAAAATCAGGAAGCCCTGAGTTCCAGGCACACTGGAGCTGTGAAAGGCATCCAAAAGGGAGTGCAAAAGTGCCACAACATGGCTGTTTCACGGCTTTTTCCTTGGCAAGACGCCTAACACCAGGCTGATTTACCTTCCCAGGGTTACTGTTAGGCTTAGGCCTAGGGCTAGGATTTTTAAAACTAGGAAGCCCTTAGCTCCAGGCACACTGCAGCTGTTCAAGGCATCCCAAGGGGAGTACAAAAGTGCAACAACATGGCAGCTTTCACAGCTTTTTCCTTGGCACCATCCCTATACCTAGGCTGATTTATCTGCCTAGGGTTAGGGTTAGGGTTCAGCCTAGGGCTTGGATTTCTTTAACCAGGAAGCCCTGAGTTCCAGGCTTACTTCATCTGCCAAAGGCATCCCAAAGGGAGTGCAGAAGTGCCACAACATGGCTGCTTTCACGGCTTTTCCCTTAGGAAGAACCCTAATACCCGGCTGATTTACCTTCCTAGGGTTACTGTTAGGCTTAGGCCTAGGACTTTTAAAACCAGGAAGCCCTGGGCTCCAGGCACACTGCAGCTGCGAAAGGCAGGCATCCCAAGGGGAGCGCAAAAGTGACGCAACTTGGCTGCCACCACTGATATTTCCATGAGACCATCCCGAACCATAGGCTGATTTTCCTTCCTAGGGTTAAGGTTTGAGTTACGCCTAGGGTAAGGGCTCTATTAACCAGAAAGCCCTGAGTTCCCAGAACACAGCAGCTGCGAAGGACTAGCCAAGAAGAGCGCAAAAGTACCACAACATGCCTGCCTCCACAGCTTTTTCCTTGGGGACATGCCTAATTCCTGGCTGATTTGCCTTTCTCGTCTTAGGGTTGGGGTTCGGCCTAGGGCTAGGATTTTTAAAAAGCAGGAAGCCCTGAGTTCCAGGCACACTGGAGCTGTGAAAGGCATCCAAAAGGGAGTGCAAAAGTGCCACAACATGGCTGCTTTCACGGCTTTTTCCTTGGCAAGAAGCCTAACACCAGGCTGATTTACCTTCCCAGGGTTACTGTTAGGCTTAGGCCTAGGGCTAGGATTTTTAAAACTAGGAAGCCCTTAGCTCCAGGCACACTGCAGCTGTTCAAGGCATCCCAAGGGGAGTACAAAAGTGCAACAACATGGCAGCTTTCACAGCTTTTTCCTTGGCACCATCCCTATACCTAGGCTGATTTATCTGCCTAGGGTTAGGGTTAGGGTTCAGCCTAGGGCTTGGATTTTTTTAACCAGGAAGCCCTGAGTTCCAGGCTTACTTCATCTGCCAAGGCATCCCAAAGGGAGTGCAGAAGTGCCACAACATGGCTGCTTTCACGGCTTTTCCCTTAGGAAGAACCCTAATACCCGGCTGATTTACCTTCCTAGGGTTACTGTTAGGCTTAGGCCTAGGACTTTTAAAACCAGGAAGCCCTGGGCTCCAGGCACACTGCAGCTGCGAAAGGCATCCCAAGGGGAGCGCAAAAGTGACGCAACTTGGCTGCCACCACTGATATTTCCATGAGACCATCCCGAACCATAGGCTGATTTTCCTTCCTAGGGTTAAGGTTTGAGTTACGCCTAGGGTAAGGGCTCTATTAACCAGAAAGCCCTGAGTTCCAAGAACACAGCAGCTGCGAAGGACTAGCCAAGAAGAGCGCAAAAGTACCACAACATGCCTGCCTCCACAGCTTTTTCCTTGTGGACATGCCTAATTCCTGGCTGATTTGCCTTTCTCGTCTTAGGGTTGGGGTTCGGCCTAGGGCTAGGATTTTTAAAATCAGGAAGCCCTGAGTTCCAGGCACACTGGAGCTGTGAAAGGCATCCAAAAGGGAGTGCAAAAGTGCCACAACATGGCTGTTTCACGGCTTTTTCCTTGGCAAGACGCCTAACACCAGGCTGATTTTCCTTCCCAGGGTTACTGTTAGGCTTAGGCCTAGGGCTAGGATTTTTAAAACTAGGAAGCCCTTAGCTCCAGGCACACTGCAGCTGTTCAAGGCATCCCAAGGGGAGTACAAAAGTGCAACAACATGGCAGCTTTCACAGCTTTTTCCTTGGCACCATCCCTATACCTAGGCTGATTTATCTGCCTAGGGTTAGGGTTAGGGTTCAGCCTAGGGCTTGGATTTCTTTAACCAGGAAGCCCTGAGTTCCAGGCTTACTTCATCTGCCAAAGGCATCCCAAAGGGAGTGCAGAAGTGCCACAACATGGCTGCTTTCACGGCTTTTCCCTTAGGAAGAACCCTAATACCCGGCTGATTTACCTTCCTAGGGTTACTGTTAGGCTTAGGCCTAGGACTTTTAAAACCAGGAAGCCCTGGGCTCCAGGCACACTGCAGCTGCGAAAGGCAGGCATCCCAAGGGGAGCGCAAAAGTGACGCAACTTGGCTGCCACCACTGATATTTCCATGAGACCATCCCGAACCATAGGCTGATTTTCCTTCCTAGGGTTAAGGTTTGAGTTACGCCTAGGGTAAGGGCTCTATTAACCAGAAAGCCCTGAGTTCCAAGAACACAGCAGCTGCGAAGGACTACCCAAGAAGAGCGCAAAAGTAGCACAACATGCCTGCCTCCACAGCTTTTTCCTTGGGGACATGCCTAATTCCTGGCTGATTTGCCTTTCTCGTCTTAGGGTTGGGGTTCGGCCTAGGGCTAGGATTTTTAAAAGCAGGAAGCCCTGAGTTCCAGGCACACTGCAGCTGTGAAAGGCATCCAAAAGGGAGTGCAAAAGTGCCACAACATGGCTGCTTTCACGGCTTTTTCCTTGGCAAGAAGCCTAACACCAGGCTGATTTACCTTCCCAGGGTTACTGTTAGGCTTAGGCCTAGGGCTAGGATTTTTAAAACTAGGAAGCCCTTAGCTCCAGGCACACTGCAGCTGTTCAAGGCATCCCAAGGGGAGTACAAAAGTGCAACAACATGGCAGCTTTCACAGCTTTTTCCTTGGCACCATCCCTATACCTAGGCTGATTTATCTGCCTAGGGTTAGGGTTAGGGTTCAGCCTAGGGCTTGGATTTTTTTAACCAGGAAGCCCTGAGTTCCAGGCTTACTTCATCTGCCAAAGGCATCCCAAAGGGAGTGCAGAAGTGCCACAACATGGCTGCTTTCACGGCTTTTCCCTTAGGAAGAACCCTAATACCCGGCTGATTTACCTTCCTAGGGTTACTGTTAGGCTTAGGCCTAGGACTTTTAAAACCAGGAAGCCCTGGGCTCCAGGCACACTGCAGCTGCGAAAGGCATCCCAAGGGGAGCGCAAAAGTGACGCAACTTGGCTGCCACCACTGATATTTCCATGAGACCATCCCGAACCACAGGCTGATTTTCCTTCCTAGGGTTAAGGTTTGAGTTACGCCTAGGGTAAGGGCTCTATTAACCAGAAAGCCCTGAGTTCCAAGAACACAGCAGCTGCGAAGGACTAGCCAAGAAGAGCGCAAAAGTACCACAACATGCCTGCCTCCACAGCTTTTTCCTTGGGGACATGCCTAATTCCTGGCTGATTTGCCTTTCTCGTCTTAGGGTTGGGGTTCGGCCTAGGGCTAGGATTTTTAAAATCAGGAAGCCCTGAGTTCCAGGCACACTGGAGCTGTGAAAGGCATCCAAAAGGGAGTGCAAAAGTGCCACAACATGGCTGTTTCACGGCTTTTTCCTTGGCAAGACGCCTAACACCAGGCTGATTTTCCTTCCCAGGGTTACTGTTAGGCTTAGGTCTAGGGCTAGGATTTTTAAAACTAGGAAGCCCTGGGCTCCAGGCACACTGCAGCTGTTCAAGGCATCCCAAGGGGAGTACAAAAGTGCAACAACATGGCAGCTTTCACAGCTTTTTCCTTGGCACCATCCCTATACCTAGGCTGATTTATCTGCCTAGGGTTAGGGTTAGGCTTCAGCCTAGGGCTTGGATTTCTTTAACCAGGAAGCCCTGAGTTCCAGGCTTACTTCATCTGCCAAAGGCATCCCAAAGGGAGTGCAGAAGTGCCACAACATGGCTGCTTTCACGGCTTTTCCCTTAGGAAGAACCCTAATACCCGGCTGATTTACCTTCCTAGGGTTACTGTTAGGCTTAGGCCTAGGACTTTTAAAACCAGGAAGCCCTGGGCTCCAGGCACACTGCAGCTGCGAAAGGCAGGCATCCCAAGGGGAGCGCAAAAGTGACGCAACTTGGCTGCCACCACTGATATTTCCATGAGACCATCCCGAACCATAGGCTGATTTTCCTTCCTAGGGTTAAGGTTTGAGTTACGCCTAGGGTAAGGGTCTATTAACCAGAAAGCCCTGAGTTCCAAGAACACAGCAGCTGCGAAGGACTAGCCAAGAAGAGCGCAAAAGTACCACAACATGCCTGCCTCCACAGCTTTTTCCTTGGGGACATGCCTAATTCCTGGCTGATTTGCCTTTCTCGTCTTAGGGTTGGGGTTCGGCCTAGGGCTAGGATTTTTAAAAGCAGGAAGCCCTGAGTTCCAGGCACACTGCAGCTGTGAAAGGCATCCAAAAGGGAGTGCAAAAGTGCCACAACATGGCTGCTTTCACGGCTTTTTCCTTGGCAAGACGCCTAACACCAGGCTGATTTACCTTCCCAGGGTTACTGTTAGGCTTAGGCCTAGGGCTAGGATTTTTAAAACTAGGAAGCCCTGGGCTCCAGGCACACTGCAGCTGTTCAAGGCATCCCAAGGGGAGTACAAAAGTGCAACAACATGGCAGCTTTCACAGCTTTTTCCTTGGCACCATCCCTATACCTAGGCTGATTTATCTGCCTAGGGTTAGGGTTAGGGTTCAGCCTAGGGCTTGGATTTCTTTAACCAGGAAGCCCTGAGTTCCAGGCTTACTTCATCTGCCAAAGGCATCCCAAAGGGAGTGCAGAAGTGCCACAACATGGCTGCTTTCACGGCTTTTCCCTTAGGAAGAACCCTAATACCCGGCTGATTTACCTTCCTAGGGTTACTGTTAGGCTTAGGCCTAGGACTTTTAAAACCAGGAAGCCCTGGGCTCCAGGCACACTGCAGCTGCGAAAGGCATCCCAAGGGGAGCGCAAAAGTGACGCAACTTGGCTGCCACCACTGATATTTCCATGAGACCATCCCGAACCATAGGCTGATTTTCCTTCCTAGGGTTAAGGTTTGAGTTACGCCTAGGGTAAGGGCTCTATTAACCAGAAAGCCCTGAGTTCCAAGAACACAGCAGCTGCGAAGGACTAGCCAAGAAGAGCGCAAAAGTACCACAACATGCCTGCCTCCACAGCTTTTTCCTTGGGGACATGCCTAATTCCTGGCTGATTTGCCTTTCTCGTCTTAGGGTTGGGGTTCGGCCTAGGGCTAGGATTTTTAAAAGCAGGAAGCCCTGAGTTCCAGGCACACTGCAGCTGTGAAAGGCATCCAAAAGGGAGTGCAAAAGTGCCACAACATGGCTGCTTTCACGGCTTTTTCCTTGGCAAGACGCCTAACACCAGGCTGATTTACCTTCCCAGGGTTACTGTTAGGCTTAGGCCTAGGGCTAGGATTTTTAAAACTAGGAAGCCCTTAGCTCCAGGCACACTGCAGCTGTTCAAGGCATCCCAAGGGGAGTACAAAAGTGCAACAACATGGCAGCTTTCACAGCTTTTTCCTTGGCACCATCCCTATACCTAGGCTGATTTATCTGCCTAGGGTTAGGGTTAGGGTTCAGCCTAGGGCTTGGATTTCTTTAACCAGGAAGCCCTGAGTTCCAGGCTTACTTCATCTGCCAAAGGCATCCCAAAGGGAGTGCAGAAGTGCCACAACATGGCTGCTTTCACGGCTTTTCCCTTAGGAAGAACCCTAATACCCGGCTGATTTACCTTCCTAGGGTTACTGTTAGGCTTAGGCCTAGGACTTTTAAAACCAGGAAGCCCTGGGCTCCAGGCACACTGCAGCTGCGAAAGGCATCCCAAGGGGAGCGCAAAAGTGACGCAACTTGGCTGCCACCACTGATATTTCCATGAGACCATCCCGAACCATAGGCTGATTTTCCTTCCTAGGGTTAAGGTTTGAGTTACGCCTAGGGTAAGGGCTCTATTAACCAGAAAGCCCTGAGTTCCAAGAACACAGCAGCTGCGAAGGACTAGCCAAGAAGAGCGCAAAAGTACCACAACATGCCTGCCTCCACAGCTTTTTCCTTGGGGACATGCCTAATTCCTGGCTGATTTGCCTTTCTCGTCTTAGGGTTGGGGTTCGGCCTAGGGCTAGGATTTTTAAAAGCAGGAAGCCCTGAGTTCCAGGCACACTGGAGCTGTGAAAGGCATCCAAAA